>NC_133770.1:294397340-294509824 GCF_003597395.2 Chelonoidis abingdonii
TTTGCCGATTCTCGTGTTAATTTGCCCTTATATCATCGTTAGTAATTCTGACCTCGTTTCCATTTTTTATATGACTCGCTTTTATTTGTAGGTCATGCAGTCTCGTGTGTTAAGCCAAGGTGATCTTGCCACATTTTCTATCATATCCTACCATTGGATAGCTTGCTTTTGGCCTTATAGTGTCCCTTTGAGAAAAACTGCCAACTCTCCTTCAATTGATTTTCTCTCATGATCATTGATACCATTCGAACCATTAACCTATAGCCATGCTCTGAGCTTACCAAATCCGCCATCCTGAAATCACATGTTCTCTATTTGCTTGTACTCCCTTCTACCTCCTTCCTTAGAATTGCAACTCAATGACCTTTCATGATCACTTTCACCCAGCATTCTTCTACTTTCCACTTCTAACAGATTCCTCCCTATTTGTTAAATCAAGTCTTAGAGACAGCTTCCCCGCCTAGCTTAGCTTTTCTCAACCTTCTGAAATAAAAAGTTGTCTAGGCAATGCCAGCTCAGGAAACTTATCTGGATAGTCTGTGCCCCCGCGTGTTATTTGTCCCAACTATATCTGCGATAGTTGAAGTCCCCATCACCACCAATCTTGGGCTTTGGATGATTTTGTTATGTTTTAAAAAAGCCTCATCACCTGGTTAGGTGGCCCTGAGTAGACTCGACTGCCGACATCCCCTTGGTTTTTTTAACCCCTTTTATCCTAACATAGACTCTCAACACTGTCCTTCTCCCTATTCCATCTCCACTTCAACGTCAAGTGTTGTACATTTTTAATATATGTAAGGCAACACTCCTCCCTTTTTCTCTGGTCTTATCTTCCTGAGCAAACTATACCCATCCACACCAACATTCCAATCATGTGTATTATCCCACCAAGTTTCAGTGATGCCAACAATGTCATAGTTGTATTTATTTGTTAGCACTTCCAGTTCTTCCTGCTTATTACCCATACTTCTCTCATTTGTATATAGGCATCTAAGATACTGGTTTGATCTTGCCTCCCAGTTTTGCCCTGACCCTCCTTTCTCTCTCTCTCATGAAAAGTGCTTAATTTTAAGCATGTGGATAGACCCGCTGACTTCAGTGGGACTAGTCCCGTGTTTAAAGTTAAGCATGTGCTCGAGGTTATTCATGGTCCAAAAAAACTAGAGCGAACGATTATCCCAGGAAATACCTTGTCCCTCTGGAATGAGATGGAAGTGCAGTAACATGACGCATTTCCTGATCTATCAGTACTGGCTTCATGCTATGTCACCTGCGCTGTTGAGTCTCTCTCAGTAATTTTCTTTGCCTCTGGTAACTAGGTGCTGCTGCTACCCTTCATCTTTGCCGCCTGTATTAGCCATCGTTTTCAGGGTTCACGCTGGATCTGTCCACCTCGCATAATGCCCAAGGCGATATTTCAGACAAGCCTTTGTCAGTGATGGCATAACTCCAATGAGCAATCTCCTACTTTAGATGTTACACTCCTCCACCACAATGAGGTACAGGTTGGACTTGGAGAGGCAGGCTTCACCTGCGACTCTAATCTCTTTGAACAATGAAACCGTCGAATCAGTTTCCAGCTTTTGCTATCTGGATTTTATACTTACCAGCTCCTCCAATTCTCACACGGATGGTTCTCCACCAGATTGGCATCACAACATCTGCCATGGGCTGTTTACAATGGATATGGAATCAACATCATCTTAGTGTGCTGTCAAGGCTGATTTCCCCACTCTGGCACTTTGAGTACAGAGGGTGGGGGCCCGCAAGGATTCTAAAAATTAATACTGGCCACTCCAGGCTGAAATTAAACTCCCAGGGTACAGCTTCTTTTTGATCTCGGATGGGTAGATGCTGCCACCACCCAAGTGCAACCTCCCCACCCCCCTTTTGAGAACCCAGGAAGGAGCACTTGGGAATTCCTTCCTGTGGGGTACCCTCAAGCCCTTTCACCCCCACTTCTGGGGAAGAGCTGAGAAAGAAAACAAAAGGAAATCAGCTGTTGCCACCAGCTAATTAAACATATGCACAAACCTTTTAGGACACAACCCCCACCCCATCTGTTTAAATTTTATTAAAAACAAAAAGAAGGAAAATACATCTGTAAGTTAGGCTATTGCTAGAATTAAAAAGAGCAAATATAATAATTAAGCATCAAGAATTGTTTTCTTGGGATCCAGCTTAAAGGTTACAAGCAAAACAAAAGCATTGAGGGTTAGCACATAGGAGTCCACAAGCCAATAAGAAATAAAAGAAATAACCCTAATCACCTCTTTCTAGATGTTCCCTGATTTACTTACATATCTGGGGTTCAAATATGTAGTTCTAAGTATGATCTGATGATTTGCTGCTATGTGTCCCCTCTCTCCGGAGAACAATAACAGACAGACAAAGGGAAAGGTTTTTCCCAATTTTAAAAAGTTCTAGCCTTCCCATTGGCTCTTTTGGTCAGGTGCTCACTCACTTCCCTTTACCTATGCATCACAGTCAGACTTTTTAACCCTTTACACGTAAGCAAGTAGAGAACAGCTACCGAGAGGGATTCTGGCTGGCTGGGTGTCCACAAAAGGGAGCTTCCCTGCCTCTCATTTATCACATATGACAACCAAGTTCAGGATTTATTCAAGCTGTATCCTTCCCATACCGTTGTACGGCTGCAAAACACGGACACTACGCCGCGTGGATGGACAAAGCTGGAGGCTTTCTACACAAAATGTCAATGTTTTAGACTGGGCATAAAGTAGAATGACTTTATCTGTAATGCTCTAGTCCCAGAGAGAGACTGCAGAGACCCTTCCCCCTTCTACTCTGGGCTTCCCCACTTTATAGGAACCAGCCAGCTCCTCCCCCAGGTGGGCTTACCTTTAGCTGGGCCTGGCCCACCTTCAAGGTGCAGCCAGGTGCCCCATCCAGGTAACTCTTTCAGAGCCAAGATGGCCTATATACCCCATCACAGGGAGCTACTCAGTACCTTGTAAAATCAGGCTCCAAGGATGGGCTTCACAAAGGTATTTAGGCACCCAATGCCCAATGAAATTAACGGGAGCTAGGCACCTAAATTCCTTTGTGAATCCCACTCAAAGCCAGATAGAATCAAGGGAGGGAAGGACGGAGCTCAGAAACCACGGTGATGGGCAGCATCAAAAAAGCTGGAGCTAAACATAGAATCTGACCTTCTGTAAGTATTTTAGGGATGTGCACTGCAAGGATGGGGAGGAGTTGTTCTGGGTGGTCCCAGGGCTTATAAATAGGAGCAACGGGACCAGATTAAACAAAGGAAAATGTAATGGTGTCAGGAACAGTTCTCTAACAGTGTGATGTGCCAACATGGGGCCAGATTCTGCCAGGTGGGCCAGCTTCTGCAAATGTAAGTGGATGAGGCCCCGTCATTTGAGAAAGGGGATGGAAAACAAGCATGGTGGGACTGGACCAGCGAGCGAGGGGATGTGAAAAACCAGATCAGCATAAATTTAGGCTCTTAATTTCCCAGTTAGGTACCTAAGTGGAAGTGGCCTGCTACTGAAAAGTGCTGAAGACCTGCAAATCCCATTGATGTGTATGGGGTTTGGTTCAGGGCCCTAACATTAGGCACCAAGGGTTGAAAAGTTTGGCCAATCACAACAGGTGGACATTCTCCTCTACTCAACCTTCCTGCCAAGCAGCAGCTGTTGTCTTAAACCGGTCATAACTCAGTCAGCCTGGCAATGAAGTCCCCATATTTGTCCCACTAATGAGGGGAGCTGTGTTTTAATTCCTAATTACCCTCTGACCGGTGAGCGCTTGGCCTCCAGGATGAGAGGAACTGAGAAACTCTGGAACTCAGCAGAGCATTGAGGGTTTTTTAAGTACATAAAAGCTTCTCATCAGATCCAATTTTATACCCTCCTCGCACAACTCTCTTTAGCTAGAAACATTCTGTATCCAAGATGAGACACTGAGCGCTAGAGAGTTAAGGCAGCCCCAGCACTTACTGTACATCTTCCTTTCGTGCACTCCTGTTCGCTTGGCAGGAGCCTAGTAATGCTCGTCTATCTTCCTGTCAGATAATGTAGAGAGTCCAGGATGCTATGGACAGTGGCGGGATACTTGCCAGGTTTATTCTATCACTGGAACAACACAGCAACCCCAGTGGGGCTTTTCCTTTGGGAGGCTTGCTGCTAACAAGGCACTTCTGAGGTCTTCTCTAAACACAAATGTTGCATCCGTCAGTCCAGTCACACTGCTGTGACTAGGCCGACAGGGTGTGTCCACACTGCACCAGTCACATCAACTAAGGGGACATGTGTCCACCACCCCATTGTACTGCGTTGCTGGGTGGGTGAGCACCCAGGGTACAAGTCACTGTGTCCAGGCTCACAGCATTCTGGGTAGTTTTCAGGAGATATTTCCTGGAGGCCAGAGGAAGTGAGGGGCCATTTAAACATTTTAATGCACAGTTGTATTTTTCTGCAGAGGTAACGCGGGCTGCACTCCTGGGAATGTCAGAAAAGGAGATGGCCAAAAGCAGGTGTAACACCCATACAGCAGAGGCACATGGGGAAAGTTCTGGCCATGTTCTGATTCAGAGCTGGGAGAGGGCTCTTTACTCCTAACATCACTCAAACCATGCAACCCTGAGGGATCTTCCGGGGCGATCCACCAGGGGAAATAAACCCTAAGAAACCTGCTGGTAAATTATTTTCGCTTTCAAAGAATAACCCCTCCACCCCTCCCACTTACTGCAGTGTTTTCACTGCCTCCCAACAGAGAACACCCTGGCAAAGAACGAATGCCAGCTGTGGGGAGGGGACTACACAGCCACACAAGTGGGTGAGACTGTCCGGAGAGGGGAGGTGACCACCATGGTGAGGGAAAGCCCTGCCCTTAATCAAGCTCTGTGGTCAGGCTCCCCTGTTGAGCCCAGCCTGCATTTTAAAGCTCCCCATGCTGGCTGGAAATGCAAGGATGCCCTGGAGGTGCCCGGGGCCATCCGTTTTGGAGAGGCTAGTGCCAGTAGTTGTGCTAGCCCCCTAGCCTTGTGCTCTGTAGAGGGTTAAGGCTGCCAGGGTCTGGCCCCTGCCTAGGTGAGAAGGGTTAGGGAGGGGAGATATTTGCCCCCTTCTCTTGCCCCTGGTGCAAACATGAAGGGCCAGGCACTATAGCCCAAGAACATCCTATAATAGTCTGTGCCCTCTGAGAGGCTTTATAGGTCACCCCTGTGTTGCCACAACAGCCACTTGGGACTTTGCAGGTGGGGGGAAAAATTCCATCATTTTGCTCTACAAACACCGGTCCTCTATGCCTTGAGCTAAAGGAGAATCCCTGTTAGCCATATAGGGCCTTGACACACAGCTGAGCAGTTCTGATTCTAACCAATAGAGGGCAGTCTCTGTCTCTCTTTCTCACACACACCAGCCAGTTAATTATAACAAGGCTTGGCAGGATTAGATTTGTATTGTAAGTATTGGTAAGCGTCGCTATCACCAAACACACAAACTAATGAAAAAATCTTTCCATCAATAATAATTGAAATTTACAGGTAGGCAGAGTAAGAAAAATGCCACTTTAAAACTCATTAGGGTTCAACTGAAGGATGTATACATTGTATATTTTGACATCATGACAATTTGTGTCTTAGTGGTTATAAAGCTTTAACTTTTGATATCTCAGCATCTATTATCACTATATAATTATTGTCCCACTCCCCTAAGTCCCTGCAATGCTGAAAATTTAAATTGATAAAAATTGAAAAATGCTTATGAGCCATAGTTTTGTGCAACTGGGAAAATGCATAAAAATAAAAATAAAATGCTTAAATATAAATAATATCCATTGAAATTATACAAAAAAATAAGAATTGAATTCTGCCTAGCTTATTTACAACACAAACTGTATTGATCAAAATGCCCAGTTCTCTTAGCAGTACAGTGCTGGACCCACATTTAATAGATGTGAGGTTTCTGTTGGGTTTTACAGTAGAAAATTGAAGTGCTTTTCATGGCTGAGGCTTCATAATCGGAGTAACAGAAGCCCCGAGGTACACATGAAGGGGCAAGTGAACATCTCAGCATGCAATTACCAGCGAGGCTGTTGTTGGCTGAGTTTTGTTTTTCCTCCTCATGAATGCTGTTCTGCTTCCAAAGATGGCTTACTGGCGAGGAGCGGGGTTAGCATTACACGCAAGGGACGCATGCAGGAGGCAGTATAAATGCCAAGCGAGTTAAGTGAGATGCTGTTATATTTAATGCGTGCTTGCAAGCTTAGAAGGTCAAGAAGGAATATTGGTGGGGAAAACATTGAGGTCCTGAGTCCTCATTGCCTTGAGTCTACTGAAGTGGTTCAAACCAGTGCTAAGTGCCAAACGCTTTTGATCCTGATTTGGCAACATTTACACTTCCTCACACTAGGGTAGATGATGACACGAGATGCTGTGGAATGGAGAGTTAAGCCCTGTGGCTTTCTTTTATTCTGTGTATTAATCTTGTCCAGGTCAAAAGCCCAGTGGACTCAAGGGAACTCTTCTATGGGGTTTGGATCAGGCATCAATGCACTTTAAAAAAAAGCTCAGCTCCAATATTAATTCCTTCCAAGGTGGAACAGAAATTGGTAAACAGGGGGTGGGGGAGTTTATATGGAACAAATGGGTGAAATTCACTTCCTGGTTTTAGGTTTCAGAGTAGCAGCCATGTTAATCTGTATCCATAAAAAGAACAGGGATACTTGTGGCACCTTGGAGACTAACAAATTTATTTGAGCAAAAGCTTTCGTGGGCTACAGCCCACTTCATCAGATGCATAGTCCATACCAGCTCCAAGATGCTAATTAATTAAGATGACCTGTTATCAGCAGGAAAAAAAACTTTTGTAGTGGTAATCAAGATGGTCAATTACAGATGGTTGACAAGAGGTGGAAGGATAGTCATAAGGAAATAGATTCTATGCATCCGATGAAGTGGGCTGTAGCCCATAAGAGCTTATGCTCAAATAAATGTTAGTCTCTAAGGTGCCACAAGTACTCCTGTTCTTTTTACTGGTTTTAGATGCCCATTAGTTTACACATTAGTGATAATTGTAGCTAAAAACGCATCGTCATTAAGCGATTTCTCATTAATCACTTGCTCTGCCAGCAGGAAGCCCATACGGTCTCTATATGCACCGAGGACAGATTAGTATTGCATAGTCTGGTCACCGTTCATAGTAATTTGATAAGAAAGAGAAAAGCACATTTATCTCAATTAACAGCAATGAGCTGGGAATTATAGAATTTACTGCTCCCTCCACCCACCGCTGACAGACAGTAGCATGTCCCCTCACACCCCATTACTTGCAAATGGAAATTTATTGAACTAAGAAGCAGAGCTGGCAATAATCCCTTTCCCCAGTCTGTCTAGGTGCCTGTCTGATCCCATCTCTGCCATCACTGGGGAGATGAAGGCATTTTGCTGTACAGCATCGCTGGGAAGTTGGGCAAGAGCATTAGCCCCTCTTCATTGATAGGGATCTGAGGGAGCTGGGAGATTAAGTATCTTGCCTAAGGTCACACAGGGAGAGCCAGGAACTGAACCTAGATTTCCTGAGGCCCGACCCACTGCTTAACCTCCAGATTGTCTTAAAATCATAGAACCCCAGGGTTAGAAGGGACCACAGGGGACAGCTAGTCTAACCTCCTGCCAAGATGCAGGATTTGTTATGTCTAAACCATCCAAGACAGATGGCCATCCAGCCTCTTTTGAGAGCCTCCAGTGAAGGAGCTTCCATGATTTCCCTAGGCAGTTTGTGCCATTGTCCTACTGTTCTTACAGATAGGATGTTTTTCCTGAGATTTAGTCTAAATCTGCTATGCTGTAGTCTGAACCCATTGGCTTTTGTCGTGCCCACTGTGGCAAGAGAGAACAACTTTTCTCCATCTTTCTTATGGCAGCTTTTCAAGTATTTGAAGACTGCTATCATGTCTCCTCCTTAATCTCCTGTTTTACAAACTAAACATACTCAGTTTCTTCAGCCTTTGCTCAGATGTCTTGCATTCCATCCCTTTGATCATTTGTTGCTCACCTCTGGATCCTTTCTAGTGTCTCTACATCTTTTCTATACATTGGCAACCAAAACTGGACACAGTACTCCAGCTGAGGCCTAACCAGTGCCCAGTAGAGCAGTACTATCACCTTCCGTCATAGGCGCTTACTTCTCCTCTGCCTGATGGGTGCTCCACACCCCCTCCCCTGCCCTGCCCCACCCCATCTCTTCCTGCCCCTACACCACCCTTGCTCCACCCCCATTCTACCGCTTCTCCAAAGTCCCTGCCCCACCCCGCCTTTCCCCACCCCAGCCCTGCCCCCATCCATCCCTTCCCCCAAGTCCCCTCCCCTGCCCTGTCTCTTCTCCGCTCTCACCTGAGCTGTCAAAATCCCTGCTTCTCACCCCTACTCCCAGAACGTCTAAGCCACCTGCCAACAGACTGTTAGGTGGCTGGGGGTGGGCGCACGAAAGTGCTGGGAGGGAGGGGGAGGAGCAAGGATGCAGTGCACTAGGGGAAAGAAAGAGGTGAGGAGGGGGGAGCTTGGTTGCCAGTGGGTGAGGAGCATCTGCTAATTTTTCCGTGTGGGTGCTCTAGCCCTGGAGCACCCATGGAGTTGGTGCCTATGCCTCTCGTGACTTGCATGCTATGCCTCTGTTAATGCAACCCAAAATTGCATTTGCTTTTTTTGCAAAAGCATCGCTTTGTTGACTTAGGCTGAGGTTGTGATCCACTATAACTCTCAGATCCTACTCAGCAGTGCTGCTGCCAATCCAGTTTTCCCCATTCTGTATTTGGTTTTTCTTCTCTAAGTGTAGCTCTTACATTGATCTTTGTTGAATTTCTTTTTGTTGTCTATAGCCCAGTTCTCCAGTTTATCAAGGTCCCTTAGAATTTTAGCTCTATCCTCCAAAGTGTTTGCAACTCCCCATAGCTTTGTGTCAACTGCAAATTTCATCAGTGTGCTCTCTATTCCTACATCCAGGTCATTAATAAAGATGTTAAATAACACCAGATCCAGAACAGATCCCTGTGGAACCCCATTTGAGACCTTCTTCCGATCTGACATAATTCCATTAATAGTTACTCTTAGTTTGCAGTTGTTTAACCAATTATGTATCCACTTAAAGGTAGTTCCGCTGAGCCTGCATTTCTCCAGCTTACTTATTGGAATGTCATGTGGGACTGTGTCAAAAGCCTTGCTAATGTCCCAGTATGTTATGTTCACCATATTTCCCCTATCCACCAAACCAGTTACCTTGCCAAAGAAGGAAATCAAGCTGGTTCTTTCTCCCTTAAGGATGATCTTGGTGTTTTTTCTTATTCTCAAAGACTTTGTAACCAGTTCATAACTCTGTGGCCCCTAAGGATTCATAATCATTACAATGCTTCTCACCATGGATGCCCAGAATTTCCTGGAGATGGCAGGGATAGAAATCAGATCTCCCTGCTCCTTTTTGAGCTGAAGGAGACTCTCCATTTAATGTCAGTGATATAGGGCCTATGACACAGCGCCAAGTAGGTCTAGTACTAGCCACCAGAAGTCAGTGATTAACACACAAACCTACTGCCAGCACATTACAGTATATCCCTTCCTCAAAGAGGTTGGCTTGCAATAGCTAGGAAAGCTAGAGAGTGGAAAAATGGAGGATGTCTCGTCCTCTTACTTCTTCCTGTCTCACTACATCTCAAGGAATAAGTGAGTCTGGGACACAGCTTTAATCCACCACTGCAGTGCAAACCCCCCAGCAGAACCCTCTCTGCTCTTCCCACCATTTCAGAGAGGTGGCTTAGCAGTGCAAGCCTTTGGTTTCACTTGCTAGAACCACAGGTTCTGTATTCTGTTCCATACAGGTTCTTGTACTGGGCTGGAGCAGAGTTGCCAACCACAGTAACCTATGACAACAAATGGTAAAAGGGAGATGAAGACTGAATTAGTCCAAACAAAAACAGCTATTAATGTTACTCAAGGACTATGTTAAGATCATTCCCGGTAAACACGAGATGCACGAGACTGGAAGTCAATTAATCAAAATTGATGTGTTGGAAATTAAGCTTATCTGGTGAACAAAATAATGAGAGGATGGGCTATCCCTCCCTTTTGGGGTCCTGAAAAAGAGACTTTTTGGAGAAAAAGCTGGTTACCATGACACTGGCTGGCTGAATGACAAGAGAAGGGGAAGACACAAGCTTCCTCATCATGGCTGCTACCCTAGGGTTGCCAATTATGGTTGGATGTATTCCTGGAGATTTCATCACATGACAATCTTTAATTAAAGATTAACCTTTAATTCCTGGAGACTCCAGGCCAATCCTGGAGGGTTGGCAACCCTGTGCCAACCCCACCATCACCTGGGATCCACTGTGACATTGTTGGGCCTTTGTCTTCCTAGTTATGAGATTTGTCCTGAGCAGTTCAGGCCAAGAGAGGTGCCCAGACAACATCTCCACCCATTTTCCTTCTGTCTAAGAAAAGTTTGGCTGTTGGCTAAGACTCCATGTTTCACAACACTGCTATAAGCCTGTGACCAGAAAGGCGGCTAAATGCAATGTCCTAAATAGCTCAATGCTGCTACAAGTTTGCCAGGGCTCAGAGTGGCTGATCAGACCAGCTGCCTGGCTTATGTTTTTCTAGCCACGATGTTGCAAGTGACACCAGCGAGTGAAGCTGCATTTTCTGTCTTTGCTGTTATTTTTTCCCCCCTTTTGTGTGTTTGTCGTCTTTTGTCTCCCAGGAAATGGGATTGGACAGGAACAAAAACAGCAACTGCTTCAGCCCATCCTCACTACTTGTCTTTCCCTCAAAAGGACAATTACCACCATCTCTGATGCACCAAAGAGACTGTCAAACTCTGTCAAAGAGATTTGTAAAGACATAGAGAACAGGGAATGTTGTTAAAACGAAGGCTTTATTTAATACTTTACATTTCAAACACTTGAAGTGTTTTTCCCTCCCCATCCCATCTTTAATAAAGTGTTAAAAAGATTTTTAATGGTGTGTTTGGCCTGGTGCTAATGTAACCCACACACCTCCTGGGAGTGGTGTTCTGTTCCATCTAGTGGCACTGAGAGCAGAGGTGGGCAAAATATGGCCTCTCTGTAGTGTATTAAATTGCTCCCCATAGGAAGGTGTTACTTATGAGCACCAGGACTGGCAGTTGGAAGTAGCAGACCATTAGTAGCACGTTCCTACAGGAGCAATTTAATACACTACATCTGGCCTTCCATACAGTTTCAGAACCCCAATGTGTCTCTTGGGCCAAAAAGTTTGCCCACCTCTGACTTAGAGAAAGTTAAATGAGTCTGCTGTACCCCCCTAGTTAAGAGCCAATTGGCTTTTAGCTCATGCGGTAGAGGCTTATATGCTAAGCTCCAGAGATCTCAGGTTTGATCTGCCCACTGACCATGGGGGGCTGTCGGTGTTACACCAATCAATGTTCCCTCTAATTTTTTTATATCCTTGGGCAGAATGAATTTTGTTATGTGCACCAATATGGAGGTGATGTGTGGCGGGGGGTGGGACCAAGAGTTTCAGACTGTGGGAGATGGCTCAGGGCTGGGAGTGTGGGCTCTGGGGTGGGGGTATGGGAGGGGGCTCAGGTCAGGGGCAGAGGTTTGGAGTGAAGAGGGTAGGGTGAGAGCTCCGGCTGGAGGTGCAGGCTCTGGGGTGTGGCTGTGGATGAGGCGATTGGGGTGCAGGCTGCCCCAGGCCTGTGGCAGTGCATGAGGACCCTCCCCAACCCTCTCTCATCACAGCATCCTGGGACCGGAGGAGAGGCACATCTTCCCACCACACCTCTGCATAGGTCCCTACCTCTCTCCTCTCCAGTCCAGACCCCCATGGCTGCGCAGCTTAGAGGGAACTGAGGTGCTAAACCTGCTGAGGTCTCTGTATGCCTAGCGCCAAACCTTGTTAACTCTGTTTCAAGTTAGATAGTTTCGGGGTCATGTTAACACCTTTGACTCATTGAGCCCCTGTATTCCATCCAAAATTAATCCAACAGGGCGTAGCCCTTTCATCCTTTCAGCATCAGTAAATCAAGTTCCCTGCATAGCTGACTGCTTGTATCTCGTCTCCCTTTTTACTTTTGGGGGCCACTCTGCCTCTATTTTCCCCTAACTCCAGGGCCCCTCTAAGAACTCAGTCTCCAGTGGACTTTTAAGCTCTAAATCCTTTTATTCCTTCTTCTGTTCCCCCCAGGTTAGCAACAGAGTTGGTCAAAAAGCAAACAAACCAGAACTCAAAAGTGCAAAATAAAGTTGTGTGTCAGTTCTTTAAGCTGGACTCACTCCAGAGGGTTTCAGCTTCTCTTCTTTAGAGCCTCAGCTTCCCTAGTTTACTGCCAGGCTCTGACTGTCTCAGCTGCACTCACCCTGGCACTGTTCTGCTGCCTTTTGTACTGGAAGTGCCTGGTTCCTCTCACGGGGGGCTCATCTTGCAATCAGGGCTGGCTTCAGCCTGAGGCTCTCCAGCCCAGGGGCAAACCTCCCTGTTACATACCCATTACCCTTCTTGTCAGAGGAGGCGTTTGCCTCTAAGGCCTTTGGCCAGGATGCCTCATCTTCCGGTCTAATAGGTGGTATGCTGACTTGCTGGGGGCCTGCCTGCACCCCCAAAGTGGCACTCTGCATCTACAGCATGTAGAGTGCTTTGGGAGAAAGGTCCCAGAGGGATAAAAACTCTCTCATGACTCTAACTCCAAGCTCTGGGTGTCCCTAAACCTCTGTCATAAGCTAGGACTGGACGACAGCGGATGGATTACTTGATAATTGCCCTGTTCTGTTCATTCCTTCTGTGGCACCTGGCATCAGCCACTGTGGGAAGACAGGCCACTGGGCTAGATGGCCCTTTGGTCTGACCCAGGATGGCCGTTCTTACGTACTTCTTGCCCCAGCTACCCTCTGGATGTGTTGTGTGCAAGCACCGTGTACACTCCTCACCCCTTGAGGCTATAGGAGTCCATAGCTGGGCCTACTACGTCCCGGATCTCTGGGAGCTTGTGATTAGTGCTTTAGGACTCAGGGGACAGGCTCCAGCCCCAACTCAACCCCTTTGTGCTGCCTTTCTTATGGCCAGACAATTTGCTGAGCAAGGCTGAACTCTTCCTGTTCTTCACTTGTTTACCACAAACAGATAGACCACCACAAATACCTCCTATTGGCATTACAGTTACATGCAGCAATCCCAACTGAGATCAGCGGCGCCGTTATGCCAGGCACAGTAAATACATAGACTAGGAAAGACACCCTACTCCGAAGAGTTTACCATCTAAATAGAAACGAGAAAAAAGGTGGGGGGAACAGAGAGAGAAGAAGGGACTTGCCCAAGGTCAAACAGCAGGTCAGTGGCAGAGCTAGGAATGGACCCCAGGTTTCCTGACTCCCAGGCGGGTGCCTGCACCGTTGGATCACAGCTGCAATACTCAACTCTCAGGGCCAAGTGGGAAACACAGAGCAATTTGCCCTGCTACCTTGCGAATGTGAGCAGAGGGCCAAATGCCTCTCTTCCTTTCTTTTTGGTATTCGGTGCCAGGGCAGGAATAAACCAGGATGCCTTTAATATTCCTGCAGATCAAATATTTAACTCGAAAAGAATCACACTGTAATTCAGCACGAATGAATGCCCACTTGTTACACCAAGTGCTGCGCCAACTCAGCCTGAGCAGACTCCTGCCTCTATGGTTTTGTTTTGTTTTCTTGGTAATAAGCTCCCTCACCACTTCCGTGTTTCCAAAGGAAGATTAAAACAGAATCCAGCCTTCTTTGGGCAGAAAGAGTCATCAGAGACACGACAAGCAAAGATGTTCTTGGAGCCTGGGGCTGGCTTGGAAGTCAGCCCAGGCTTCTCTGGAATACGAGCCAGCTTTGCTGAAAGGTTCATGAGCTTCGGAGAGCTGGATCCAAGCTTCCTTATAAAAGTTTCTCATGGCTCTGCCAATGGCAGACTTGGGCACAAGTCTCAACCATCACCACATTGGTCCCACTGAAGTCAATGAGAATCTTGCTTTAGCCTTCAATGGGGCCAGGATCTCATGGGGCTATTTATTAGTTTTTTATTGTGGGGAAGAGAAACAGGGAAACTCCATTTGTTGTCCTCCCATTTATCTCCCCCACTACCGCCACTCTTGGGCTGCCAAGTCACAGGCACCTTGGGGATTGCTCCGGGTATGAGTATTACACTTGAGTCAGCTGGAGGTGATGAGGGCTTATACTGGATGCAATGCAAGACCTCTTCCCTTCTCCTCTCCATGTAGGGCCAGGTATGCTGCCTCTCCAGCTCTCCTCTTGGCTCCAGTGGTGGCTTCTGGCTCCTTCTCTCTAATAACCTTTCCATGCTTCTGGTTCTGCCTGTGGATCCTGAAATCTCCAGCATAATGTTGTGTTTCGCATTACTCATCTGATTTTACCCATCAGTAGCTAAGGACTATCACACTGAGCTGCTGAACTGCTGAACGTCTGCTAATAGCTTCCAGTTGACTAGGTGTTAGTAACAAACATCATCCCAGTAATACTAATCTATCAGGACACTCCATCACCAATGCTGTTTAGGGGTTCTGCTGTGGAAAGGTCTGACTGTTCAGGGACCTAGGGGTGCTGGGGTTGCTTCCGCACCCTCTGGCTCGAAGTGGTTTCCATCATATATAGCATTTACAGTTTGGTTCAATGGCTCTCAGCACCCTCACTATACAAATTGCTCCAGCGCCCCTACCTAGGATTTGCTAGATAGGATCAGAGCTGTGGTGTACCTAACCCAGTATCCTGTCTTTGACAGTTGCCAGTGTGAGATGCTTCAGGGGAAATTTCAAGAAGCCCTACAAAAGGGAGTGATTGGATAATCTGCCCGCAAGGAAAGTTTCCTCCTGACCTCCCATTAGTTGGAGACTGACCTGTCCTGAAACATGAACATTTGTATCTCTGACAAAACTCATCCGATCAGTTAAAGATTTAAAAAACATTGTGACCTTGGATGTACTTGTTGTTCATAGAGAGTGGGGTTTTCAAAAAATCTTAAGGGGAAGCTCCTCAGCTGGTATCAATTGTCATAGTCCCATTGGCTTAAAAGTGACTCAGAACACAAGCCCCAATGTCTTTCAGTGGTATATGGGCTCCTAAGATTTAGGTGCTTTGGAAAATCTGATTCTTAGGCAGTGTTTGTGCAAGTGGTTTTCCCTTTCTTTCTTCAAAAGGGGTTAAAATATTGAGATGATCAGAGACCAGCTCATTGAGAGTTACAGAGGGTGCAGCAGCAGCTTGGTGCAGAGGTTTCCACTGTAAAAATAAAGTCCTGTTGAAGTTGTTAGTACATTGCCTGGTTGATACAACATTTTGGCAACGAAGATGGATCTTCTGCCTCTGAACCCACCTGCACCCTTTCTGTAAAGCCCAGGTGAACCTCCAATTGCTTTTACTGCCTGGATCCATATGTTCAAGACTTACCTGCTTGCAATCTGAAGAAAGAAAGCATGCTCTGCTAATCCACTGCCTTGGAGCAGAAAGGCAGCGTATATTTTACACTTTTCCCCTTGCAGATGATAAATATGAGACTGCACTCACTGCATTAAAGAACTTTTTTGTGCCAAAAGTGAATGTAGTAGCTAATCACTACAGATTTTGCCAGCGTGAGCAGAAACCAGGGGACACTATAATGCAGTATATTGCTTCCCTGAGGAGTCTGATTGTAACTTGTGATTTTGGGAATATGGCAGATGAAACACGATCAGAGACAGCTCATTGAGAGTTACAGAGCGTGCAGCAGCAGCTTAGTACAGAGGTTTCCACTGTAAAAATAAATCCTGTTGAAGTTGTTAGTACTTGCTTGGTTGATACAACAGATATTCAGAGTAAATTCATCCTCAGATCCTACTGCGGGTTGCTAGCTGTGTGGGTCAGAGAATAGAATTCAGTCCTGAGTGGTGAAAATGGATTGGAGCCGATGGATGCAGCTAAATGAATTGAAATATTCCCACAATCTTGTTCTTGCCTGGAGAAACAGATCCTACTGGACCCTTTGCTTCCATTGACCACTGGCAGGAGTGCTATATAGAAATAATGGCCTCATATAGACAGATACTAACTAAATCCCATTGGTTTCAATGGCAGTTGCAGATAAGAATCTTTCAAGTCAGACACAGTGTCCCCAAGGTCACACTCTGGAGGCAGTTTATGGATTTCAAGTACCTATTCAGATTACCTTAAGGGACTTCTGGGCCACAGGGTGATGGATGGGTCTATGTCTTTCAGCTTATGGCATACTGGTATATTGACAGTTCTGTAAACAGCCAAAGCGCAGTATGCTGGATTGTAGGGTTAGTGTCTGTGACAGGTGAACCAGTGATGGCGAGCCACATAACTGCCTCCTTGTGACTGCTGTGCTTTCTGCCCCTAGACCTGACTTGCTGGATGTTCCCCTACAGAACCCTGATTTAATTCTCTTTGTTGATGGCTCCTGCCTTAGAAACTCAACTGTCCAGCTTGTAACAGGCTATGCTGTGTGTGATCTACATGGCACCGTGGAAGCCCACTCTCTTCCAGCAGCTAAATCCACCCAAGTTGCAGAGTTAGTTGCCCTTACTAGAGCCTGTCATTTGGTGGCCAAAACTTCTGTTACTATTTATACAGACTCCAGATATGCTTTTGGGGTAGTGCATGGTTATGGACAGCTATGGAAATATAGGGGTTTCCTTACCTCTAGCGGAACACCCATCAGTAATGGCCCATATGTCAACGCTCTATTATCTGCTCTTCAACTGCCCTCTGCTATTGCTGTTGTTAAACGTGCGGCCCATCAAAAACCCTGCAATGACGTTACGTGAGGAAATGCCCTGGCAGATGCTGCTGCCAGGCAGGCGGCCCTTTCCGGGTCTTTGGCTCCCTTTTCTCTTTATATGCTCCAGCCCTCCCCGACGGCCCATGAGAATGCCTGTTTCCCCACCTCTGCTCTCCGGGCAAGTAGACTTGCAGTTAAATGATGATACAGTACTAACATATTGTAGGGAACTAATTTGTCATGTCAGATTTGTTCACTCACAGGTTCAAAATGCTCTACCGGATCCTGCGGAGACAGCATGCCATCCGTTGCAGCCTGGAGATTGGGTCTGCTGTAAAGTTTTCCAGCGCAAGTCATCCCTGGAACCCAGGTGGAAGGGTCCATGCCAAGTGTTGCTCACTACTCATACTGTGGTGAAGTGCTGGGGACTTCCCAGTTGGGTCCACGCTTCTCACTGCAAAAAGGTCTCACCACCTTTGGACCCTGCCAGTGTCCCTTTCTTCCCGACAGATCAAGCCCAAACGACCGGAGCACCTCCCCAGCCCTCCATACTACCGGACACACCTGAACAAAAGCCCAAGTATAACCTAAGAAAACGAAAAACAACATAAGAGAATCCAGGTTGTGAACTCTGCCACCCTGCTATTGCAATGGCCCCTCCAAGGGTTAAAGTAAGAAAAATGGGTCACGCAACTCTTCCAAGGGTCCCTCAAAGACTTGTGATAACGCGAATGGACATGGGGCAACAGCGGCTAAAATTTATCCTTTGGCTTATTGCCTGACTCTTTGGATTCTTCTGAACTTTTATCACAAAAGACCTGATCCTACTGCCTTTGCTACAAAAACATGGCTAACATCTAAAACATGGTCCAAGGAGGGCTTAAACCTTCCCCCACGAAAAGTAAGAACATTCTCGGCCCCATGCAACAAAAGAACTGTCCGGACAGTATCGGGGGCAGAAAAAAAGAAACCTCTTACCATTGAGGATGTAAAAAATTGGCTGTGGTATAAAAGATGGTACATAATGTGGTGGCAAGGAGGGACTTGTGGTTACGACTCTTGGTCGTGCGGGACAGAGTGGATTTTGGGTTTTATTCCCCGATCAGGTGTCTGTAGGCAGGGTCAAGTACCTTGGCCATGTCAAACCATCCCTGAATTGTTAGTTAAACCTAACCCTTCCCATGTAAACTCTCCCCCTCCTCGGGCCACCCCTTCCCCATCCACTCTCAGTGCCCCACTGCACCCCAGGCTAACACTCCAAACAAGACCCGTAGCAAACCACGCCCTCAGTTCGACTTTACAAAAGGTAAATCCTCGACTATTTTGCGGTGGCCCAGACCATCCTCCTCAGGAAATTTGTTTTCCTATTGTGCTTCTAGGTTATTTTTCTCATTTCAAAATCTCCTTTATGAATGGGTGGTGGAATGGGAAACATCTGGAACAGTAGGGCCGGCTTTAGGCCGATTCGCCCTATTCCTGGGAATCAGGCCCCGCGCCTAAGAGGGCCCTGCGCTTTAGGCGCCTTTTAAATTTTTTTTACTTACCCCAGCTGTGGTCTGCTCTGGGGTCTTCTATGGCCCCGCTCCCCTGATCAAAGCGCTGGCGGAAGCGCGGCTGCCCCACAGCCCCGCTGTCTCAGCTGGAGTTCTGACCGGAGCGCCGCAAGCCCCACGGCCCTGCTCTCCTGGCTGGAGCTCCGGCCGGAGCACGACAAGCCCCGCGGCCCCGGCTGGAGCTCTGGCCAGAGCACAACAAGCTCCGCAGCCCCGGCTGGAGCTCTGGCCGGAGTGCCGCAAGCCCCGCAGCCCTGCTCTCCTGGCTGGAGCTCCGGCTGGAGCACGGGAAGCCCTGTTCCCCCAGCTGGAGCTCCGGGCCCTTTAAATATCCCCCAGAGCCCTGGGGTAGTGGGGGGCCCTGGGGGCTCTTTAAAGGGCCAGGGCTCCGGCTGCCTCTGCCACCCTGGTCCTTTAAATAGCCGCCGGAGCCGCGCCGCCCCCATGCATTCCCCAGGGCTCCCACGGCTATTTAAAAGGTTCGGGGTTGGGTAGAAGCAGGGGAGCCCCGGGTCTTTTAAATAGCCCCCAGAGCCGTGGGATAGCGGGGAGCTTAGGGGCTATTTAAAGGGCCAGGGCTCCAGCTGCCTCTGCTCCACCCCCTGCCCTGCCCGCACCAGCCCCGCCCCCCGTTGCCTGCAGCCAGCTCTGCACCCCCTGCCCACAGCCAGCCCCTACCAAACCCCCTGCCTTGTCTCCAGCCAACCCTTGCCACACACCCCTGCCTGCACCAGCCCTGCACTGCCCGCCCTGCCCTATCTCCAGCCAACCCCTGCTGCACCCCCCTGCCTGAAGCCAGCCAGTCCCATACTCCTGTCTCCAGCCCTGCCAGCCCCTGCTGCACCCCCCTGTGCCTGCGTGAAGCCAGCCCGCCCCACACTCCCCTGTCTCCAGCCAGCCCCACACCCCTTGCCCTATCTGCAGCCAGACCCTACCTCCAGTTCAGCCCCTGCCCTGTCTCGAACCAGCCCCATGTCATGCTTGCCTGCAGTTCCAGGCCAGTAACCTGCACATCTGCTTCAATGAGGGGCAGGAAGCACGGGGACCCACACATGTACACACTCCCAGGGAGTGGCGGGGACCCACACATGTGAAACGGCAGTCATTAATAACCAATCAACAGCATATATGATGCAATGTACATGATATACAATTTTATTATTTATATAGTTATGGAAAGTAAATAATACATGGAAGAAATGGAAGGCTTTTTTTTTACACTTTTTTTCTTTTTAAGTCATCCCTGCCAGGGCCCCGCCAAAAGTGTTCGAATTGGGCCCCGCACTTCCTAAAGCCGGCCCGGAGTATATATTTCCTTTGTTAACATAACTTTACAACCTAACCACAATATTTCGCATCCCCGCAACACTATCTATCTTATCAATAACTGGCAAGATAATGTACATTCTATGTTAGTCCTGGGTCTCTGCTCCGCTCATGATATGCAGGGTTCTTCCTGTTTCCTAGTCACCCGGGTAACCAGAATTACTGTATACACGCAGAGAGTTTGTTCCTCCACCATTGAAGAAGAGGAACTTCCACTTACCGAAAATATAACCTGCACCTTAATTCAGTATACTCCTAGTCACACTGCTAATATCTCCATATCTAAGAAGGGCATTCACGTATATGATCAGCAGCTGTGGTATGAGCCCGCAGGAAAATCAGCCTTAACGAAATTTAAATGGACTATCTTAAATGCCACTTTGGAACTATTAGGTTCACCCTTCTGTTAACTCATTTCCAAATTGCTGCTATTTACCCTAATTGTTCCCAAGGGGCAGCCATAAGGCTGCTGCAGCAACAGGAATGGAGTCACTCCAGGAAAACTAGGAGTATAACCGACACCCTGTGGCTAGGGGCCAATAGTGCTGCTTCCGCTTGGAACGTTTATAAGGCCCAGCAGCATGAGGGTAGACTAGGACAATTGGAGCAAGCAGAGGTCTTGATTTCGGGGGCACAAGTGACCGAGGTACAGGCAGGAGCGGGTGAGCTGCATGTGGTTTCTACTCTCAGTGTCATCACCCATACCATGCTCAAGCAAATGATCCAGCAGACTGCAATGGCAGAAAAGGCATTGCAGTGGGACCATGCCTGCTCGGAGGTACAGGATTACCTTAATGTGGTGTTGGCCTCCACCCAGGAAGATCTTAAACACCAAACTTGGCCCACTGCCCTTGCAAATGCTGACGGCATACCGCCCAATTTGTGGCCATGGAGGTATACTTGGAAATTTTCGGGGTAGAGGTGTGTTCGCTCACAGTGCTTTTTCCAGGCCTATGGTCCTGTGAAGGGAGTGTGGGCCCCCACTTACCGCATCCTCCCTGGCCCTTGGGCTGGTTGTTTGTGGGACTGGGTGATCCACCGAGATGTGTGGGAAATAACTCCCCCCCAAGGCCCTAACCTCTTCCTGGTCAGTGCCCCAGCAATGACGCCCGACCTCTGGAATGGACAGGGTAAACGTGTGGACATATTGGCCTTTAGAACCTCTCCCAGCTCCAATGCATGCGAAAAACTCAAGCCCGGAGAAATTGTCACTGTGCATCAACATGTATGTTGGGAGGGTACTGGCGCTTAACGACTCTCGCCAACTAAACCCTCATTCAGGCCAATGATAGCTGTGTCTCTGTTAATTCCTCCACTTTGCATAATGTGGCTTTTTAATCTAGTCACGGCCTCAGGGTCCCATGCTACATATTGGCCCACAGATAATATCATATAATCAGTCTCCTTACAATTCCAGATTCCCTTTAATTGGACATCTATAGTGCCAGACTGCTTTCATTCGTTTTACTGTCTCTTTACCAAAAGTCCAAGCAAATCTCCCAATTGCAAAAACATGTCCTATATCCTCGAAAAAACATGTATCAGATCAAGCTTAATGCTTTTTCAGACTGCCCATAGACTCACTACTCTCTGTGAGAAAACAGATGTCCTCTGCCAAATTACAAAGGTCCTCCAGCCATCCCAGGGTAGTAAGTATCTTGTGTGGGGTCTGTTGGGGAGGCAGATTATTGTTATCTAGTTGTCTTTTGTTCCTATTGCTATAAAAACGTATGCCTCTGCCCAATATTATCCACCCCTCACACCTCATCAACAACCAATAGCCCTAATGTCGCCAATTTATAGAAATAATAACAACCCTTCTTATTTTGAAGTTTTAACTTAAACACGAAGTTCAAAAAACTTAATAACCAGACAAAAGGTTTAAAAGTTTGATGCCATAAAAGGCATCAAAAGGAGAGAATTGATAAGAAAATATAACTCCCCCCGCCCCTGTTTATGGTATGGTTTCTCAATTAAACAAGCTTTGCAATTATTTTTACAGGCCCATGTATGTAGGCCTCAGGCTTTAGCTAACCAATGCAAAAATAAAAGCTAAGATTCTAACTGCTCAAAAGAAAACTTGTTTATCAGGCATTATAGAGACACAGGGTGTGAAGAAAACTAGATATGAAGAAACGGGGTATGGAAACTGACAAAGAGGAACTGGGAGGGGACAAGGGGTCCCTATAAAGGGGGCCAGCTCAGTTATAATTCAAATATAGTAAGTTTTGCTTGCTGTAAGGTAAATCAAAGGGCAGAGGAAGGGTCACAAAGATAATCAGCTCACACACTGCCCAAGCGCATGATATTTTGTTAAGATAGCTTGCTATTTGCAAGTATTCTATATGGTAATGGCTTTTGCAATATGTAATTGCAATCAAGGGTGTCATAGAACAGTCAGTATAAATTAACAATAACTGGAAATACCCCATACTGGACTGTTACTGGAAAAAATAACCTGCTGATTTGCAATATTAATTACCAAAAAAGGCAAATAACTTGTGTAATCAATATGACGTTTTGCAGTTTTAACCTTTATAAGCTTGGTAAAATTTGTAAGGAACAGAGCAACATACCCTTGCGTGGGAACCCGCTGTCTCTCCCTGTATGCATACTTGTATCTCTTGTTATCACAATAAAGGTGCCTCGGCTTGCCTGACCCAAAATCAACTGGGTGGTAGTCTTTTCCCCCACAGAATGTTGCAGCTCAGATTTCCAAACTCTAACTGTTAGATGTTTCCCTACTAGGAATGATATTTTAACAAGCTTTTGTGCTTTTGCATTCACTGTTTTGATATCATCTATTCCCAAGTTTACCCTCTGTTGGGAGAACGTAATAGTTCTCATTCCAGTAATAGTTTTGGTAAGATTTATACTTTTCTGCTAATATTGATGTATTTTTGGGTAATACAAAATTACCAGTTCCAAATTCCCTAGACCACAGATTTGCAGGGAGACAAGAGACTCTAAATAATAATTCACATTGAGTTTCCATCAGGTTGCAGGCAATGGCTCTGCTGGTGTTCATTATTATTGCGTAGCATTTTTTTTTCTTTTGGTTATCAAAGGCTCTCTAATATACCTTTCTAGCTTATTATGTTAATTACATTATATACTGAGGATATGCATAAGAGTCTTGATGAACTGATGCCTTAGTTAGGGAGCCATTATCCAGAATACTACTTCTTTGGGTTAAGTCCAAGCATACATTTGTATCTTAAAACTGGGGCTGCCCATAATGTTCAAGACAGCTAATTAAAACTAGCCACTCAACCCTGTCAAAGGCCTTTTCTGAATCCAGAGATAACAAGGCAAGTTCCTGTTTCTTTGACCATGCCAAATGAATGCAATTCAGTCACCACGATAGACTATTTGAAGATTGAATTCTGGTAATATGGCTTGCCTGACCTTCATAGATCAATTGTTTGATTACAGGCTCCATTCTTGTTGCCAGTATTTTAGCAAAAATGCTTCTAGCTATACTTAAATGAGAAATCAGTCAGGATTTCCCAGACCTGTGAATTTCCCCTCTTGTGCTAGATTGCCAGGAGATTTCCCTTTGGCAGAACTTCAGACACTTCATTTCCAAGCTGAATTTGTCTAACTTCCACTTCCAGTCATTGGATCATGTTATATCTTTTCTTGCTACATTGAAGAGTCCATTATTAAAGTACCATGTAGGTACTTATAGACTGTAATCAAGTCACCCTTAACCTTCTCTTTGTCACTATAAGGCATGTTTTCTAATCCTTTAACCATTCACATGACTCTTCTCTGAACCCACTCCAATTTATCAACATCCTTCTTGAATTGTGGGCACTAGAACTGGACACAGTAGTCCAGCAGGGTTTGCACCAGTGCTAAATATAGCGGCAAAATAACCTCTCAGCTCCTACTTGAATTCCTCTGTTTACTCACTGCGGGATCACATTAGCTTTTTTGGCCAAAGTGTCACATTGAGAGCTCATGTTAGCTGATTACAGACATGCCAACTCTCAAGGAGTCCGGTGGCATCTTAAAGACTAACAAATTTATTTGGACATAAGGTTTCATGGGTAAAAAACCCCACTTCTTCAGATGCATGGACTTATACCCAAGCTTATGTCTAAATAAATTTGTTAGTCTTTAAGGTGCCACCGGACTCCTCGTTGCTTTTGTGGATGCAGACTAACATGGCTACCCCTGATACTTGATGCCAACTCTTGTGAATTGAATGTGAGAGTTGTGATTCTGAGTAAAATTAAACCTCACTCATGATAGAACTCTCAAATGTCAGGATTTTTTTTTCATCCGCAGAACATTCTTCAAATGTGTTTCCAGTGAAACAAGAGTTACCCTACCCTAAACAAAGGAATATGATTTCTCCGCTGGGCGGTTGCTTCCAAAGTACTTTGAAAGAGGATGAGAATACATTTACATATCAGATAAACAAAGTTATCAAGCTAGCAACGGGTGGGGGGAGAGACAGCGGTGGCTACACCTCAGCAGGGAAAAGAAACTTCATCTGAGATATAAAGAAGGGGAGGGGGAAGGGCCAAACCTTAAATAAGCAATTGAATCAACTAAAATAAAAAATTCTGATATTTGAGAGTTCTAAAAGCTGGGTTTAATTTCACTTAGAAATCCTGCCAGTCACCCTGCATCCCCGCCCTCCCCCACTCCCAGCCTAAGGAGGGTGAAGAACCCTAAGGAGCAGAGGTGAGGCTGAGGGCTGCAGGGGGACTGAAGTGAGGAGGATGCGGGCTGATGAGGTGAGGAGGCTGTATTGAGGGTGGGTTCTGTGCTGATTGGGTGAGTGGAGGGTGAACTGAAGTTGGCAATACTGTGATTTTTCCACCACGACCCCCACATCTTTTTCAGAGTCACTGCTTCCCAGGACAGAGTCCCCCATCTTATAAGTTTAGCTTACATTATTAGATGTACACATTTACATTTTCCCATATTAAAATGCATATCGTTTGCTTATGCCCAGTTTACCACGGGATCCAGATCGCTTGAACCAGTGGCCTGCCTTCTTCATTATTTACCACTCCCCCATTTTTTGTACCATTTGCAAACTTTTATCAGTGATGGTTTTTCCCCAGGTCATTGGTAAAGATATTAAATAGCAGAGGGTCAAGAACTGATTCCTGTAGCACCCCAATGGAAACACACCTGCTCGATGACAATTCCCCATTTACAGTTACATTTTGAAACCTGTCAGTTGGACAGTTTTGTATCCATTTAATGCGTAGCATGTTAATTTTATATCATTCTAGTTTTTTAATCAAAATGTTGCACAACACGAAGCCAAATGCCTTATAGAAGTTTAAGTATATTATGTCAACACTATTACCTTTATGAGCCAAATTTGTAATCTCATTATAGATGTACGGACTCACCCCTGTGGTGCCTCCTGCTGGTGACTTCCAGGAATTAGCTTGTTCCAGCTCCGCAGCGCCCTCTGCAGGCCGATGATCCACCTGTCCTGTGTCCCTCCCGAACTTGGTGCCCTTGTACCTGGGATGCTGCTCCCTAGCACTAATCCTCTCTCTCTCAGGGTCTCTCCTTCCCAGGGGAACCCCCACCCACTAAGCCCACCTCACCTCAGTGTATGGCTACTGCCAGTCATTGTCTAGCCCCACGCCCTGGGGCAGACTACAGTATCAGCCTACTCATCACTGGCAAGGTTGGGTTTGGACCTGCTGCCTTGGCCTACCCCTGGGCAGCCCTCTGCAACCCCCAGTACCTGTTGCCTTGTGCTAGGCCGCAGCCTGGGGCTTTCCAGGCTAGAGCTCCCCAGGTCCTCTGCCTTTCCCCAGCTCTGCTCCACTCAGGTACCCTATCTCTAGCTCCCTGCTGCGAGGCCATTCTCCCTCTACAGGCAGAGGGAGACTCTTAAGCTCCTGGCTCCCAGTCTCTTTATACAGGCCAGCTGTGGCCTGATTGAGGCATGGCCCAGCTACAGCCACTTCCTGATCAGCCCATCTTAGCAGCTCCCAGCCACAACCTTCCCCCAGGGCTGTTTTAAGCCCTTTGGGGCAGGAGCAGGGTAACCACCCTGCTACACTTATCAAATAAAGGGACCTCCTGCCACCTCTGGAGAGTGAGGAGCCCCGGTGAGCCAGCCTATACTCTACCCTCGTCCCGAGGCCCGCCGGGGATATCAGTTGGCGGCTCCTTCGTGGGGCCATGAGCACGGGCGTGTATTTGGCGCGGTTTACCCCTGCCCCAGACACCTACCCCTTCTGTGGCGTGAGGGAGACCCTGGCGCACATCTACTTAGAGTGCTACAGGTTGCAACCCCTATATCGGCTCCTCACCAATATATTGTTGCATTTCTGGCTGCACTTTTCCCCTCACCTCCTTCTCTATGCACTCCCTATCCATGGCCCCACAAAGTCACGGGACCTCCTGGTCAACTTCCTGCTTGCCCTGGCTAAAAAGGCCATCTACGCAACCAGGGAGAGGAGGTTGGCCAATGGAGACTCCTGTGAGTGTGAGGCTTGTTTCCGATCCTCTGGGCGTCGTCCACTGGCTCCTTTGATGCCTTCAAGGAGCAGAGGACGCTGTCCAGGGTTCTCTGCTCTGTGTCCCCGTCGGGCTCCCTTCTTATGACCCTTTGACCACACTCCTGTCCCTGTTCTTTTATTAGTTGTCCCCCGAAATCAGTTGGGTTCTGAGGTCCTGTAGATCCTCTCCTGAGGCTGAGGGGGAATCCTTTAGCAATGGGCGGGAACCCAATACGTGCACTCATCAAATAAAGGTAAAAGTTAGTTTGACAGAATCTACTTTCCATAAACCCATGTTGAGTTTAGTTAATTACATTACTCTCTCTGAATTCTTCATTAATCAAGTCCTGAATCAGCATCTCTGTTATCTTGCCTGGGATTGATGTCAGGTTGACAGGCCTGTAATTATCAGGATCATCCTGTTTTTAAAAATTGGCCCATTGACTGTTTTTAAAAATTGGCCCAACACTAACTGTCGTCCAGACTTCTGGAAGTTTCCCAGTGCTCCAAGACTTATTGAAAAGCAACATTAAAGGTCCAGCAAGCTCGTGAGCCAGCTCTTTTAAAACTCGTGGATGCAAGAGAGAGAAGGTTACGGGGGAGAGAGAGAGGGTGAGTAGCTTTAATCAGTGGAGAGAGAACAAAAGGAAAAATAAAGTGGAATAAGGGGAGTGTAAATGCTACATAATACAGATAACTATCTATTTCTTGACAAATCTCAATAAAGGGAGTGTATCTACCTCTTTTGCCTGCCCTTCAGGTGAGTAATTTTATATCCCAACCCTAACTGTGTTCTGTTCCGTCCCTTTCCCTTCAGTTCCTCTTTTACCGGAATAAAGAGCATCCTTCTTCTCTGAAGCCCTGATTGAGGAGAGCCTGATGCAATCCACTGCTCAGCGTGTTATTTGTCCCCACCGCACCTGCTCTGTAGAAGCAGTGTGTCTATTACAGCGCACAGCTACAGAGCTTGGGTCTTTAGCTTAAGCTGTAGAAAGACGTTCATGCTTTTAGCGCTGGGTCCCTAGGTCAGTCCTTGGTGTTGGTCAAGGAGATGGGTGTCATACTAGCACAATAAGGCCCTACTGAAATAAAAATAATAACAGAAGCAATCTTTTCCAGGAAAGCTCTTCAGCATGTCTTTAATTAGTGTGTAAGCGCCTCTTAAATCAGGGATGGATATGTAAGGACTTGAGTATATGCCTGTCTCCATTTCAGGGCCATCTAGGAAGAATATTATTCTTTTCTCATTGTAGATCAGTGCAGCCACGTCTCTGGCTAATTTTAAGACCTTTTCTTTATCTTGAAATTATATTACTTCGGGGGCTTTGGAAGGGGTCAGAGGGGAGTTCTCAAGATCTGGCTCAGCATCCTGTGCTGCAGAGATTTCCTTGAGGAATTTATGAAGCAATGCACATCTCCTCCTCTGCCCCACAGAGACCCACTAACTTCAAGTGGATAAATAGAAGGTGGGAGTAAATAATGTGCAAGGATGTCCAGTGTTCAGAGAGGGGCTGAGAGAAGGCATACAGGCCAGGAAAAGCCCTAAGCTACGGCTGGAGCACTGGAGAGGCTGCACTGGTATACTATACTCTGTTCCTGCCATGGACAATTAGCTCCAGAGGACTTTTCCAGACACAGGTGAGTGCTAATGGTGCACCATGCATTGCCTGGCTGCTGTTTGTCTATCTACCACACCTGTCAGCTAGGCACTGATCTAGCAAAGACATCCGGCACAGGATGGAGTTTGCAATTCTTTCAGGATCCCTGACAGGTGGCTTGTGAGAGGAGCAAATGGACATGCCTTGTTTGGGAGGTTTATGTGAGATTTCCCAGCCAAGCAGAGGAGGGCAGCAAAGCACAGGGATACAGAAGACCAGCTTCTTGCAGTTCTTGACAGAGAGTGTTGAACAATTTCAGAAAGCGACCGTTCATGCAGAGTCATTGTATATTGTGTGTGGCTGAGGATGCTATTTGCACTCCCGCCCAGAGATGTGGATCCTGGCAATTAGCTAATGAAGGCTACTCAGAGCAAGCTGCTAGCAGAGGGAGTTATGCTGGGCTAGAGAAGGGATCTGTTAATGATTTGGGGACCCTGCCCTGACAGCAGGCTCTGCACTCTGAGGCTCATATCCTCAAATCCGTTTTACCCTGTATAAACCTTATACCGGGTAAACTCATAAATTGTTCGTTCTCTATAACACTGATAGAGAGATATGCACAGCTGTTTGCTCCCCCAGATATTAATACATACTCTGAGTTAATTAATAAGCAAAAAGTGATTTTATTATATACAGAAAGTAGGATTTAAGTGGTTCCAAGTAGTAACAGACAGAGCAAAGTAAGTCACCAAGCAAAAGAAAATAAAATGCACAAATCTGTGTCTAATCAAACTGAATACAGATAATTTCACCCTCAGAGATGCTTCAGTAAGTTTTTTCCTCAGACTGGACACCTTCTGGGCCTGAGCACAATCCTTTCCCCTGGTACAGCTCTTGTTCCAGCTTAGGGGGTAGCTAGGGGATTCTTCAAGATGCCTCTTTTCCCTCTTTGTTCTCTCCACCCTTTTATATATCTTTTGCAAAAGGTGGAAATCCTTTTGTCCCGCTTTGAGTTCCCACCCCCTCCTTCTCAATGGAAAGACACTAGGTTAAAGATGGATTCCAGTTCAGGTGACATGATCACATGTCACTGCAAGACTTCATTGCCCTCTTGCCAGCACACATGTATACAGGAAGACTTACAGGTAAAACACACCCATCTGCAGACAATGGTCCTAGTTAATGGGAGTCATCAAGATTCCAAACCACAATTAATGGGCCACATTTTGCATAATTACAATAGGCCCTCAGAGTTATATTTCATATTTCTAGTTTCAGATACAGGTGTGATACATTTATACAAATAGGATGATCACACTGAGTAGATTATAAGCTTCGTAATGATACCTTACAAGAGACCTTTTGCATGAAGCATCTCTCAGTTACATTATATTCGCTTATTATTAAATTTTTATAAAACCATATAGACTGCCCAACGTCCCAGAATGTATTAGATTACTTTTATTTTCTATGTGTGATTTCTTTTGCAAAACAGAGGGAGGATAAAATTGAGGTCTATGTGTAACTTTAAAGTTTTGCCCAGCGGGAAACCCTCTATGTTTTGAATCTGTTTGTCTGTGAGATTATCTTGCATTCTAAGCTCACAGAGGTATTCCTTTCAGCTTTTTCTTTCATTAAAATTCTTTTAAGAATCTGATTGATTTTTCATTGTTTTAAGATCCAAGGGTTTTGGATCTGTGTTCACCAGGACTAATTGGTGAGGGTATACTCTCAAGCCTGCCCAGGAACAGGGGTGTAAGGATTTGGAGGGGAGGAATTAGTCTCAAATCTGCCCAGGAAAGGTGGGGGTTAGAGACTTAGAAAATAGTTGGGGAAAGGTAGAGTTCCAAGTGGCTCTCCCCTAAAATTTGGAACATGCTTGGTGGTGGCAACTTACTGTTAACTTAAGCTGGTAAATAAGCTTAGGGGGTCTTTCTTGCAAGTCCCCACATCTGTACCCTAAAGTTCAGAGTGGGGAGGGAACCTTGACACCTGCCATTTGGACTGTTAGGTTGTTCAGACTGTTGTCTGGCTGCTATTTCCAGGTGCATTGGGATTGCTGTCCTGGGGGGCAACAGAGCATAACTGCCCAGGGACAGAGGCAGTTGTGAACAACATGGTCTGTGACGTGCATGGTATATGCAAAACTGCTGTGCAGCTGCACGTGCACGCAGTTTGCAGGGAATATTGGTTATGGCTCGTTTGCCTCATCTGAGCTTACTAATGGACCAGGCCAAAGAGCATAAAGTTATGGGTGGAACATACAAATTGCCAGATTGGATCAGGCCTAGGGTCCATCTAGCTCAGTATCTTGTCTTTAAGAGTGGCTAGTACAGAGGAAGCTGTAAGAACCCCATAGTAGGCAGATGTGGGGTAATCTGTCCCGCACCTAGGTCCCACCCTGGTCTGAAAATTGGAGATTGGGTCCAGCCTTGAAGCATGAGGTTTAATATCCCTTCCATACATTTTTGCTACCATTAATTATAACTCTGACTCTTCCTCTTATGCATATAAATGTCCAATCCCATTTGGCCCTAACTGGAAACTAAGTAAGCAATAGGATCGGACTTTAAGGGAGTTTCTCCATATGGCTGGAAAGGGTTGGTGTGCTGTTCTTTGCATTAAAGCTGCAGAGCTTGTATTATAATAGTTAAATTCTTGTATTCAAACATTACATAACTCTGACATAGAATAATGGAAATGGAGGGTTGGGAGGGGCCTCAAGAGGTCTTCTAAACCAGCCCCCTGCACTGAGGCAGGACCACGTAAACCTAGACCATCTCTGACAGGTGTTTCTCCAACCTGTTCTTAGAAATCTGCAAGGACGAGGATTTCACAACTTCTCTTGGAAGCCTGTTCCAGAGCTTAAATATCCTTATAGTTAGAAAGCTTTCCTAATATCTTACCTAAATCTCCCTTGCTGCTGATTAAGCCAATTATATCTTGTTCTACCTTCAGTGGACAAAGAGAACAGTTGATCATTGTCCTCTATTATAACAGCCCTTTACATATGTGAAAACTGTTATCAGCTCCCCCTTCAGTCATCTTCTCTCAAGACTAAACATGCCCCGTGTTTTTAACTTTTCCTCATTGATCAGGTTTTCTAATCTTTTTATCAAGAACATAGGACGGGAAGGAACCTCCTGAGTTATTAAGTCCACTCTCATGCTATAGCAGCAACCCCGTCATATAAACCCAGTCCTAAACTTATCAAGCTCCATTCAAACATTATCAGCATTAAATGAGAATGTTGAAATGATTAATTTTGACATTTTTCCACTGGAAATTTCACTGAAATTTACATGCCCCTGCAGAATGTTTCCAATAAAGCTGCATTTTCTGATGGAAAATTGTTCTCTCGAATTTTTCTTGACCAGTTCTAATTGTAACCGTACCAGAATAATGGCTTGTGTGTGGCAACCTGAGCTGAGCCATCTTTATGTATGAAACCAGGGCAGGTGTCCCAAATCCGCCCTCTGTGGCGTGCATTTGAGCTCTTGAAATCGAGGATACACGTCTTCCCAACCTCCCCTTCCTTATCCTAGCTAGGATGTGGTAATAACACATCTAAATCATTCGGTGATGAATTGGAATCATTAGAATTCCACCCCCTGCCTGACTCTTGTTACCTCATATTAATCATAACTGCAGTCTGAAATTGCCAGTATGCAACCACTACGCAGGGCTTTTATTGCATGTCTTTCCTCATGCTGGCATGTGGACCATCAAGATTTGTTCCTGGTGATTTAAAGGAGGAACATGATCAGGTTTAGTTAAAGTCAGATGTGTAGCTGAATCACCTGGCCTATGTTTCATGCATTAAAATTGTGTTCCTGACATATTGGATATTCTGCTGACGTGATCTTCTCTCATGCTTGCAGATGAGTGAAGGACTAAGTTTAAATTGAAATTATACAAGTGCTGTTGTTATTATTATTAGTATTAATTATTCATTCTCTTCTATATTACAAGCAGCAAAGAATCCTGTGGCACCTTATAGACCAACAGACGTTTTGGAGCATGAGCTTTCATGGGTGAATACCCACTTCGTCAGATGCAACTACATTACTGTAATGCCTATAGACCCCAACAAACACCCCGTCTAGACTACGCGCCATATCGGTGCGTTAAAATCGATTGCTCGGGGATTGATATCGCGTCTGATCTGGACGGGATATATCGATCCCAGAGCGCGCTTAGATCGATTCCGGAACTCCACCAAAACAAACGGAGTTCCGGAATCGACATGGCGAGCCGCGCACATCGATCCCGCGTGGTGAAGACGGGTAAGTAAATCGATTTTAGATATTCGATTTCAGCTACGCTATTCTCGTAGCTGAAATTGCGTATCTAAAATCGATTTTTGCGCGTAGTGTAGATGTGGCCAAAGTGAGAGATGCTCCTTCCCTGAAGACCTTACCATCTAGATGGACAAGAAAGACTGAGGGTGATTGAGAAGATTATTATCCCCACCAGATAGATGGGGAGCTGGGGCATAGAGAGGTTAAGGCCAAAAGTGATGATTAATTTTGGATGTCTGGAGAAAGTGAGGAACACTCAACTGAAGACTAAATGTCTTGGAGGTGTTTCAAAGATGACACCCCAAAATAAATGTCAGGGCACCCAAAAGTAGCTCAGCTCCTCCAGTGACTTGCCTCTGAGGTCTCAAGAAATCTATAGCAGAGATAGGTAGTAAACCCGCATCTCCTGAGTTACACGGCAGTGCTGTAATCATGAGACCACCCTTCCTCATGACAGAAGTCCTTTAGAAGATTAACTAACTGGGTGAACCTACTATCTAAACACCATCAACTGTGCCCAGACACAGGTGCAAACCTAAAAAAGGAAACCAGGGTTTAAAAATCTGGGATCTAAATCCTGTCCCCACTGAAGTCAACAGGAGTTTGGTTATTGACATCAGTGTGGCCAGGAGTTCATCGCTGGCCCCTACCCTATAGACCCCAGATCAACTATCCTGAGGTGGACAAATTTCACTCAAGTTTCTGTGGAATGGGAGTGGGGTGTCTGGTGGGCAATCTGGAGCACCAAGCCTAGAATATTTGGTCTTTTGTAAACTCAACTGTGATGACTCCCCTAAAGTCACAGCTCCATTTAGTGCTGGTTTGGGTCATCTTCATTTAATTGAACTTCTTAGTTAGCTGGTGGGGTGCTGTCCCAGGCAGCTGCTTGTGGGAGACACTTGAATATTTGCTGAGCCTTGGTAACCATTCCTGGTTACCAACTTTCCACATGATAAGTTTATATCTCTGCTTACTTTTGTGGGATGACAACTGGTATGTTGCTAATAGAGCAAAGAAACGAGGAATCACCACTGATATTTTGCTTTACAATGTCAAGAACAACTTGTGTGCAACAACCTGTTAGTCTTTAAGGTGCCACTGGACTCCTTTTTGTTTTTGTGTGCAACTTGTTAAAAAGGTAGCAAAATTCAATAAAAACAACATACACAAATGTTCTAAAATTTCTGCTAAAGGAAAGTCTAGGTACATTAAGTTCATGTTGCTCCAGCACGCTGTATGGAGACAGATTATCTAGTTTTATGGTTCTGTGTTTATCATACATAGCAGTGCAGTGTAATGCAAAAAGGATCTTTCAGCACCTGTACTGTGGATCAGCACACACACAACTAACTGCAGTATTCCCAGATCTAGGAAACCTTCTGTTCTAGCTGGCCAGAACTGAATGGAAATGTTCTTTTCAGCCAGGCCAGCCAGCAGATTTCTTTATTGGATGTTCCTAAATTATGCTTTGGCTGTGTGGCCCAATCACTGGACTAGGAGTCAGGAAAGATGGGCTGTATGCCCAGCTCCACCACTGGCATGTTGTGTGACTTCAGGCAAGTCACGTCACCTCTCTGGGCCTCTCTTTCCCTTCTCACCATTTGTCCATCTTGTCTATTTAGTTTGTTAGCTTGTTGGGATGTGCACTGCCACTTACCATGTGTTTGCAGAGCAACTAGAACAATAGGGCCTCTGTCTCAGGTGGGGCTTCTGGACATTACTAGAATATGGATAGGAAATAATCAGATTATCTCTGCATTAGAGAACCCAAGAGCTAGCCAGCCAGATGTAGCCCAGGCCCTACCATTCCCTGCCTCTTCCACTTATCCTTAGCTCAATGCGACTAATGACGCAATTACAGTCACATTTCTTACGTGTTTCTTTGCACGGGTGCAGTTAGGGGCTGCCTGCTCCAAAGCCCACTGCAGTCAATGTGAGTCTCCATGGACTTCTAAGGTCTGTGAATCAGACCCTACAGGAGAAACTGATGAAAAGCTTGAATTTCATGCTTTTCACTGAGATTTTAACTTTTCCATGGCAAGCGGTCATGGAGGGGAGCCCTGAGGACTGTGGAAAGAACACAGCCTTAATCAGTTGCCTCATTTTACAGACAGGGACGTCGTGGGGCAGGGAGGTGAAACAGCTGGTGCAAAGTCATGAGTGACCTGCGTGGCAGGGCCTGAAATAGAACACAGCCCTGTGCGTGAGCCCCAGCACCACGCTTCTTCCCCGGTCAGACTGAATGGTCAGGTTATGAACCGATAGAAAATCAGCTCTTCAAAAAATTACACAGCCACAGAGAAGTGCCGGTCCCATCTCACATCTATATGGGTGACACCCTGTGAGCATGGGACACAAGGCCTGAGACACTCCCTCTGAAGTCAATGGAAGATGTCCAATTGACTTCAGTGGGGCAGGATTGTATGCCAATGGGGCAGCAAGCCCATCAGTGCATCACATAACTCTCAACAGCCACAGAATACAGCCTCTTTGCTTCAGAGGCTGAGTTTAAGTTCCTGAGGTCACCTGCAAGATCTTATCTATTCCCCCAGTGCCTCTGCTTGGGAGTCAAGGCAATTCTCTGTACTCCCGCCTGTTGGGCTTTCCTCCTACAGACCATTTTCCAGCCTTCCTAGCCTGGTCTCTGCAGGGCTGCACTCCCAGCCCATCTGACTGGGAGCTAAGGAGAACTTCTCCCATCTCTTCTTGTCTCCATTCTCCTCCCTGAACTCAAGTGGCCCTTTATATTTCAGCAAGCCTGGTTCTGGAGTCAGTCTTCCACCATGTGACCCTGGGAATGTGGGAGGAGCCTGGCACAGGGTGTAATTGAGCTCCGCCCTCCTTAAAAGGCCAGCTCACTCTGACAAGGATCGAGCCAACAGTGTAGCCACTGAGCAATGACTTGATGAGAGGGTATAAAATTTAGAAACAGTGAATCTTGAAAAGGCTAGAGGTTCTGTTCCTTGGTGCGTTGCTCCTTGGTAGTACCTGTCAGAGCTGCTTCACCACATAGCTCTTCTCCCTGCTGGTTTCTCTCCACTCTGTTAGAAACTAAGGCCCTTTCCAGCAGATGCACTGTGTCATCTTTGATTAATTTAGAGTGTAAAATGCACAAGTCACACATAGCAGGTTCTTTTACCCAGGTGTCTCTGTAAATGTATCATAGGAGATGAGGTTGGGGGACTGTAGTGAAGGAGTGATTGCTAGCATAGCTATTTGTGACACACCTTTCCCAATATTTCCAACATGTTAAAGCAGTTACCAAAAATGGCTTACAAATCTGTTATTTCAGGCTTAAGCTTAATCTGCCCTTTTGGTATTTATGGCAACATACATATGGGTAAGTCTCATAAACTATATCAAGCACTTGGGCTAACTCTCTAAGTCTCATATATTTGCAAATCCTATCACAAATATTTTTTTACAGCTGTTTTTCCTGCATGTGTAACACTGACAGACCCTGATGATCTGCAGGTGGGATTGAAACTGCGAGCTTGGGTGCTAAATGCATGAGCCTCTACCACATGAGCTAAAAGCCATGTGCCTCTTAGCTAAAGCTGTAGTAGACTCATTAACCTCTAAAAGTGGTCTCAATGCCATGAGACGGGACAGAACACCACACCCAAGAAGTGTGTGGGTTGCATTTGCATTACAGCTTTTAATACCGTCTCTCATGGTATTCTTGCCAGCAAGTTAAAGAAGTATGGGCTGGATGAATGGACTATAAGGTGGATAGAAAGCTGTCTAGCTCATCGGGCTCAAAAGGTAGTGATCAATGGCTCCATGTCTTCTAGCTGGCAGCCGGTATCAAGCAGAGTGCCCCAAGAGTTGGTCCTGGGCTGGTTTTGTTCAATATTTTCATTAATGAGGATGGCGTGGACTGTACCCTCAGCAAGTTTGCAGATGAGACTAAACTGGAAGGAGTGGTAGATACACTGGAGGGTAGCGATAGGATACAGAAGGATCTAGACAAATTAGAGGATTGGGCCAAAATAAATCCGGTGAGGTTCAACAAGGACAAGTGCAGAGTCCTACACTTAGGATGAAAGAATCCCATGCACTGCTACAGACTAGGGACCGAATGGCTAGGAAGCAGTTCTGCAGAAAAGGACATAGGGGTTTCAATGGACAAAAAGCTGGATATGAGTTGACAGTATGCCCTTGTTGCCAAGAAGGGTAATGGCATTTTGGGCTGTATAAGTAGAGGCATTGCCAGCAGATTGAGGGATGTGATCATTCCCTTCTGTTCGACATTGGTGAGGCCTCATCTGGAGTGCTGTGTCCATTTTTGGGTCCCACACTACAGAAGGATGTGGAAAAATTGGAAAGAGTCCAGTGGCAGGCAACAAAAATGATTAGGGGGCTGGAGTACATGATTTATGAGGAGAGGCTGAGGGAACTGGGATTGTTTAGTCAGCAGAAGAGAAGAACAATGGGGGTTTGATAGCTGCTTTCAACTATCCGAGAGGGGGTTCCAAAGAGGAAGAATCTAGATTGTTCGCAGTGGTACCTGATGATAGAACAAGGAGTAATGGTGTCACGTTGCAATGGGGGAGGTTTAGGTTGGATATTAGGAAAATCTTTTTCACTAGAAGGATGGTGAAGCACTGGAATGAGTTACCTATGGAGGTAGTGGAATCTCCTTCCTTGGAGGTTTTTAAGGTCAGGCTTGCCAAAGCCCTGGCTGGGATGATTTAGTTGGGGTTGGTCCTGCTTTGAGCAGGAGGTTGGACTAGATGACCTCCTGAGGTCCCTTCCAAACCTGATATTCTATGATTCTATGATACAGCTTTAATTATTTTTATTCTCAATACCCTTAAACATTTTAACTTTACCGATATAGTTTAACTTTAAGCGTAGATCTTCCAAGATCAGGTCAGGGGCCAAGGGCCAACCGCTGGGCCTGTGGGAAGAATCAATGAGCAGGAGTTTGTACTGACAAAGCAAAAACTACTTTACTTCTCACAATCACCTTCTACTTTTGTTTTTGGAGACGTTTTTTATCTTACCCAAAAAACAAACCAGCACCACAAAAGCTGAGAAGGCCAATTTTTGGAGCCATTTTTTGTACTTTGTTTGCCCCTTTCCCGAGGTGCCCAAATCTCAGCTGTTCACCTTGAGTTACTCACCCGGTGGAAATCTGAGAGATGCGTGAGGCACATGGAGGAGGGTGCATGGGGACCAGATGCTGGATAAGCAAATTGAAGGGTCCCAGGAGAGCTTTGCATAGAATACAAAATTCACCCACAGTGAAAGTAGACTCAGTGGCTATTGACTGCAGCTGTTGTAATCTCAGGCTCAAGGAAGACTCTCAAGCCTTGGCTTGTGCTACTTACAGAGCCCTATGGCAGACATCTCCCCAGTCAATCCCCTTCTTTTAGGTTTTCTGAGTCATCCTACAAAATTTTATACAACATCTCTGCCACAGAATTCTATAGGATGGTTAAAAAAAGACCCACTATAGAAGAGAGCTCATACCCTATTAGATTATATAGGGCTTTAGAGTAATTTCTCAAAACCCTGTTGGTTTCACCCCCATAGAATGCTATAGGACTGCCATAAGCACAGTAGGAGAATTGGTACATTGAATAATGTATAAATTACCAGCCCTGACGAATTGTCCCTGCTCCTGCTGTACAAATACAGATTGAGGGTATGGACTCTATGTTGGGAATTTGCTCCAATTCCAGAAGTCGACAGCCAGTTCCTGACACAGCTGTACCATTGTCAATTTCAAACGTAGACATGGCAAGCCGCACTAGTGTGCAGTAGGATGAGTGGATCTCGAGAAAAAGCCTCAGGCAGGAAACACTGGCCTCAGATCTCTTTCCTACAAACTCTGCTGGCTCACTGCACCATGTAGCACTACTGAAACACAGTGGATCTTGTTCTGGTATCAAGCTGGAAGTGGGGCAATATCCCAATGGAGAGAAGGCCATACTCAGTTCCTGGCTAGACCCTCTGGACTTGAATGCATCACTTCCCGAATCTTAAAACATGAAGGGACAGGAAGTGGAGACTGCGAAGACAGAGGACGACTGGGCAGGGCCCTGGTATGAGCGCTTGTTTTTTTGATAACACACCTGTTGTTGATTTATTCTGAAACTACCTCCCAGTGGAACCCAGTTGTCAAGGTATCTTCCCCACTCTGAACTCTGGGGTAAAGATGTGGGGACCCACATGAAAGACCCCCTAAGCTTATTTTTACCAGCTTAGGTTAAAAACTTCCCCAGTGCACAAATTGCTTTCTAGCCTTAATATCAGTACCACCACTAAGTGATTTAAGGGATAGCTCAGTGGTTTGCGCATTAGCCTGCTAAACCTAGGGTTGTGAGCTCAATCCTAGAGGGGACCGTTTAGGGATTGGTCCTGCTTTGAGCAGGGGGTTGGACTAGATGATCTCCTGAGATCCCTAATAATCTATGATTTAGGGAGGGCCACTTGGAGCCTTACCTTCTCCAAATATCCTCCCAAGCCTCTACACCCCCTTTCCTGGAGAGGGTTGAGAACAATACCCTCACCTATTGGTACAGGTGAACACAGATCCAAACCCTTAGATCTTAAGAACAAGGAAAAATCAATTGGGTTCTTAAAGGAAGAATTTTAATTAAAGAAAAGGTAAAAGAATCACCTCTGTAAAATCAGGATGGTAAGAATTTTACAGAATAACAAAAGACTCATGAACACAGATGATTTCCCCTCTAGGCAAAATCTTAAAGTTACAAAAACAGGGATAAACCTTCCTCTTAGCACAGGGAAAATTCACAAGCTAAAATAAAAGGTAATCCAATGCATTTCTTTGCTATTACTTACTATTTCTGCAAGACTATATGGTTAGTTCAGATATGGCTTAGGGAGATGTATTTTTCCTGCCTTGTTTCCTTGTTGACTCTGGTAGACACAGACAAAAAACCTTCACCCAGAGATTTGAAGGCACCTTCTCCCCTTATTGGTCCTTTCGGTCAGGTGTTACCCAGGTTATCTGAGCTTCTTAACCCTTTGCAGGTAAAAGAGGAATTAACCCTTTATGGAGTAAAGAGGGATTTTATGCTACCCGTAGCTGTATCTTTATGACACCAGTGAAATAGGACTCCAGGCTGCAGGATTGTCTCACAAGCTTTCCCTATCCCCCTGAATCGCCAGTGTCTTTGCTGCTGCGTTGCTTCCATCATGCATGGGGAGGGGGAAACATTCTGCCTGGCCTTGCAACTCGTGCAGCAGTTTTCACCCCTGTGCAGAGTGGGAATCGGACATGGTCTCATAGTTCACATGTACTTTGCAAGAGTATAAATTGATATGGGGGTCCATGGTGGAAGAAGGCCAGAGCAGTGTGGGTTTTACGGGGTGGTGGTGAGGCTGGGGGAAGGATCCTTCCTTGTGACTCCATTTTCTTCATCTGCCTTGCCTATTTGGGTTGAATTATTTCAATTACACCACGAGGAGGGGTCTGGGCCTGGTTTGAGGGCCTCTGGAATTGGAGTAATTTTCTCTCCCCTGATTTCTGCCACCTGTCATTAGGTCAGTGTGTCACTATATGCCGCTGCGTACACCAAGACACTCTGCTACAGATGCCAGCCAGAATTGCCCAGCAGTCCAATTTTCCCTCAAGCATCTTTGGCCTCTCTTCCATGATAGCCCATTTTGCATGGGAGGAGCTTCCTGTACAAATCCTCCTTCCAATTTCTCTTTCAAACCCGCTTCTATCACACTGCCTACAAAAGGCGGGCCTTCTTCATCTCGTGTCCTTGTCATAAACTAGATCAGGGGTTGGCAACCTTTCAGAAGTGGTGTGTCGAGTCTTCATTTATTCACTCTGATTCAAGGTTTCGCGTGCCGGTAATACATTTTAATGTTTTTAGAAGGTTTCTTTCTGTAAGTCTATAACATACAACTAAACTTCTGTTGTATGTAAAGTAAATAAGGTTTTAAAAATGTTTAAGAAGCATCATGTAAAATTAAATTAAAATGCAGAGCCCCCTGGACTGGTGGCCAGGACCCGGGCAGTGTGAGTGCCACTGAAAATCAGTTCACGTGTCGCCTTCGGCACGCGTGCCATAGGTTGCCTACCTCTGAACTAGATGCTTTTCCAGCACTGTGCACAAGTGATGGCTCTTTCTGTCACTGCAGTGAGGTTCACCTTCATACAGGCCTCCCCAAGGAGTCAGCAAACAAGCTGGTGCTCCATGACTCACACTTCAATGCACTCGCATGTCATTACAGTCGTCCCGTTTGATCATGTTAGTCCTTGATCTCCCAGTTTGCATATTCAGGCAGTCCAGGCATCGCCACATTGACCAGTCTATGTGGGTGCTTCCGGGAAGGTCCTTCTGGGGTTCCAGATCTGTTTCAGTGCATCCAACTGTGCGTAGCCTTTCATCCCATAACCTCAGTCAGGTTGCGGACAAAGGCTGGTGAGCTATTATGCTGATTAGAATCACCTTGCCACTTCTGTGAGCTCCCTCTTTCCGTGTGTTGTGCCTCCCTATTGCCTCTTATCAGACTTGCAAGACCTTTGGGGCAAGAGCCATCTTTTAGTTTCATGTCTGTCTAATGCTTAGTACAATAGAGACTTTGTCTCTGGGTGCTACTTTATTAATAGCAGCAATAATGAAAAACAATCGGAGCCCTTTGAGCTAAAGTACAGTAATGGATGAAGAGAGCAAGCAGAAAAACAGCACATTCTGTATGCTGCGGTTTAGATCATTCAGGAGCTGTACAACCTTTCTTGAACCATCCATAAAATCGGTTGATGTTTCTGCAAAGGAGCCCCAAGGCTAGGTGTCACCGAATCAATTCCCCTTCTCTCTTTTTTCTACTGGGAAGAAAATGTCTTATAACCCCCCCCCAACAACCCACTTTTGCTGCTGTTCTAGCAAATGAACGCCAGTGTGGTGTTTTCTGCAGAGGCTAGTGGATTGATTCAGAAAGCAGAGTTCATTTAACTAACCAGAATAAAATAAGAAATTTGTTCCTTAAAAAAAAAAAAATCGTTCAGGCCTTGCAGCTAATAGTCATAGTTCAAGAGGGGCTGAATTCATGCTAGAGTTTGTGGAGAAAAGAGAAGATTCTCAAGAAAAAAAAATAGCAACAACCCAAAATTCCTTTCTCTCAGGGAAATGACAATAAATCAGTTTTAGGAGATACAATATTTTTCTAACTCCCACAGTATTTCGCAATCAATGAATGATGTCCCAAGAGAAATAGTTAAAACATTATCTCTTTCCTAGCACTCCTTTTAGCTGCATTCTGGCTTTGTCACATTCATGACCTAGGCAGTCTTAACTTCTAATCTCACTATTACCAGAATTTATACTGAGATGACTAATTAAGGTGTCTGCCACATGTAATTGCACCACTGGATATCTCATATTCTCACACTGTGTTTTCAAGTGTCTTTTATTATCATTTTGATCCAGGATTCCAGAACAAGGTGAAAATGAGTAAATGTCTCTTCATGTTACTTGATTTTTCTGTTTGGCTGGAGAACAGACTTGGATGGCCTCAATGTATCTTTGCGCCACCTGTTAATTAAAACTGTAGTAATGATGATGCTCAGCACTTTTCTAGAAGTTTTCATCTTCAAAGCATGTTGCAAACATCAAAAGTCAGACTATGGCTGTGCAGGTGACAGGATGCTGTAAGGAGCTTGTCACAGGACAGCCAGCAAAAGAGATAATAGAAAATACCATTTACCAAAATACCATTACCAATAAATACTATTTATTTTATCTTGCTCTCCAAAGCAATAAAAAGTACTCAGTCTCCAAAGTTGTTCCAGACACTTCCCTGAGGCGTCTGCCTCAAAGTCATTCCACAGAAAACAATCACAAAATAAAATATAAGAAGAATGAGATACTTGTAAGTTCCCCCAGGAGAGAGTGCCTAGATAGACTGAGGTCCTCCTGCCTGCGCCCTCCTCTGTTTATAGATATATACACCCATTTCCCATCAACCCGTGCCAGAAGTTAGGACTATAAATATGGGTGCCATGATGGACTAGAACTCCCAGACTGCCCTGGATCTCAGAGAGAGACCAAGTGGTAACTACCAAGAACCAGCCTTGTCCTTCTCTGCTGAGGAAAGAGGTGAATTCCAGCCCACCATGCTCATGATGCTCCAGCCTAAGGTCTTACATCAACTCCAAGCTGCTTCCGTGAGACCATTTCCTCCTTCTTCTCAATCACACAAGGATGGAACAGGGTGGTACTGGCCCAGAAGAATTCCCTTCATTGTAGAATGAGGAGTGGGACAAAGAGAAAGAGTCTGGTTTTGTTTTTCCTCAGAAGCTCAGCAGTGCAAGCTAGATCAGGTTGCTACCACATAACCGCAGGCCATTCAGTAATGTAACGCTGGCCTCTCAGCATGCTCAATGTAGATCTCTTACCGACAACTCTGCCTACTTGCTGCATCATTTATTACTAACATCAAAGAGCCTATATATCCTGTTATAGACCCTTCTCCTAATCCTGTTTGTGCCCTGGTGTAGGGAGCAGCCACAACCACAGCCCTTGTGCTCCAAGTCTACAGGATAGAGCCAAGTCACCGCACCCTGTGAGTGGAGGAGCAATGCATCCAAACTGAATTGTACTGGCTTGTAACAACAGGAGGGAGGTTGTTTTTTTTTGGTGGGGGAGGAAACTAGCATAGAAAAGACCCGCATGTGAAGCCACTTAGTACTTGCCAAAGTGTGACGAGAGCTCACGCTGAACTTGGCAAAGTGGCTGCTAGGCTATTTTTTGATGTTTTATTTTAAGGAGGAAGAAAAAAAATCTTTACAAGTTACATTAAAAGAAGTGCTTTTGAGGAAATCCTGCTGCGCGCCTGCATGCCACATCAGTGCAAAGTCACTCTGTTATGTTCGTGGTCATTTATGGGCTTGGGTAGTGGGGCTGCTGCGTGGCTCACAGCTTCCAGGAGGCTTCAAGGGATGGGTGAATTCACTGAGTGAAGATTCCTTTTTTTAACTTTCCTCCTGGCAAGTCTTGAGTAAATCCCCTCCAGTCACCGCCGAATGGATCCTTACCGGGCTCAGAGTGGCTTTCTTTGAGTGTCCCAAAACTGTCTGATTGGTGGGCTCAGCCCAGGGCAGTGTATGCAATTTCACACTTCCGTAATATGACCAGGTGGTCTCGGCAAATCAAGGATGTGGTAAGGAAGCAAAGATGTATTGTGGCAGAAAGATTCTCTGTCTCAACTCTTACCGGGTTCCAAGAGGGTTTCTTTAGACCAGAGGTGGGTAAGCTACAACCCGGGGGCCACATCTGGCTTGTAGGACTGTCCTGCCCGGCCCCTGAGCTCCCGGCCAGGGAGGCTGGCCCCTGGCTCCTCCCCCACTGCCCCCCTGCCCCTGGCCCCTGGCTCCTCCCCCACTGCCCCCCTCCCACAGCTGCAGTGCACCATGCCGCCAGCGCTCTGGCCTGCCACTCGTGCCGGACAGTGTGGGCAGCATGGCTGGCTCTGGCTGGGCATCGGGGCTGTGAGCTCCTGCTGCTCTGAGCAGCATGGTAAGGGGGGTGGAGGGGTTGGATAAGGGGCAGGGGGTCCCAGGGACAATCAGGGGACAGGGAGTAGAGGGTGGTTGGATGGGGCGGAGGTTCTGGGGGGGGTCAGGGGATGCAGGTCAGGACTGAGGGGTACCGTGGGAATCCCGGGGGGGCTGTCAGGAGTGGGAGTGTGGCTAGAGGTTGGGGCAGTCAGGGGGACAGGGAGCAGGGCGGGTTGGGTAGGGGGTTGTGGTCCCGGGGAACAGTTAGGGGCGGGGGTGCAGATAGGGGTCAAGGCAGTCAGGGGATAGGGAGCGGGGGGGTTGGATGGGTTGGGAGTTCTGAGGGAGGCAATCAGGGGGCGGGAAGTGGGAAGGGATGGATAGAGGGTGGGGGCAAGGCTGTTTGGGGAATCACAGCCTTCCCTTCCCACCCCTCCATACAGTTTTACAATATGATGTGGCCCTTGGGCCAAAAAGTTTACCCATCCCTGCTTTAGATTATAACAAGCCTCTGTGGGAACAGCACACTGTTTGGGCATATGTGCTCTGTTTCTTTAATACTGTAGCTGGAAGTCTGGTTTGGTGACTCTGGAAAGAGTCTAGGTAGAAGCTCTTTAGTGAAGCAAAGAATGAGAGACAGATTGAATAGTTTTTACGTTGATGCTTGTGGTATATTGAGAGCTATGTTAAAATTATAAGATGTCACTTTAAATTCTCACAGGGTGTCCTGGTCCTGCCTGCAGGCTAGAAGGATCTATAAGGAAGCCTGTGATCTGGGTCTTTCAGTGGGCAGTCTGCAAAGAGCCAGCCTAGAGCAAGGCGGGTTAAATTGTGCCTCGCTGCTTTGTGAGCAGCCTGCTTTCTTTCTCTCTGGTTTTGGTTCTTGTTTGTCAAGGTTTGGCATTTTAAGAAATACAGTCGTGTTATGTTGAAGCTTCCAAAAGAATATTTTCTGTTTTTAATCACACTTCTCTGTTTGTGTGCTGTTAACATAACAGTACTATTTTCCTTAGTCTAATGAGGTTCCTGGTTCAGGGTTAGAAAAAAGTGACTCTAACTGTGATTCTTTACTAATGCTACATGATTCCACTATGCCATCCACAACCAACAACTGTCATGGTTCACAGCCTTTAGATATATCTTTCAGATGTACTGAGCTGCCTATGGCACATACTATATGACCCTGAACACCTCAGTGCTTTATTCCAATTCAATATTCCTTGCAACTGTTCACAAGGATTCAGTATTCCACAGCAGCTCAGGATATTTTTCTGCTTACTTTTCATGGAAGATGCTCAGATACCATGGTGACAGGCAAACTTTATAAAAACACTCAGATAGCTAACTAGCAGGTGGCTCACTCCTCTACTGCAGTTCAATACTGTTCATGAACAAACAAGTCAGTCCTCTGCTGCGTGAGCCAGTAAATTCTCCCCCACAGCTCAGACCTACACTGCTTCTCAGACCTCCATGCACCCAAGCAGCTCCACGATCCCTATTACTGCCCATCTCAGCATTCTGTTCACATATACCAGCCAAATACTCCATGCCAATGCCGTATGTCAAACACGGGGCTACTCAATACACATCAGTAGCGAGATGCTCAGTAGCTGAGGGGTAATTTTACATCACGAAGAAACGAGACCCAATAAAGTGGGTTTTAATTCCTGGCAAGAGATGTTTTTTTCTGGTACTTCATTCCCTATTCTTTGCTTCGGAATATTCCAATTTCTTCCTGAAACATGTGTCTTATGAAAAAATCATAGAGATGCCAACAAGAAAAATGAACCATCTACATCTAGGTGACAGGAACATTTTTTCCCCAAGTAGAAGAGAAAGTTTGGCAAAGACTCCAGACATCAGTCTGAATGGTGAGCCGCTAATGAGAAAAACCATTTGGACCAGAGGGATGCCAAACTACCTCAAGATAAACTGCCAGCTTGGGGAAAATGTAGATATTAAAAAAAAATAAAGAAAATGTTCTGCCAGTTTAGTGTTAATGAGAGCTGTTAGACTGACAGCCCTGGACACATACATCAGTTGTGTAAGCTTCCCCTACGCTGCTTGGCAAATGTGTCTCAACCATTTGCAAGAGGAACTCTATGTAGATGTTCATTGTTCATGGACATTCAGTCCTTGGCCTCGCTACCAAGACAGCCAGCCAGGAGGTAATCATGGTGTCTTTAGTGATGATGTCAAGTATCCATTAGGAACTGGAGGAAGACAATCAACTAATTTCACACAGGCCTCCAAACAGCCATCATATTGTAACATGCACAAGCTTCCTGTTTCTACTGACAAAAAGACCTTCATGATTTAGGCCCCACCCTGCCTACTTGATATCTCATCTTACTGAGGCATTGACAGCTACTGCTACTGTGCCAGTACTTTTTGTCAAGAAGAAAGGCAGCAGTCTTTGACTCTGCGTTGATTAACTTGCATTAAATCAGAAAACGATCATGAATTATTACCCGCTACCCCATAAGGACATAAGAACAGCCATACTGGGTCAGACCAAAGGTCCATCTAGCTCAGTATCCTGTCCTCTGACAATGGCCAAAGGCAGGTGCCCCAGAAGGAAAGAACAGAACAGGGAATCATCAAGTGATCCATCCCCTGTTGCGCATTCCCAGCTTCTGGTAAACAGAGGCTGGGGACACCATTCCTGCCTGTTCTGGCTAATAGCCACTGATGGATCTATCCTCCATGAATGTATCTAGTTCTTTTTTTAACCCTGTTATAGTCTTGGCTTTCACAACATCCTCTGGCAAGGAGTTCCACAGGTTGACTGGGCATTATGTGAAAAAATACTTCCTTTGTTTGTTTTAAACCTGCTGTCTATTAATTTCATTTGGGACCCCTAGTTCTTGTGTTATGAGAAGGAGTAAATAACACTTCCTTATTTACTTCCTCCAAACCAGTCATGATTTTATAGACTTCTAACATATCCCCCCTTATTTGTCTCTTTTCCAAGCTGAAATGTCCCAGTTTTATTAATCTCTCCTCATATGGAAGCTGTTCCATACCCCTAATCATTTTTGTTGCCCTTTTCTATACCCTTTCCAATTGAAAAATATCTTCTTTGAGATGGGGTGACCACATCTGCTTGCAGTATTCAAGATGTCAGTGTACCATGGATTTATAGAGAGGCAATATGATATTTTTTGTCTTATTATCTATCCCTTTCTTAATGATTCCCAACATCCTGTTCACTTTTTTGACTGCCACTATACATTGAGTGGATGTTTTTAGAGAACTATCTACAATGACTCCATACTCCTGGGGGAATTCTGCACCAAAAAAAATTAAAATTTTTCAAAAAAAATTAAAAATTTTGCACAAAAAGTTTTCAAATTCTGCATATACCAACTTGGGAGGTGGTGGAATCTCCTTCCTTAGAGGTTTTTAAGGTCAGGCTTGACAAAGCCCTGGCTGGGATGATTTAGTTGGGCAGTGGTCCTGCTTTGAGCAGGGGGTTGGACTAGATACCTCTTGAGATCTCTTCCAACCCTGATATTCTATGATCTATGACCGAGTTAGCAGTTTGAGTTAAAGCCTAAAGGGGACCTTGGGTTGAATTTGTGCTGCTAAGATGAATTAAAAGCAGAGTGGCCCTGTCTTCACTGCTCTTGCAATGCAAATTCGCTAATGTGGGTTAAGGACAGTGTAGACATACCCAACATCAGTAGCACAAGGTGAGGGTACTTTCTGCTGGCCGTGCTGTATATTGCATAAGAAGTAAAACTCTGACCCCTGAAGGGTAATAAACCCCCCCCGGCATTTACCACAAGTGCAGGAATATCAACCCTGGTGTCCTGGCAAAATTCCAGTCACACTCTCTCCAATGAGAAATGGTCCTTAAAGTGTCAGTTGGATAGTATTTTCCCCTCCTTGTCTTTATGTGTATTCTTGTGCCCTGTTAAACAGTCGTCACATTCCCTTCCCCAGAGATGGCTGCATTTCAGTGGCTGAAGTGATTTCAGTATGGATGAAATTTGGGATCCTCAGGTAAGAAAAAGTGCTACCTAAATATCAATGATTAATCTCCCTTTCCATGTAAAATGCACCCACCACAGTAGTGCTGAGACAGCATATACAGAATGAAGAGTAGCAGCATTACTGTCCAGAGATCTTCTATATACAGTCCAGCCTTCCTTTGCTTTATGTTGGGGTCCTAAATGAGATCATTCTGAATGGTTGTCTTTTTCCAGGAGAGAAGCTGGATGGTCATTACACAAGGTAGGGCTTGAACGAGCATGGCACTGCGGCCAGATAAGGGGTTAAATCTGATATGCAGTGTCAGGGAGTTCCACGGTCAACTCGTTCTTCACAGAGTTTCACCCACAACATCCTTGTTGATTGTAGCTGTTGCAGTGGGGTCAGCAAAAAATATGTGGTCCCAGAGAAAGCCAGGCCTACCCCACTAAGGGCTTTAAACATGAGTTGCAGACTCATGGATCCTGAATTGAATGGGGGAACAGCACAGAGTCAAAAGGAGCAGTGTGCAATGTTCTCATCAGACCTCCCAACTGGGAAGGTGGCCTGATTCTGCTACAAACCTGTCAAAGATTCTGCATCAGCCTTAAAGTCAGGACCAGGAGGTGACAGTGCAGATCACCCCATTCTCCATCCATATGGAGGAGCCGGCAGGTTACTGTAGCCAAAAAGCTATAGTGGTGGCCATGGAGAGGCTGTGAAGCCAACCTGTGACTTTAAAGATGGCCGGGTGATAGATTCCGTCCCTCCCAGTGTGCTGCCCAGCTAAGCAGACTGGGTGCTGGAGACAGTGGCTTGGGGCCAATATGTATATTTTCTGGCTATTAAAAAAGTGATTTAGTCTTCATGGAAGGTGCAGGATTGGCAGCGCTAGATACTGATGGCCATTAGCAGCAATGCAAACTTCCCCCACTGCACCCTTCTACAGTGCTTCTATGCGGCCCGACAGTGATCACCATTCGAGTGTTAGGAGATCAACCAATAGGCCCATTCAGTTTTTGTCTTCTCTGCTGAGACTGCCCACTAGTTCGTGACAGTAAGAGGGGTGGCTCTTGTGCTGTGGATGCCTGATCTCTGGCACACTCCTTCGTCTTGCTGTGTAGTCACTCCTGAGATGAGCCTGGCCTCCTGCATCATGGCCCCTCCTCTGGCAAACCCTATAGGAACCATATCTAAAATGATGCAGTGTTTCAGCGTCTCCTGGGTAAGTAAACTGACATGGCATATGTACAATATTAATCTGCAGGTGTTAGTGTTTGAAATACGGCACAGCATGTTCACCACTTTATTAAATATTAACCAAGCTGAACACTCATGCAAGTCACTGGCAGAAATCTTTTCTTAAGTAATTATTCTTCCTTTTAACTTCCATGTGAAATGGGGAAATTTGGAGTTGAGCGAGACATTTCTTTTTATGACAATATCATTACTGGCAGTCCTCAAAAGTTGACTCAAGGGCATTATTAAATGTCATTTACTTTTTCTCATTACCGTTCAGAACTGGAGATGGTGTGGAGTGAAATGGGCGTTCGCTGGTGGAATCGGCTAGTGTAAATCTGTCTCTCATCAATTGCATCTGCCCCGGAGAAGTATTCTAATGCACTGTCCTGAAATAGAAAGCATAAGTACACCAGATAGCTTTGCAGCTGTGTTGTTTTGTCATTTCTCTTTTAACCTGCTCCCTTCGGATCCCTGCTCTCTGCCTTATTGGAGGACTCCTCTTTTCAAAGATCCTATGTAAATACAGTAACTTCTTGCTTAACGTCGTAATTCTGTTCTGGAAAAAAGCGACTTTAAGTGAAAGGATGTTAAGTGAATCCAATTTCCCCATAAGAATTAATGCAAATGGAAGAGTTAGGTTCCAGGGAAATTTTTTTCACCAAACAAAAAGCTATATATTATATAGATATACACACAGTATACGTTTTAAACAAACAATTTAATACTGTTCACTGCTATGACGATTGTGAAGCTTGGTTGAGGTGGTGAAGTCAGAGGGTGGAAGAGAGTAGGATATTTCCCAGGGAATGCCTTGTTGCTAAATGATGAACTAGCATTCGACTGAGCCCTCAAGGGTTAACATGTTGTTAATGTAGCCTCTCGCACAAGGCAGCACGAACACGAGGGAGGGGAGATAGCATAGCAGACAGACACAGACACACACCTTGTGTGTGGGAGAGAGAGAGAGAGAGATGCACACTGCCCCTTTAAGTAAGCTGACCCTCTCTTAAGTGCATTGTCTTTTTAAGTGGATCAGGAAGTTGAGACAGCAACTGCTGCCCCCAGCTCTCTCTGTCTCTCTCTGTCAGTGTCCCCTCCCTGCTCTATATGGAGAAGAAGGGGTAAGCGGGGTGCAGGAGCGGGGAGACACCCTGACATTAGCCCTCCCTTCTGCCCCCGCACAGTAAGCAGGAGGCTCCCAGGAGCAGCTCCAAGGCAGAGGGCAGGAGCAGCACATGGCAGTGGGGGGAGGGACAGCTGAACTGCAGACTGATAGCCTGCTGGACGACTGCAGCACAGGGAATTTAGGGGAGCGGGGAGCTGATAGAAGGCTGCCGTTCCACCTGGGTTCCAAGCCTCCACCAGCCAGCTGCAACAGGCTGCTCTTCCTGCAAGCAGTAGACAAAAGCAGGCAGCTGCCAAACCACATTAGAAGGGAGCATTGCACAACTTTAAACGTGCATGTTCCCTAACTGATCAGCAACGTAACAACAAAACAACATTAACCGGGACAACTTTAAGTGAGGAGTTACTGTACCAGTGATAAAAAATCAAAATGGATTCTATTAATAAAGAAGATGCATTTGTTTATTTGTATTATGCTTGCACCAAAGGGTGCCAGTAAGGAGTGGTGCTCCATTGTGGTGGGCACTGTGTAAACATACCATACAAGAGAGGCTTTGCCCCAAAGAATTTCTCCAAATTGCCAGTTCATATCCATCCTCGGACACCATTATAATGACTGCCACATTTGGCACCAGATGCATTTAAATGGTGGTGGAAATGTTCTCTGTTACTGTGGCTGCCACCACACTAGTTAAAATAAAAATGTCCGTTTTAAGCCTGTTTTCACACATTTAGGTTGAAATGTTCCGTGTTTAGTTTCTGCTCAATGAGGATTTTGTGTTGTCAAAATAAAACATATCAACCACAAACCCACACAATTAATTCATCAAAGACACAGACACAAACATCTAGGATGAAGCTCAGGGCAAACAATCCCAGCCACTCCTTGAAGAGAGAACCAGGTGCAGCATGAACTAGTCTGCTGCCAAGGAGTGGACACAGACTGCACTTAAATTCTGCATGGGAAGCTAAAGATATAACGTAGTAGAGAATATAAGAGTGTGTAACCTTGAAATGTCTTGAAGTTAAAACCACTACAATCTCAATTCTATGCTGCACATCCCATGGAAGCAATGCTGGTAAATTTTTCTTTGAGTTTCAGTGGGACTCGTGGTCCTAACTTATTTAGATGCTTCTGAAAATCCCACCCCAAGTGCTATTTTATCCTGAGTGAGCTTTCTTTCTTACTTTACCCAACAAGCAGGTTTCTTAGGACTCCTTTCTCTGAGCTATAATGAGTCACTTGTCACCTGCTAGTGGAAAGAGCCCTGAGTGGGATGAGACAAACTGATAAATGAATTACAGGGGACGAAGTGACACAATCCGAACCTGCTTCCTTCTGCCCTGTAGCGTGTGGGACAAGAAATTCTGGCTGCTTTTCAGAAGCTCCCTCAAAAAACTACCTATTCAAGCAAGAGTCTCACTGAAAGAATCCAGATTCTAGGCACTGGCATTGCGTAATGTGGGCGTCTTAAGTAAACGTATTATCAGACCCTTATTTAGTTTGCAAAGCTGAAGCAGGATGTCATGGCTAAAACCAAGCAGCTATCACTGGACCAGTTAAAAGGACTAACGGGTTACAATATGCTGCTAGGGGCATGGAAGGGAAAGAGGCTGGTTTTTGATTGAGACACTGGGCAAGGATTCAATGAGTCTGAATTCAGTTCCTGGCTCTGCCAGAGACTTCCTGTGTGATCTTGGGCAAGTCACTTCATCTGGCTGTGCCTCGGTTCTCTTCCTCTAAAAGGAAGATAATAATGCTTCCGGTCTTGTCTAGTCTGCAATGTGGGGCATGGGTCAGTTGCTGGTTTGAACTAGAGTAAATGGTGGATTCTTTGAAATCAGAAGTATTTAACTTAAAATTTGAGGACTTCAGTAACTCAGCAAGAGGTTGGGGTCTATTACAGGAGTGGCTGGGTGAGGTTCTGTGGCCAGCAATGTGCAGGAGGTCAGTGTGGCTGATCCTGCTGGTTCCTTCTGACCTCAGAGTCTAAGTCTATTTAGATTGTAAGCGATACAGAGCAGGGATTGTCTCTTCCTGTATATTCGTGCAGTGTTCTAACCAGCAGGTGACAGTATCAGTCTCATGCCTGTGCTTTTCTCAGTCTCTCTGTGCCTTAAGGAGTCATTTGGGCCAGAGAACAAGCGTGAGATTGACTCCAGACCCTGGTGGTTATAGCTCACACTCAGGATGTGGGAGACCCCTGGTCCAATGACTCTTAATTATTTATCCACAGTGCAACAGGTGAGATGGAGGGAGTCTCACATCAGAATGCCCCATAGCTCAGTAACTAGGGCACTCACTGAGAAGGCAGCAAATCCCAGTTCAAATCCCTTTGGGTGCAGGACGGATTTCCACATCCCAGGTGAGCACCCTAGGCTAAATGTTATGAGAGGTCCACCTCCTGCTCCCAGGGTTGTTTTGTGTGAAACTCACCCGAGGGGGTTGATCTGGTAGATGGCCTCTGAGCATGCCTACAGATTGGGCCCCACACATGACTTAGGCACCTATCTTCCCCTAGTTTGTGCATCACTGTGGGACTTAGGTCAGAGATAGGCAGCTGGACACATAGAGGAAGGTTGCAGTGTACAGGCCCAGAGACTGAAACATAGGCACCGAGGGAGCTTTTACTGTAAAAACTCAGGCACTAAGTGAGTTTTGGTGCCTGCAAAGTTTGCCCAGGGGTTGGGGGTGGTTTTGTGCATCACCGTGATGCAAAAACCTAGGAGCCTAAAAGAGGGACTTAGCATCTACCTCCTTTTGTGCATTCAGGGCTAAATGGGCATAGAAATGGAACTGTCCTCACAAGTGATCTCGCCAGCTGAGGCAGGAGATATTGCCAGAGGAAAGCCTGGGGAGGAACCTTGCAGCACTGCTGCCCATGCTAATCCTACTCTGTGCATAAAGAGAGAAGTTTCCCATGGAGGGACGTCAATCCCATGCCTCTCATAAGAATTAATTTCCCTTATCGTCTTTGAAAGGAATGAACCTGCGGTGCATAAAATCATCAGCCGCTATATGAAGCGTATCGATTCGTTAAATGAATATTTAACCCTCTCTTTGTAGAGAAGCTTGCGTAGAGAAGCTGGAAATGTGACAGCTTCACTCCTTAATGTCCTTGCTCCGATTGGATTTTCAGTCTGGAGATGGAAATAGCAGTGTTGATATTTTCGGTAGCAGAGCTTCTTCCATTGGTGTCCCTGAGGATTGGGTTACATCTCTCAGCATCGCTTGACACCATGTGCCCTTTTATAGATTTTAAGCCCAGAAGGGACCATAGTAATCATCTAGTCTGACCTCCCTCATAACACAGGGCAGAGAATGTCTCCCAGGGATTCCTGTATTGAGCCCAACAATTTGTGGTTGAACTAGAGCATGCATGTCTTTTAGAAAGATGTCCAGTTTCTATTGTAAGCCTTGAATGATGGAGGATCCACCATATCCCTTGGTAATATCTCCCACTAGCTAATTATCCACTGTTAAAAATTTGCATCTCACGTTCAGTGTGAACTTTGTTGACTTCAACTTCCAGCCAACAAGGTCTTGTTATGTCTTTGTCAGCTGGATTAAGCAGCCCTCTGGTATCAGATAACTTCTCCCTGTGCAAGTACTTACAAACTGTTATAAAGTCTCCTCCTTCACTGAGAAATCTCAGGAAGAAACATGGGTGGATCTTGTCATTCCTCTTGCTCAATGTGTACATACTGCTCCCTGGAGGGGTTGCAAGGAGTTATGGGGCCAGCCACGTGGTTTACATCCTCTACAGAACGGGTCCTCAGCTGGTGAAAAGCAGCTTGGCTCTGTGGAAGCCAATGGACTTTGTGCCAATTTACACCAGCGGAGAAGCTGGTCTGAGGACTGCAGTGACACCAGTATGCAGACTGACCAATCAAAGAAGACTATTTTTATCTCACGCAGTGAGCCCATGTAATAAACAGGCTTCCCTTTAGTAGAGAACATGTTAGAACAGCTAACATGCAAGGAAAAGATGTCATCTGCCTGATGTACCTCTAGCTCCATGTTGCTGTAACTTGAAAGCTGGGAAATTACAGGGCTCACAGACTGGTCAGGAGGAATATGAAGATCAAAAGAAGAAAATTCAGCAGTCCTTTCCCACCCTGCCCACACTGAATTCACTGCTGCCTTGCAGATAATGAAGAGTTCCAATTACCCTGCTAGGCAGCATACCTTGTACAAGCAGAAGAAGTGTGACATTGGTTCAGACTGAAGCAGCCCATTTGCTTAGCGATCAGCTCATTAAAGCTGAATCAAACGAGCGGCTTCCTTCAAATGGCTTGGAATCAGGTAGGACTGTAACTGAACAAGAGCAATAATGTACTTATTGATCCTTCAAGGTCTTGAATTTTCCTTGAAGACAAAGAAAGCAATGACCGGCTTGGAACAATAATGCCCATGCATTATGCAAACAGGGACGCTTCCACTTATGCAGTACAAGCCAGATTTCTGCTCTGTAAGTGCAAGCCACAGTTTCAAACCTCTCTGCTTATATGTCCCCCATTAGAATAATTATTTATTTGTATTGCAGTAGCATCTAGAGACCCTCAAGGGATCCAGGCCACATTGTGCTAGGCATAATGCACACATAAGGAAAAGACAGTCCCTGGTCCAAAGCGCTCCCGGTCAAAGTGTATGATGAGACACCAGGTGGATGCAACAAGCAGACGGCGCGGGAAGCACATGGTAAGAGTGAGACAAATATGCTTTGTGTAATAGGCAGCTGTTGCAGCACTCCAGCTGCCTAGTCACTGTTCAAAGTTATGCAGCTCTCACTACAGTATCTGCTTTGAAGCTATTCCACCTGAAAAACAAAAGCTGGTTCCAGGGGCTTGGCAGCATGGCCTTTGAATGATAGTTTAATCAGTACAGTAACCACCATATGAGGTTCCCCAACACAACACTTTGTGCTTATTTAGCTCCTTCCATCTAAAGATGCGAATCAACTTTCTGAACATTAAAGTGCCACAGCCATAATCCTCAGTGACAAATGTAGTCATGGAAGGAGGACTCGCTTTTTAATCCTCTTCTTGCCACATCCTAACTGGTTGCTGTGACTATAATTTTGCATCACAGAGGATTAGGGCCTCAGGTGAGGAATAGCTGGTGTAAGAAGATGAAGGCTCAAGAAACACAGACCCTTTACGGAGATGGAAAAGACTTATGGGTTCATAGATTTTAAGGTCAGAAAAAAACATCATGATCATCTAGTCTGACCTCTTGCAAAACAGCCTCTTGCATAATCCTTCACCCTGTTTTCTCTTTCTCGCTTTCTCTGATTTACCTACCATCATAGCAGCTGAGCACCTTCCAGATAAAATCAACAGCAGCAAAGTCCCAAGTTGGCTTCATGGATGTCTCTTGACAATGCAGTATACAGTACTTCTAAGTGCTTTGTCCAGTCTAACCTGAAGTGCCTCAGGTGAAATGGTTTCCAATAGTTCTTCTGAGAGACACTTTCTGCCATTTCCCACCATGGCCCTTGGGGGTGACCCAGTCTAATACGAATTCAGTAACAATAGCTGTCAATCTGCAAACGTGATAGAAATAAGATAGAATCTGAGTTTATTCATAGAGTAGAACCCAGCCCTAAATTTGTAGGGACATCAGCAGATTCCTGGCATTGGCCACTGTCGGAAGGCAGGATACTGGGCTAGATGGACCTTTGTTCTGACCCAGTATGGCTGTTCTGATGTAGCTCAGCAGTTGTAAATCACTCAGCCACAAGACATTGGATCAACCAGCTAGTTTTTCTACCGATGGTTGGTTTCAAATCCTATCACCAGTGTTTGGGCTCCAATGGAGGAATCACTGGGTGGAATTCTGTATCCTGGGTTACGCAGGAGGCTGGACTACATGAGCACAGTGACCCCTTCTGGCCATAAAATGAATGAACCTGTGAGCCATGATGATTAAGTAGATTCTCACCAATGCTCTCCTGAGAACCACCCCCTCACAACTAGTTGGGACAAGTTTACTAAGCAGTGGCTTGTGTGTATATCCCTTTCACAAGGTTAACTAAAGCTTTCTGGTGGTAGCCCACACATAGCAGCTTGATGTGGTAACACTTCCCTAGTTAAAAATAAATTATCTTCAGGCAACTGAAACAATCTCCAGGCAGCTTTTCCAGCAGTGGTTAGATTGCTGAGTTTTTTTCTAACAGTGCCTGATATTGACATTTCAATTTATGCTAATTTATACCATTTGCAAAGCCCATATAAATCACTCGGGAGATACTGAAGGAAGGGTGAGTGTGAGAAAATTAAAATGATCAAGTTGATGTCTGCGCTACGATAGCACTCATGACACAATGTATTTGCAATCACTCTAGCATGCTTCAAATCTGTATGACACTTAATTAGTTTTCCAACAAGTGGTATGAGTTCCTTTTGAAAATTTGTGGACCTTTGTTTACTGCCAACCAGCCTCCTTGTGTCCTCACAATAAATCGTAGAATGGGGACTGTAGCGAGGCGGTGTGGCTCCCCTCCTCCACAGGGAGGGTTGAGCCCCGTCCATCTTCCCCCAGGGCAGAACTTCCGGGCGGAAGCCCCGCCCCTCAAAGGGTCAGGCGGCGACCCGGAAGTATAAAAGCCGGGCTCCGGCCTGCAGTTGGAGCTCAGCAGCCGGCGAGAGCAGACGTGCCGGCTGACCCTCGTTGGTGGGAGGCTGCCGAGCTCCGAGACAGGGACCAGGCCTCGCCGGAACCGACCCGCAGCAACCACGACCCTGAGCTGCGGGAATTACCAAAGCTGCCCAGCCCCAACTACGGCCTGGAGGAACCGTCGGACCGGACCTGGCCCAGCTACCCGGAGGTGCACCCGGATCTACCTAGCCCGGACTGGGAGGAGCCCATGACGGTAGACGACCCGGCGGACCAGGTAGGGAGCGAAGGGGGAATGGAAAGTAGCCCGGGGGCGGCTGACCACAGTCAAGCTGCAGAAGGCCCCGAGCCGATGACCGTGTGTGTCGGTCAGGATCCCCACTGATCGCGCTGTCAGTGTGTTTCGGGTCGTGATGAGCCCCATTGATCACTGTCAGTGTGTTTCGGACCGGATCCCCACTGACTGCCACTAGCGGCGACAGCCGCTACTAGGGCCCCGGGCTGGAACGCAGAGGAGTGGGTGGGCCTGCGTTCCCCCTGCCACCCGTACCGGGTGGCAGTATCCCCCTTTCACCCCAAAGCTACCGTGTGTTTGCTGCTCTGCCCTGCCCCAAAGGGCCAGAGCCCTCTGAACTATTTTTGCTGCTCTGCCCTGCCCCAAAGGGCCAGAGCCCTCCCGTCAGGACCCCACCGAACGCGCTGTCAATGTGTTTCGGGATTATGCACGCCCGGATTGTACTGTGTTTGGTGCCCCGCCCGAACCAAGGGCTGGGCCCCTATTGACTCTGGTACGGCTCTACCCTGCCCCAAAGGGTTGGAGCCAATTGTACTGTGTTTGGTGCCCCGCCCGAACCAAGGGCTGGGCCCCTATTGACTCTGGTACGGCTCAACCCTGCCCCAAAGGGCTGGAGCCTGTTGTACTGCGTTTGGTGCCCTGCCTGGACCCAGGGCTGGGCCCCTATTGACTCTGGTACTGCTCTGTCCTGCCCCAAAGGGCCAGAGCCTGTTGTACTGCGTTTGGTGCCCCGCCCGACCCAAGGGCGGGCCACTATTGACATTACTGCTGCTCTGCCTGCCCAAAGGGGCCAGAGTGTAACGGACCGTTCAGGTGGTACCCGCCTGCAGTCAAGGCGGGGCCCGACTGACTTTGCTGTGTCCCAGTCCGCTCCGCAGGGACCGATCGCCCGGACAGTGGACTGCGGACCCGAGGGACAGGACCCAGCGAGGACAGGACAAGGCCGGTGTGGCTCCCCTCCTCCACAGGGAGGGTCGAGCCCCGGCTTCCCTCGTCACAGGGACAATCTGGAAACCTGAAAGAAGGATATTTTTCAAGTCTTGATAAAGAAGATCTTTTGATCAACCAAGAAGGTACCACAACTTTCTGTCTTCTCCCTCTTATTTCACACAGAAAGCGTTTTTCAAGGTGTTTTCAGATTGGCAGTTCACTCCATTGACTTTTCTTTTCTATAATGTTAAAAAGAAACTCTCTTAAAGGGACTGGATGGCTTAAGGAATTGGTAATGGCATACAGATGTAGTGCTAATCTGGCGCAGGCCGACCAAAGTCTTTCCAGTGACTTCGATAACCTTTGAATTGAGCTTGTATTGACAAAAAGCCATTACAATCTACTTAATTGTTTGTAAGTGAAATTCACCCTGGACTAGGTCCTATGTACCACTTAAGCACTAAATCTAGAGCTGAAGTGAGATGTAAGTGGTACATAAGACTGGTGCTGACCCTCATATTTCACCTGATATGAAATTGTAGCGGGGTAGTCACTCCGCTCAGGTCCAGAGGGGTTAAAAACAGTCCTGGGAGCTGGCCGTGCCTGAAGAAAGCAGCTTTTAGGCTGGACTGATTTGGGGAAGTGACTGTAGCTGGGGCCACGCCCCAAACAGACTCAGTTGGCCCTATAAAGGCAGAGAAGCCAGGGGCAGACAGGGAGTGTTCCTCTGCCTGTAGAGGGAGATGGGCCTGGCTGCAGGGAGCTAGAGACCGGGTACCTGAGTGAAGCAGGGCTGGGGAAAGGCAGAGGAGCAGGAAGCTCCAGCCTGGAAAACCCCAGGCTGCGGCCTAGCATAAGGCCACAAGTACTGGGGGTTGTAGAGGGCAGCCCAGGGGTAGGCCAAGGCAGCAGGTCCAAACCCAACCTTGCCAGTGATGAGTAGGCGGATAGTGCAGTCTACCCTAGGGCGTGGGGCTAGATGGTGACTGGCAGTAACTTTATACTGAGGTGAGGTGGGACTTGTGGATGTGGGTTCCCCAGGGAGGGGAGAACCTAAGACTGAGAGGTTACTGCCAGGGTGCAGCACCCCAGGTGAAAGGGCACCAGGGTCCAGGGAGGGACATTGGGGCCAGAGGACAGGCGGATCACCGGCCTGCAGGGGGCACCCTGGAGCTGGAAGAGCTAATTCCTGGAACAGACCAGCAGGAGGCGCCGTAGGGGTGAGTCCACACCTCTACGAAACCCTTAGCGGACAGTTGTTTACAGTGTAGAAATAACCACCATACCCAGCTCCCTTTGTGCAAGGCTCAGAAGAGAGGCCAGTAACTGAGCATGGAGACTAATATACTCTCGTTCAATCAGAAGTCACAGGCTTGATGCAGGAAATCCTGGGTGAAATTCTCTGGCGTTTATTAAGCAAAAAGGTCTGATTAGATGAAAATAATGGTCCCTTCTGGCCTTTAAAATCTCTGACTCTCGGAACTCCCTGCTACAGGTGGCTGGCCCAGTGAGCCATGTTTCTGAGGCAAGATGGGGGAAGATTGTGTAAATCACATTAGGAAAGGCAGGTCAGTGTCCCCCTCTAGGGCTGGGTCTACCTAGGAAGTTTTTGAATCAGTTGCAGCTTCCAACATACAAACTTAGGCCTGAATGCACAAAAAGAGTCAGCCAGCATTACTGCCCCTAACTTTTAGTCACCTGGCAAATCCCCGTGAGTCACAAAATCTGAGTTAGGCACCTAAGCTCCTATACAATGAATGGGGAGAGATGGACACCTGAGACTGATTCACAAAAGCTTGCTAGGCAGGGAGCTGCCTACACTAGTCAATGGGAAATGCTAATGAGAGGGGTATGTACCATGCCCCACCTCTGTCTTGGACACAGCTGCCTAAGTCTGGGCTGCAAGGAGTCACCTATCTCTGCCTGGGATTCTCAGCTGCAAACCCTCTCTTGGTGGCAGCTGTCAGCAAGAAGCCAGGTGGGGAGGCAGAGAAAAGGATTTATTTCTTCACTTTTAGCCCAGTGGTTAGGGTGCTTACTGGGGATGGAGGAGACCCACAATCAATTCCTTCTGCTCCTATCACTCTTTAATTATTTATCCAGAGTGCAACAGGAAAGGCTGAGGGATCCCCTATCAGAAGATCCCATTAACCAGTGGTTAAAGCATTCTTAGGAGAAGGGGCAGAGCTTTCTTCAAATTCCTTCTCCCCCTCTGCTAGGGCAGGGACTTGAACTGGAGGATCTCCCACCTCTTGGGGGAGTACCCTTACCACTCAGCTACAAGTTATGAGGGAGGGCCTCATCCCCTGCCTCAGAGCACACCCACCAGATCAGGTCCTGCATGTGACTTAGGCAGAAGTAGCCTATCCTTCCTGGATTGTGACTTGGTCTGGGGTTTAGGCAGGAGATAGGTGCCTTGATAGGTATGGGGATGCAGCAGTGCACATGCTCAGTGGCAGAAACATGGGCAGCTAGGGAGCTTGTCTGCAAAATTCTAGGTGCTAAGGCGCCTATAGGATTTAGCCAGAGATTTGTGCATTGCAGTGGCCATGAAACTGAGACTTAGATGCCCAAAAGAGGGATTTAGGTGCCTAACTCCTTTTGTGCATTTAGTCCTTTACCTGAAGACTTTGAGGTTCACATGCTTTTAGTTCTGAAGGTCCTGGATTCAACCCTTGCTGATGGCCCAAATGGAGCTGCCTATACCTGCACACTTCTGCCTGCTCAGTAGATACACAGGAAGCTACAATTCTCCAGACCAGCCAAGCCAACACCGTTCAACAGCCATAATTTTGCTCTTTTCAGAGTGGTAGCCGTGTTAGTCTGTATCAGCAAAAACGAGGAGTCCTTGTGTCACCTTAGAGACCAACAAACTTATTTGAGCATAAGCTTTCATGGGCTAAAGCTCACTTCATCATATGCATGCTGTGGAAAATACAGTAGGAAGATATATATCTATATAGAGAGAACATGGAAAAAAATCGGTGTAGCCATACCAGTTCTAATGAGACTAATTGATTAAGGTGGGCTATCATCAGCAAGAGAAAAAATCTTTTGTAGTGATAATCAGGATGGCCCATTTCAAACAGTTGACAAGAAGGTGTGAGTAACAGAAGGGGGAAAATTGAGGAAATAGTTTTTAGTTTGTGTAATGACCCATTCACTCCCAGTCTTTATTCAAGCCTAATTTAATGATGTCCAGTTTGCAAATTAATTCTAGCTTTGCAGTTTCTCATTGAAGTCTGTTTTTGAAGTGTTTTTGTTGAATAATTGCGACTTTTAGATCTGTACTCTTGGGTATTATAACGTAAAACGTAATTAACTTGCCTACCAGATGCACCCTTCTCACCACGGCTGGAAACCTCCTTTTTGAAAAGCTTTGTTCTTTAAGGAAGAGCCCTTATCAAAGATGACCCAATCACGTAGGTTGCCAACAGGTGAAAACACAATGCTGTGCGAATGAAATATTTGTGTGCCGGTTTGTATTCGCGAAGACTTCCAATGCTCAAGTGCATTAGTTCAATAGGCCGGATCAAGCAATGGTGTAGAGTGAAAGACAATGCCCTAAGAAAGCCTTGACACCTTACTGAAGGATTTCTTATAGATATTATTTTTCAGCAAAATTACGCCGCAGGTGAACTGCAAAATATAAAGGTATATGGAACAGAAAATTACACTGAGGTAATGATTCACATTTGGCTTAAACCTAATTAGCAAAGTCAGAGTTATTATTCTTTAGTCATCTGCTTTATCTCAGCAGGAGTTTTGCCTCAGTAAGAAAGACATCCATTGAGTGCAATGAGCCCTGAGTGAGAATTTGGCCCAGTACTGTTATTTATTGTGTCTTCAGTACCAGAGGTGTAAAAATGCTGTACTGAGTGGCCCCAGCCAGACAAGCTGTAGCACGGTGTATTCTTTACTAGGTATCTGACTGATCAAGGACAGTGCCCAGCTGTAGGGGTGAGTGTTCAAACTGGGGGTTGGAGAGTTCTCCTCACATGGGTGGGACATCAGCATGGCCAGATCTCCATAGCACACTGTTATTATTTATTTGTATTGCTGTAGAACCTAGGAGGGGCGTAGTCCCAGACAGAGCCCCCCGTGCTAGGCCCTGTATAAACACAGGATGAAAGGATGGTCCCTGCCCCAAAGAGCTTACAATCTAAGCAGTGTTAGCATAGGTTTTTGACATGCTTCTTCCATGATTTTGATGTCTGCTGCACCAGCTGGACTTCACAGGCAGTGGAGTTAGGTGATACGGTAGTTGGCTTTCCTTTCTCTTCATCATCCCAGCATAGAGTTATGTGCATAGGTGCCATATTTTCCAGGCACCAGTGGGTGCTCACCCATGGCCCAGCCCTGCCTCCACCCTGCCCTGCCCTGCCCCCAACCCAACCCCTTCCCAAAAGTCTCTGTCCCAACTCCACTCCCTCACTGCCCCATTGGACCCCTTTCCCAAATCCCCACTCTGGCACTGCCTCTTCTCCGAGCGCACCATGTTCCCCCTCTTCCACCTCCCTTCCAGTGCTTGCTGCCATGAATCAGCTGTTTCGCAGTGGGAAGTGCTGAGAGGGAGGAAGGAGAAGCAGATCGGCAGCGTGCTCAGGGGAGGAGGTGCGCTGGGGTGGGGAGCTGCCAGTGGGTGCAGAGCACCCCCAATTTTTCCCCATGGGTGCTCCAGCTTGGAGACACCACAGAGTTGGCGCCTATGGTTAGGTGGTGCTGCCCCTTTTATGGATGTGGCAGAGGACATAGGTCCTGACACAGTCCTTCAGATTTGTATCACTATCAGCAAAAATGAGGATGTCGGCCCTAGTGTTCAGGCCAAGTTCCTGTTTGATGATTCCCTCTGCTACCTAAATCCTGGATGATGTATTCTTCACTCTGCGCTCAGCCCTGCCAGGTACTCCACTGCTGCTGATCGTATGAAAGGTGAAAACACTCAGTACCATATGAAAATAGCCACCTTTGGAATGGCTTCTGATCTCTTTCACTCTGATATTAACCAGGAGTAACTCCACTGAAGTTAACGAGTCAGGTCCTCATCTGGTGTAAAATCAGCATAGTGCCCACTACTCAGTGAAATCACCAAAAGCAAATGTGATTCTGGGATGCATTAACAGATGTGTTGTGAGCAAGACACGAGAAGTCATTCTTCTGCTTTACCCTGCACTGGTCAGGCCTCAGCTGGAGCATTGTGTTCAGTTCTGGTCACCGCCTTACAAGAAAGATGTGGAGAAATTGGAGAGGGTCCAGAGAAGAGCAACAAGAATGATTAAAGGTCTTGAGAACATGACCTATGAAGGAAGGCTGAAAGAATTGGGTTTGTTTAGTTTGGAAAAGAGAAGACTGAGAGGGGACATGATAGCAGTTTTCAGGTATCTAAAAGGGTGTCATCAGGAGGAGGGAGAAAACTTGTTCACCTTAGCCTCTAATGATAGAACAAGAAGCAATGGGCTTAAACTGCAGCAAGGGAGATTTAGGTTGGACATTAGGAAAAAGTTCCTAACTGTCAGGGTAGTTAAACACTGGAATAAATTGCCTAGGGAGGTTGTGGAATCTCCATCTCTGGAGATATTTAAGAGTAGGTTAGATAAATGTCTATCAGGGATGGTCTAGACAGTATTTGGTCCTGCCATGAGGGCAGGGGACTGGACTCTATGACCTCTCGAGGTCCCTTCCAGTCCTAGAGTCTATGAATCACCAAGAGCTGGAATCACCAAGAACTGGGTTAAGTGGGAGAACCTCCGAACACGGCACCTCAGCTAAAGGCAGAGGCGGTGGAGCAGCAAGCAGAGGTTAGCAGCGGCAAAGGCAACAGAGATCAAAGTGGCAGCAGTGAGCAGCAGCGAGCAGCAGTAACAGCAGAAGCGTTGCTTGACTCACCCTTCAGGGGTGGGCAGTGAACCCACATGAATTCTGGGTCTTCACTGACCTCGGACAACCGAGAGTGGGGTGCAGCAGAGGGAAAAGGAGGTGGCATGTTAAAGGGACGTTGGTCTGTATTTCACACTGCAAGGTGGGAAACTGAGGCAAAGGACACTGCCCAAGATACTTTGGGGCAGGTTTACTTATTACTTGCATACTTTTGAATCATTGCTGCAGTGTTTTGCCAAATGAATGATGTATTCCCTCTGCCTTTGATAAAAGTTTTCTTTTGTTATGCGCAGACTCAGTGCTTGTGACTAGGGAAGTATTGCTTAGGGACAAGGCTTAGTTTTCCCAGATTTCTGGGTGGGCCCTGGACCCACTTCTGGTTTGTAACATTAGGAGGAACCCCTAGATACTGAAGCTGGCTGACACCACCTGGCAGAAGGGTTACACTTGCAGTGTTTTTATACCATTGACTTCAGAGGAGTTACTTCCAATTTACACTCCCATGCACCAGAGTAGAATCAGTTCCGGCCCATAGGTTGCAAAGCTTGTCAAGAACTTTGAGGCTTTTGCATGGAAACTGTTATATAAATATGCCTTCCTACAGAGTGGTTGGTGTTTGACTGTAGCAGCATATTATTACCCCACGCACCCACCCAACGTATTTAGCTTCATGCTAAATGTGTGCATCTTGAAAGTGAAATCAACAATCAAAAATCAACGATCAATTGATTTCATCACGGGTGCTTGGGGACATGAAGAAGAGAGCTGGGGCCTTGATATTTACAAATGAAAAGCTATTTATTGATTCCTGCTGAGCGTTGTGTTCCGATGTTAACTCAGTTTCCTAATGGTCGTTCCTATTTTAAACCATCTCCCAGGAATAAAAAAAATGCCAGTGTCCTGTAGCTCTGGAACACAGGTTCAGCATGCTGCTGACCAAGCAACATGGCCAGAACTTTAACTGGAGGGTCTAATGAAGCCGGTTAGCTGTTCTGCTGAACAGCTATGCCAGTCTGTGCTCTGTATCTCTCTTTTCAAATCCGAACAGGGTGTTGCTAAAAGTCACCAATGACTTGGCTTCTCTCTTGCTCTGATTGTGTCCTTCTTGTGCTGAGTATTTCATGGACTCCGTTCAGACTGGTGTCTCTGTAATTTTCACCTGATGAAAATTCTTCAGCCTGGTGGGGGCTCTCCCTTGTTCAAATCTGGGTTCTTCTTCTATTTTCTTTTAGCTCTTTCAAGCCTGAACGATTTTTTTCTTCTGTCCCAATGTGGTACAATGTGAAGTGTAAAAAGAACCATTACTGCTCATGGCTACGTTGCCACATTTTGTGTGGTCGCTCCTGGTATTTGGAAGGTCTTATTTATCTTTTGATGGCTTTTTGCTGCTCAGAGAGACAAACTTGGTTGATAGTTCTTACTCTCAGGCTGCTAAAATTGTTCTTTTAGCTGCTAGCATTACTTATCCTAAAGCTTTCTTTAGGATTTCTCCATAATTAGATGAAGTTGTCTATGAAATGCCTCTGTAGGATAAATGTTAAAGGGATGCAAATGCCAAATGTGTTTCTATAGTTTTCTGGTTCTTTTAAAAAAAAACAAAAAACTTTTCATTGTGTCAAATAATCTTTAGAATCCTGAAAATAAAATGCCTTTCCCTATTAATTTGTCATCCTTTTTCATCTGACAAACACAGATTTTTTTTTTAAATCTTGTGTTTTCAGTGCAGTGGAAGTCAATTTCATATTTACTTTGGCTTGCAAATCAGAATTACTGATGGTAATGTTCTAAATAAACTGGAACCAATCATAGGCCTGAAGTTATCTAGTCTTGTTGCTACATATTATGGATTGCGAATGCATCTTACAGGGACACTGGCAACTCAAATTTTCCCCCACAATGGACAGTTTGTAAAAATGAGCAATTGCAAAATCCAAGGATAATAGAAGTACTCCCATGTTTGCAATGGAAACAATTATCTTTAAACAGATTAACACTCACCATCTAGTATTTGCCACTCAAACACTATAGCATTGAAAGTGAAACAGAACGTAAACAAAAGTGAAACTACCTTTTATTGACTTTCTATGTCTGAGCTGAGAGAGGGGCAGAAAGTGAACAGTGAAAAATGAACTAGATTAAAAAAAAATTCCTTCATTGATAAGCATCAAAATAGTTTACAATGATGCTCACTCATAAATTTTGTCATAATTCTCATAACACTTGCTGTTTTTCTTAAACCCTCAGCTCCTGGAGTCATGTGATTCTGTGAAAATTTTTGCTTTTTTTAAGTATATTTCCTACCTTTAGGGTTGCAGAGAAAATGTGAACCTTGTAGGCTGCAGCGCCAAAAGGAATATAGGGAGATAGGACTGGAAAGGTCTGTTGTGATAACTGGGCCTACAAATTTACCCTAATTGTGAGCTCAACTGTAAGAAGTGAATGTAAGATGTCACAATAACCTATGTTATTACGAATGTCAATGGGAAAAGGTGCGAAAGGGAGACAGACTGAATCAGTCCAAACAAAGAGGCTGACTGTGTTAAGATTATGCCTGATAAATGAGAACACTGTGAGACTGAAAATTAATGGCCTAAAATTGGTAGGTCTGTTGTTAGGCCTATTTGGTGGATAAAATAATGAAGGGGTGGGCTATTCCACCCATCACTCTCTTTTTGAGGTTCTTAAAGAAAGAGATTTTGGGAGAACAAATGGCTACTGGAGCAAGCTTCACCAACATGGCTGCCACCCCCACCATCACTTGGAACTCTGGATCTTCTTCAGCCTACTCCTAAAAGATGTCTTGACCAGGACAGGCCAGAGGGAGGGACCCAGATGACACCATTACCTCTACCAGCTCCAGCTGAATGCCGAACTCTACCTGGGATGTGAGACTTTCTCTCTCTCTCTCTCTCTTTCTCCCTGCTCTCCCCGTGTCCTTTTTCTTCCTTACCTTATTTCTTCTCTCCTTTTTCCTTCCGTTTAATAAGAGTCTGGCTTAGCAGGCCAAAACTGCATAGTCTGCAACACTGCTGGGAGCGTGACGAGAGATGCAACTAAAAGCAACACCTTCAATAGCCTGGTACTGGTACAGGTTTGTCAGGTCTCAGAGTGGCTGATCAGACTGTGTGTCGGGTCTGTGTTTTCCCAGCAGTGAGGTTGCGGGTGAAAATCAACACCGGAGACAGAAGCTGCATTTCATATCATTGCAGTTCTCATCTCTCTCCTTTGTGTGTGCTAGTTGTCTTTTGTCTTGTAGGAAACGGGATCAGAATCTAACGATCTAACAGCAGCTCTGGCCCATCTTAACTAACTTCTTCTCTTGTCTCGCAATAGGACGGTTATTACCATCGTTGATACCATCTAAGCAAATGATAAACCACGGGTGTTTATCTTCTAAAAACTGTCTCTAGCTGAAGGGAAAGGGAACAAGCGATGTTAAAACAAACACCAGATTTAAATACTTTACATTTCAGACGCTTTACTGCTTTCCCTTCTTTTTCTGTATCTTTAATAAAAGGTTGAAAGGATTTTTAATGATGTGTTTGCCATTTTACTCAGCAGGCTGTGGTCTCTGTATGCCAAACCCCAACTTTGTTTAACATGTTTTAATGTTGGGCAGTGACTGGGTTACCTTTGTACCTTTGATTCTTTGGGCTCCTATATTCCATCTAAATTAATACAACAGGGTTTTCTAGGTCACTGAATCCAGACCCCTGCAGTTGCAGCTAATAAAAAGAACCTAAACATTATTGCTTTCAAAAATCTCACCATTTTAAAGCCAGTCTCATGATCTGGGGGGAGTGCAGGAATTGGTGATTTTTTTTTTTTTTTATACTTGGGGTTGGCAATACTGGGAAAGAGATTTGTTGGCATACAGCCAGTTCCCCTTTAAGTGCAGTGGCTGCCTATCAGCAATCAAGGGATCAGATCTATTGCTGAGTCCTGGGTGTACCAAGTGGAGAGCCTGATCCTGAAAATCCTCACACACATGAATACTCCTTGCAAACATGAACAGTTATATGCACTTCAGCGGGAGTTCTGCATGCAAAGGGATTGCAGGATCAGGACCTAAATACTGCTGCAGAACTAATGGGAATAGCAAGAAGGTCACAAAAACATTGATTTTGTGTATGTGTGTAAGGAGGTGCCCTGGCTCCCCGTCGCACCTGAGGGGAACGAGCCAGAACAAGCACCCCTGTGGGCGGAGCCACTACCATCTGTTCCCGCCCCCCGGAAGTCAAGGGGCGGGGCAGGAAGTATAAGAGCCAGGGCTCAGAGCTCAGTTCAGTGCCGGCCGCTGAGGAGGATGGACGTGGAGGCCCGAGCTCCCGCTCGGCCCAGCCTAGCTCAGGCCCACTATCCAGACGAGCGCTGGCCGGAGCTGCCCCGCGCCAGGTACCCCGAGGAACCCCAGCCACAACGACCCTGTGCCGGCTATCTGGGGGAACCACCGGACCCTACGGCCTCCCAGGTCTCCGAGGAACCCATGGTCTGGGACCCGCCGACATACGCCGAGGAAGGACAGGTTCCGGGAGAAGGGGGGATTGGAGTAGGCCGGGGACGCTGACCACCAGTCAGCCGCGAGGGCCCTGGCCTATGGTCGTGTGTATCGGCCACGATCCTACCGATACCCGGTCAGTGTTTTCGGAGCGGTCCCACTGACCGCCTTAGCGGCGCAGCGCTACGGGGCCCCGGGCTGGAACGCAGAGGAGTGGATGGCCTGTGTTCCCCCGCACCGTAACGGGCGGCCAGTATCCCCCTTCACCCAGAGCTACGTTTTTGCTGCTCTGCCTGCCCAAAGGGTCAGAGCCCCCCTGAACTGTTTGCTGCTCTGCCCTGCTCCAAAGGGTCAGGCGCCCCCTGAACTGTTTGCTGCTCTGCCTGCTCCAAAGGCCAGAGCCCCCCTGAACTGTTGCGCTCTGCCCTGCTCCAAGGGTCAGGGCCCCTGAAATGTTGTGCTGCTCGCCGTCCCAAAGGCCGGAGCCCCCTGAACTGTTGCTGCTCTGCCCTGCTCCAAAGGGTCAGAGCCCCCTGCAACTGTTTGCTGCTCTGCCCTGCTTACAAAGGGGCAGAGCCCCCCTGAACTGTTGTGCTCTACCCTGCTCACAAAGGGCCGGAGGCCCCCTGAACTGTTTGCTGCTCTGCCCTGCTACAAGGGTCAGAGCCCCTGAATGTTTGCTCTGCCTGCTACAAAGGGCCGGAGCCCCCCTAACTGTTGCTGCTCTGCCCTGCTACAAGGGCCGGAGCCCCCCTGAACTGTTCACTCAGCCCCTGAGTGAGCCTGACTGTTGCTGCCCCGCCTGCCTAGGCTTGGGCTAGACTCTGTTGTGTCAGCCTGGCTGAGCCTGACTGTTGGCTGCCCACCCTGTCTAAGGGCCAGGGCCTTAGACTGCTATTTGCTCAGGCCTCGGTACGGAGCGGAGCCGGAGCGTCGGCCACCTGGAGGAGGCGCCCTGGCTCCCCGTCGCCCTGAGGGGATGGGCCCCGAAAGCACCGCTACATGTGCTAGAAATCACAGCTGTCATTACTGATGTTTGTAGCTTATTTGACAACAGAACAATTATTTGATGGTTAGAATCCAAAGAGACTTTCCTACCACATCATAACCATTTTACATGGACATTTTGAGGTTTAACCATTGTCCTTTTAAAGGAAGGGTTTGCTTGGATGGAACTTTTTCTATGCTGGCTGCGCTAGCGTTGGCAGGTTCTCACCACTGGGATCAGGAGGGGTTTTTCCCTGAGGCAGGTTATCCTTATTAAGGCAGAGTTTTTACACCTCCTCTGAGGCTTGCTGGTTCGGGCCATGGTCGAGCTATACGGTCAATGGACTGATCTATTCAGTGTGGGATCATTATATCATAGATACAGGGTTGGAAGGGACCTCAGAGGTCATCTGTCCACCCCTTACTAAGCAGGACCAATCCCACTAAATCATGCCCAGCCAGGCTTGTCAAGCCTTGATATTAAAAACCTCTAGAAGGCCGATTACCCCATCCTAGGTACCCATCCAGTGCCTCACCACCCTCCTAGTGAAAAGTTTTTCCTAATATCCAACTTAATCTCCCACATTGCAACTGAGACATTATCTCTTTCTGTCATCAGTACCACTGAGAACAGTCTAGATCCATCCTCTTTGGAACCCCTTTCAGGTAGTTGAAAGCAGCTCACCAATCCCCCCTCATTCTTCTCGTCTGCAGACTAAATATCCCACTCTCTCATCATCTCCTCGTAAGTCATGTTCTCAGCCCCCTAATAATTTTTGTTGCCTCCACTGGACTCTTCCAATTTTCCACATCCTTCTTGTAGTGTGTGGCCCAAAACTGGAACCTCTCAGATGAGTCCTCACCAATGCCAAATAGAGGGGAATGATCACGTCCCTCAATCTGCTGGCAATGCCCCTACTTATACAGCCCAAAATGCCATTAGCCTTCTTCGCAACAAGGGCACACTGTTGACTCGTATCCAGCTTCTCATCCACTGTAAGCCCTAGGTCCTTTTCTGCAGAACTGCTTCCTAGCCATTCGGTCCCTAGTCTATAACAGTGAATGGGATTCTTCTGTCCTAAGTGCAGGACTCTGTACTTGTCCTTGTTGAAACTCATCAGGTTTCTTTTGGCCCAATCCTCTAATTTACAGGAATTATATTCCCGTAACCTGGTTCAGATAAACATTGGGGCTGATCCAGCTCTTACTCCAAGCTATCCCAAGTTCAGCTGCAGGCCAGGCTACAGCCTTTAGCGCTACCATTACTGAGGTCCTCCAGATCTAACGAAGGTCCTCCAGCAAACAGTAAGGACCTGATTTTCTGAACATAAAAAACAAACAAGAAAGAAAATTGAAAGGGGAGTAAATAAATGTTGATACAGTCTTTATACAAGATAATGAAGCAGTAAAGATAAAATTAAGGGACAACCCTTAGCTGATATAAATTGCCCCTTTGGAGCTACAATGATTTAAACCAGCTGAGAATCTACCCCAGATGGGTTTTTTTTGTCCTTGTTGCCATTGACTTTAAACATGAATTGCAAGGCAAAAGAAAGTGGAGAGTGGAGCAGAATGGCACAAGGCAACCACAGCCTAGATCTTTGCAGATCAAATTGGCCTGATTTTGGTGACACTGTGACATGAGAAGGCGCCCCCCATGTGTCCATCCATCCCTGTGAGTAACGTCACAAAATTCAAAGGCGAAAAGAACAGTGAATAACAAAATCTGCTTGATAATATGGGATTACGCCCACCTTGTCAAACCACTGCTGTTTGACAAGACAGAGATGCAAATCAGAGCAGATCTTGTTGCTTTCTCTTTGGACTATGGTTTGATGATTTTACCCTTTTGATGCATCTACATAGCCATCCGTTTGCCTTTTCATGTGGGGAAAATGTCTTCATTATTTACTTTTTTATCTGCAACTAAGCTTGTGGACTTGATTTCATGTCTCTTAGGCTTCCCTTCGTGTCTGTTAGAGGTGCAGCCAGCCTGGCTGATTCATGTGCATTTGCTGCTGTTTTGTAAAATGTTAACAAAGGGCTAATGCTGGTCTGATTGTACATTGTGACTAATTTATCTGACAAGGGTGGTTCTCTTTCAAACCACAAATGGTTTGATTTTGACTAACAGAGACCCTCATCCTGTACAGACATAAGCAGATGAGTCATCCCATTGAACTCTATCTAAACCAGCTGAGTGGCTTTCCCAATGTGACTTCTCCTGTGCATAAGGTTAAACACATGAATAAAGTGCAAGGAATATGGAAGTATATCTACCTCTCTCATAGAGCTGGAAGGTCATTGAGTCCAGCCCCCTGCTTTCACTAGCAGGACCCAGTGCTGATTTTGCCCCAGATCCCTAAGTGGTCCCCTCAAGGACTAAATTCACAACCCTGGGTTTAGCAGAACAATGTTCAAACCACTAAGCTATCCCGAGCAGAGCAGAGCAGAAAATCTGACTAGGTCACCTCCACCTGGCACCATTTTTATGGTCAGCTGCAGTTCCCTAGGTTGAAAATGCGTGGATGGTCAGGATGAGAAGGCAGAGCTCAATTTCTTGGCTAGTCAGGAATTGGTGAGTTCATGGCAAGACTGCACTAAGTAGCAGGGTACCCCAGAGTGACCAATGATTTATTTATTGGCTTGTATTGCAGTAGGACCTAGGAGCCACAGTGGGGGACCAGGAGTTCCTGGTGTTAGGCACTATACTGACAAATGTTCCCTGCCCCAAAGAGCTTACAATCTAAGTATAATGCAAGAGAGAAGAGATGGATACAGACACATAGATGGGAAAGTACAAGGAGGCAAGGAGTGGTCAGCATGACAGGCATTGCTCTGGGGCCAAACCTCTGTCAAGTTTTTGGTCTGCATCACAGGAAAAGGAGAGTTTTACGGAGGAATTTAAACATAGAGTATAAAATGAATTTGGGGGTGTTTATGAGGAACTCTTCCCAAAAGTGAGAGCCAGCCTGGGAGATTGCAGCAGTAACATTTGCACAACATCGCAGATCCTGTGGTCCAGCATGTGTAGGTAGCTAGAATGTTTGTGCCATGTGATTGGGGCTAGATGTTCTGTCTTTGACTCTGGCCACAACCTGAGCCATGGGCCACTTTCTCTAACCGCCCTCTGCCTACATTCTGTGTGAGCACTTTTTACCTCCACATTGTTTGCTCTTAAAATTTGCTTGCAGACATGTTTGCTTGCCTTTGCCATCTGGTTCTCTATCCCTATTGCCCCCATGGAGCGCCACCTCACCCTGGTGTTTCATACAGACACAGCCATTGAGTCCTGTATGACCAGGAGTTTGTTAAATATGTTCCATGGCTTGCTGTTACCTTTGCAATTGATATCATGATCTTCTGAAGATGGGTCCTGCCTTGAGCAGGGGGTTGGACTAGATGACCTCCTGAGGTCCCTTCCAACCCTGATATTCTATGATTCTATGTCAGGCACCGTCTCTCCTGATTTGTCCCGTTTAATAAATATTCAGAGTGTGGGCCTGTGCATGTGATCTCTCTACAGCTAGCAAATATTTTTCAGGATCTCAGGCAACCCATCTCGCTGTGCTGAAAGCAGCACATAGCCCTGAAATGTCATACGGATTAAAAATCTCCATTGTTTTTGCACATAAAAATGCACCTTTCATACCCAGTGACTTCCGGGACCTCTGTCTGAATAGTTGTTTTGCTAAAGCAGCTCTCCGATTCTCTCCATAAAAGGCATAAATAGCAACTGAGGTCACACACACAGTTCATCACTGTCCTGTTAATCAGAACGGTTGTTTCCCCCACTTTTCCTGACCGTGTTCCAGAATCTCAGAGGCCTATTAGGGAGCCATTAGTAGAAATAAGAGCCATGCCTGGGAATGCTCCATAATGGGTAACATTTCACTGTTGTGGGTATGTCTGCTATCAGGATGTGCAATTTCATCAGTGATAGCAGGGATGTGTTACACTACCCTATGCCACTAATGATCCAATTACCATGCACTAATGGGTAGCTGGACAGGTATTACACCTCCTGTGAGGCACAACAAATGCTAAATGCCATTTATTTAACTTTTACATATTAGCTGGAGACAAAGTTTTGGGTTTTTTTGTTTGGTGGGGGAGGGGGAAAGAATACAGGAGAATGAGATCAACTACCTTTAGACAGTGAGATACCTTTTTGGATTTGTTACCCGCTAAATGAGATGCCCTAAAACAACAGCTCTTCTAGGCAATAACAGTCAGTGTGTCTGATTATGAGATAATTTTAGTTCCATAGAGCAAGTCCAAATTGGCCTCATCGTGTTTTGCCAGTAGAATGAGCTGTTATCTTTTCCCCCAGTCTGAAACTGAAGGGTTCCCGGTACCTGTTCAATTTCATAAATGAAACATAGTGAAAAACAACAGTAAAGCACCTTCTCCAAACAATGACAATCAAAGGAAAACAGGGGAATGGGGAAAAAAATCTCGGTAAAAGCAGAAAACACGTCCTTTCTTCCAGCCTTTTTCTGTCTTGTCTGCTCAGATTGTAAGTGCGGGATTGTTTGTGCAGCAGCTACCACAATGAAGTGCCCTCGATCTTGAATGGGGCATCTACGGGCTACCATAGTAGTGAAGAGGAATAGAGGTCATATTTAAAAAACAAACAAACAAACTCTTGAACATAAGAATGGCCATATTGAGCCAGCCCAGTAGCCTGTCTTCCAATAGTGGCCAGTGCCAGATGCTTCAGAGGGAATGAACAGAACAAGGCAATTATTGAGTAATCCATCCCGTCATCAAATCCCAGCTTCTGGCAGTTTTAGGGACATCTGGTGCATGGATGGACCATTGATGGACCTATCCTCCATGAATTTACCTAATTCTTTTGTGAACCCAGGAAAAGGAAATTCCACCTCTGTAGGCAGGGCCAGCTTTAGGCTGCTTTCCCCGCTTCTCCTGAATTGGGCCCCGTGCCCACGCCTAAGATGGCCCAGCGCCCTAAAGAAGAGCGCCTAAGTTTTTAATTTTTACTCACCCTGCGGAGGTCCGGGTCTTCGGCAGCACTTTGGCGGTGAGTCCTTCACTCACTCCAGGTCTTCGGCGGCATGTCCTTCAGTGCCGCGGAAGACCCGGAGAGAGTGAAGGACCTGCCACTGAAGTGCCACTGAAGAGATGGACCGCTGCTGGGTATCCGAATCGGGCCCTGCACATCCTAAAGCCAGCCCTGTCCGTAGGGTCCAACACAGCAAGGGCACAATCGCCTAGAGACCTAATTGATGCTAACGGAATCCTAAGAAGCTAGGTAATGTCCGATTACATATGCTCTGCTCATTAGGGGAAGGCTAAAGTTGGTGAGGTCTTGCACGTAGCACAGGGGCATATGATCTGAGCTGTGCCCTTGAGACATCGACTAAGCACTGGGGCCTTTCATGTTATATCTTCTTCAAACACTCCACTGATGTCAGCACCTGTAGGCAGAATCTGTGAAGCTAAAGATCTGCACCATCAGACAGCTATTTGATGCTGTATTGCCAACCCAGAGCAGTTAAAAAATCATGAGTTAGGCCCCAAAATCATGAATGTCTTAAAATCCACGAGATTTAACAAATAATAAATTTGTGGGGGTCTTTTTATATGCCTCTTTGAGCCTTTAGGGTTTGCATTTGCAAGTGTTTCTCTTCAACCACAGGGTTCAGAAACTTACCTTTTAAAATGGAAGTGGAGAGTTTTACACAATCACATGACTCCAGCAGCTGGAGCTTTATGAAAAATATCCAAATATCATGAGCCTGGAAATAAATTATGTAACCCTTCTATCCCTCTGAGCTGGCTGCAACAAGGGCCGGGTTCAGTAGCCAGGGGTTCCGTTTCAATAACACAATGCAAAACCAGCTCGAGCTCCCACCCAGCGACCTGGGACAATTACATACCACCCCCCCAGGTGCCTCTAGGAGGCAATACTTCCCCTCTCGCAAGCACAGAGTCTGAGTGTAGCAAAATCCTTTTAATAAAGGAGGGAAACAATGTGGCATCATATTGAGGAAACACCACAAACAGGATTCATAACATAAACCATGAGCAAAAGACCCACCAGGTAAGTTTTGGCAAATTTCCTTTTCCCCTTAGGGTTTTGAGTCCAATCACCCCAAAGTCCAATAACCCAAAAGTCTCTGTCCCTGATCAGCACCGCCCTAGTTTATCTGCAGAGTTTATCAAAAGTTTATCTGCAGAGTTTTACCCCCCCAGCCTGGGTGGAAATGGGCGGGGAGGGAGCACACAAGGTGTTAAGAGGCACTTTATGTGGGCTGGGGCCGACTGCGCCGCCTCTCTGTGGAGTTCTGCTGCAGGCTTCCCCACAACCGGCTCCACTCCACTCACTCTGTTCCACTCCTCCAGCTGACTCATGAGCCACGCCAACCGTCCCCACAAACCGCTCAACTCCGCTCACTGTTCCATGGGCTGCTCCAACCGTGCTGCAAATTGCTCCGCTCTGCCAGCTGCTTAGCGATAGATCTTCAGTCTCTCCCACTAGTTACCACAGCACTCAGTGATCTCAGCTCAGTAAGCTTAGCTCTTTCAGTGATTTCAGCTTGCAGTAGGGGAGCCCTAGTGCTGGTGCACCATTGGCCCAAAGTGAATGCTCAGAAGCCTCTAGATGGACTCCTAATAGAATCAAAATTAGCTCTGCTCTTTAACAGTGGAGAGAGGCAGCAGTGCAATTAGCACCACACCACACCACCTCTCTCAATTTACTGGGTTTTGGCACCCATGTCCCTTGTCTAGCGAGTGCTGCTTAATTGATGGTGAGACTCTCTGTCATAAAGCAGTCTCATTGTTCCTCATTCACATTATCAGGGTGACAACACTTTATTCCTCCTGCCCCAATAACAAAGAAATTGGAGATCCCAGAGCTGTCAAAATAACCATGCCAGGCTGCCGTATGCTATGCTAGGCAGGGTGGGTGTGCCAATGCAAACACCTGAAATTCCTTTCCACACTCCCCATAATTCACCACCAGATGACAGGGTAGAGCTCATCCTGACTCTGCTTACAATTACAAGAGTTGTCAGCCCTCCTGGAAACTGCCTTTTATGAAAGGATCTGGTAGCTTCCATCCAACTCTCAGTGGAGAATAGCCCACATGAAAAAAAAATCAAAGCTGTCACCACAGCTCACGAGATTGTTCGTTAAATAGAACTAATTTATTAAATTAATATAACCTAGTCATGAGCTGATTATATAATTCTTGCATTTTCTTACTTGTAATTTTTTTCTCCTATAAGAATAGCTGGCAAATAATTTATTGTGAATAAGGAGTCTCTGATCTTCATGGGCGTAGTTTGGGGAGGGTGCAGAGGGGCATTGCCTCCCCAAAGAGAGGTGAGGCATGGGGGAGCATGTGGAGTCACGTGCCACTCCATCCCTGTGGTTTCTGCCAGGCCTGAGCTGCTCTGCAGGGCTTGCTCTGCTCAGCCGGCTGGGGTCGGGGAAGAGAATGAGGGCTCTGACTTTCCCACACTGTACCTCCTCACAGCAGGCTGGGCCGAGCAGAGCAAGCCCTGCAGCCAGGCAGCTGCTCCCCGGGTGGGGAGCAGGACAGAGCAGCTGCTGGACACTGCCTCCTAGGTCTTGGTGCCTTCCTGCTTCTCTACCTCCATGGGGGGCAGAGCAAGGGGGGAGAGGTGGGGGAAAGAGACAATGGGGAAGATGAAGTAGAGACACCAGAGCAGCCATGCTGCTGCAGCAGCGGGTGTCAGAGTGCAGTTCCCATGCTCAGGTCACCCCAGCACGTAGCAGCAGCTAGGGCTACCCCATTAAGCCACCCTCCTGCCCCCAACACTGGCAGCCCAGGTACCACTTCAGGTGTGGGGAGAGAGCCGGTGAGCCACAGGAACTGGCTTCAGCATGCAAGTGTGTGTGCGTGCATGGGCGGCGCGTAACCTTGCACCGCCCAGGGTGGAGGGGTGGGGTTGGGGACATTGGCAGGTTTGGGGGCCCTGAAAACTTTCCCCTCGCCATGGCCTCGGGGCTGGAGCAGCTCTCGCACAGAGCCTTTCCAGTCTCGGGCTGCAGTGGGGCTGGGGGTAGGGTGACCAGATAGCAAAAATGAAAAATCAGGACAGGGGTTGGGGGGGAATAGTCGCCTATATAAGACAAAGCCCCATATAGCGGGACTGCCCCTATAAAATCAGGACATCTGATCACTGTAGCTGGGGGTGGAGAAGGAGCAAGTGGGAGGTGGGGCCTCAGGGCGAAGTGGTGGAGTGGGGGCTGAATGGGGGCGGGGCTGTGGTGGAAGGGGCAGAATGGGGTGGTGCCATGGGTGGGGCCGCAGGTGGAAGGGGCTCTGGGCTCGGAGCTCCAGCCAGGGCAGAGCGCTCCGCTGCAGTCCCAGCTCCTGGTGTGTAAGTGCGCAAGGGATATGAAGTTGCAGCTCAACACAATTCACTATTGTCGTGTTACAATCTGCAATGCAGATACCAAGGTGCCATGACAATGACAGAATACTTTCCTTGCTGGTATTTGCTGTGTTGTTTCCAGTGTTCCTTCTCCCATCCCCTCGCCTCACTCCCAAGAATCACCCTCTGCATCCTCCACATCCCTACCTCCCTCTAACTTCCCTCACATTACAACCTTGTCCCCTCATAAGGGGAGCTGTTGAACCATCACAGAGTGTTCCAAATTCAAGCCTCTCCTGGTAGCAAAGAATGCTGCTCTTGCAGCAGTAGAGGGAGGGGTGCAAGCCCCATCCCTCAAGAAATAGAGAGGATTAGCCTGCATTGACTGTAAGACATAGAACTTTTCTATATCTGAGATCTATGAATGCCTGACTCCTTTCCAGCACGCCTGTTGGTCTTAGAGCAACTTACTGTAAACAGGTTCTACCAATCCATACTCTTACACCAACAGAGCGTGGTCTACATCTCGTAGAAGTTGGTGGAAAGATTCCCATCAAGTTCAGTGGGCTTTGGGTCAGGCCTTGTCTTTCCCTGCTGAACTAGAAGACACAGTGAGCAAACAGATACTCATGAACTGATAGGCAAGCCCAGTCCTGGGGGATGGTGCCCTCTACCATTTGCAGTCTCTTCCAGTAGGTGTCACTGGAAGCCTGCACTGCAAGCTAGAGCTCTTTACACGCCGTGAGCACGGCTTAAATTGAGAGATTGGAAGCAATCTGAAGCCAAAGAAAAGACATTTGTTTTGCTTCCTTCATTCTCAGTGCATTTTCCTTCTAAATTAGCTAGCATGATGGTGCAGCCAGCGAGAAGAAAGAGAAAAGGTCTGAAAACCCATTTCATTTGTATTTCATAGAGAACTGAGTTTTAGTTAATGATGCTTTCTAGGAGGCAGACAGGAATTTGCTCTGTGCACAAATCAGATACATCGTGTGTGCCACTTTTTGCACACAGAGGGCATGAGAAGGATGTCACCATTCAGACATAGCAAGGGTGTGCAGCCCAGGACCCCAGTGCAAAGGGCCTGACCTTTTCTGAGAGGGTTCAAACAGACCCCAGGTACAATGTAATAAAAAACAAACAAACGTGCTTTCTTTCTTCATCATTGCTGTTAAGATCACCAGTGGGATTACAAGCTGAGACTCTTGGGTTCCATTTCCAGACTCTGCCACTCACCTGCTGGATGATAAGTGACTTCAGCCCAGATCCAATGGGAGTTAGGTGCCTAAATACTTTGAGGATGTGGGCCTTCCTTCTTCACCTCTGCACTTTAGCTTTCTCATGTGTAAAGAGGGTAGGGTGGCCACTCATGCATCCTCAGAATACCTGACATTCCAGTGTTACCTGGGGTTCTTTCAACCCAAAGCTCTTGGTAATTTTTACTCTGTGTGAGGTGGTGTCAGGAAACAAATCAGGGGAGACACGGCCATCCGACCGATAGATGGCTGGCACAAACAGGACAACAAAAGAGTGCTTTCACTTAAAGCTACACTTTACTTAGTCTCAAGCACTTACACACGTCTGCAACAGGTTAATAACACACCCCCAACCCTTGATAATTACCAAAGCTGAGTGTGGCTTTCGAGTGACACAGCGACAGGCTTCTGGTTGCCAAATCTTCCATCTGCCAGTGGGGACTGCAAGATGTATCCAGAGGGAGAGTTCAAAAAGAGTTCCCAAACGTGTCCAACTATCTCAAACTTTTTCCTCTTATTTATACATTAGTAATAGAATGACATGTCCCTTAAACAAACTTTGTTAAGTAAGCAGTTCCAATGGGCAAGAAAGAGGCTCCCGATTATTGATTAACTAGGTGTGGGTTTTTCCAGAGTTTGCAGCCTTGAGACCCCAATAGCCATTCCTGAGGCACATCCTGCTCTTTTAAAATGCATGTATCAGCAACTTCAACACAATTCTTATCAGGACGGACGCGGGGTCAAGCTGCCCTTTCTGTGGTAGCCCAAAACTCCCTGCCCCCCTCCTGCCTTGGTCAAGCTGAGACTGCAGAATGGCCAATTCATACTTTACTGACTAGGCTGCCTTTAACAATAAGCCATAGTGGTTTCAGGCACTTTACTGGTTTGCCAAAGTCTCCCCTTACACCGGTACCTCCAGTAATGACATAACCCTGCCCCTGTTGGCATGATGTCACACAGACCGTGCATGTGAGGTCATGCTGGTGAGGACGCAGCAGCACACTCTTCAAATGGCGTCCCCCACTCCATAATACTGGACAAAACCATGTCCAGTTTCGTCTCACTAAAGGACAAACCATTTAAAAACAGGACTGTCTGGCTTAAAACTGAACGAATGGCTTGTCTAAAAGAGAGCAGGGGACAGCGGGGTAATTGTACACTCTTGTCTCCTAGGGGTGTTGTCAGACTTATTTAGTAAATGTCAGGGAAGTACTTGGAGAACCTGGGATGGAGGATATTATACACTGATGTAACCTCCAAGGAGCTCACCTAGGTCCCTGGGGCTCTGTGTGGGCATAACTCAGGGAGAGTCATGCTGTCCTTGGGGGAAAAGGGGGCCAAGGGCAGATTCAGAGTCTGCTCGGCAACCAAAGGGAGAGAGGGGAGACATTATTTAGAACGCTGGGGGCCCTGTCGGCCTGGGGGAAGGATAGTGGGCATGAGTGCTTGGAGGAGGGGGAAAGTCACATGATGGACAAGGGAAAGCCCAGGAAGAAGAGCTAGCCTGATCAATAGGGAGATGCCCTTCCTGGGAAGCCTTGTGGGGTGGAGAAAAGCCATTTGGAGCAGTCTGGAGCTAGCCAGGGAAAAGGCAGGGCTGGCTGTGAGGAGAGCTGATGAGTTCCAGCCTTCATGCCTGGTTCCCCCTGAGAACTGGCTTCTGGGGTCCTAAAAACAAGACTCCTCGGCTTGCCCCTTTCCCTCTCCAAGGTGATTCCCAGTTGGGTGACCGGATGTCCCGATTTTACAGGGAGAGTCTCGATATTTGGTTGTTTTTTTTTATATGGGCTCCTATTACCCCCCAACAACCTGTCCCGATTTTTCACACTTGCTGTCTGGTCACCTTATTCCCAGTCTGGAGAGTTTTGCTAAGCAGTTCGCCCTCCAGCTACCTAGATGAAGTCAGTCGCCACACGGCAAGCTCTGCTCTGGCTGCTAGTCTGGGGCTGCCACCTGTCTGAGCACTAGGATGGGAGACTAAAGTTAGGGTTAGTAGTATAGTTTTGTAATCTGCACCCTGAGCCCTGCACCCCTGCGGCCAGAAGCAGCCTGACTCCTGTATTAAGAGGGCGCCTGCCAGCAGGGATCATCAACCCTTCTGCGGTGACTGAGGGGTCCAGAGTCATCTCTGAACCTGAGGATCATTCATGGAGTTATGAGTCACCATTCTTTAATTAGCTTGTCAGGGAAATTGTTTGGGAGACCTCCCTACTCCCTGAACTGTGTCCTCAAGCCAAAGAGTAACGATTTGGGGATTTTACTACCTGTTGCCTATTAAACCAGTGAAGGGACTGATTACCTTATCCCTTATCTCTTGGGAGTCTGTTGGGCTTCCATCCAGCTAAGTTGCTAACTGCTGTACAGAAGATATTGTGGTCACAGGTCATCAAGGGCCCTACCAAGTATGCGTACCAAGTTTTATGTGTGCTATATCAAATCATGTGACTGGGGCAATTCACAGGTATTATCAGAGTGGATATTGGTGATCTTGAAAATAGTGTTTTACCCTTTTAGGTTATATTTACTTCCTGTTTAATATAATTACAGTGTTGAATATATTGTGTGGGTTGGTGTTATTTCTTGGGAGTGTCCAACTATCTGGCAAGTAAGTAGCGGTTACCCCGTTGTTAGTATTTTCCTCCCAAACTGCCCTGGTGACCCTTCCATGAAGAAGTGAGGGGGATGGAGTCATTGCCAAATAAATTCATATGGGTAGAAAATAAAGAGATTACACCCTGCTGAGTGGGAAGCAGGATCAAAAAGAACCCAGGCCTGTCCATCAAATCCCCTAAGGAGATTGGTGCTACAGGAGGTAACTGGGTGGATGGGGGGTGCTACACTGATAAGTCATATTATTTATTAAAAAGCAGATGTTGAATGTTTGATACTGGTGTTCTTCACACATTTTGGGCTTTGCATTGACACCAGTTTTAAGTATGAGTAAAACCAAGTCCTTTGGTTTCATATCAAGTGATAAATGAAACCTAAGAGAATAAGAAAAATGAAGCATCTGCCCGAATCACATGTTTAAATAGATTTAGCCAACAAATGCACCTCATTATTTAGAGTTAGGATTTCTTGTCTTCCGTCCCTTCCTCTGTTGATGCTATGCGTTTACTTTCTGGATTTCTCTCAGTCTGAACAGTAAACTGAGATGGGTAGGTTTGTTTTGGATCCTCGTGCATTGAAACAAAGCTATTGTTTTTGAACATGGAGGGATGTGCATGTGTGTGTGTGTTGGGGGGTGGTGATGGTGGTGAACATGCAAACAAAACTGTTTTCAGTGAATTAAAAAAAAAAGCTGGAACCCATTCCTACTGATATTTGTGCAAGCAGGATCTGCATGAGCCATCCCCTGACATCTAGCAATAAAATGGAGCAAAAGACTTCAGGAGTGATCTGTGCTTGCATAGATATACTTACTCTGCCTAGGTGCACAGCATGATGGAGCTGCTTTGCCAAAATGATCAGTGACTGGTTCTGGGTTACAAATCTCTCTAATATTTGAATACAGAGGTAATGAAAAGTTATCCTCATTGCACAAGTGAAGGGCAGCAGAACTGTGCTAGCATGCCCTGATTGAGGGTGTCACCCTAAACTACTTGCTATGCTGGGGAAATGGATGCCAAATCCCAGTGAAGAAGAGAGTGTTTCTATGTGGTGATGTGGCTGATGCTGAAAGAGTCCTAGATACTCTGCTCCTGTCCAGTGTTTAAAGAAAGAGTTGATTAGGCTCAGTTGACCGTCCTTGTTTCTGGTTGGTGGTTCCTGGAGCTGATGTCATTTCTAGGGCTCAGCCTTAAACCTTGTGTGCATGGGGTGCAGTGTTGAAACAAAAGAGCACAGAAAGTGTGGTGGCAATGAGGTTCCTCACAAACCCGCTTAAATCACAAAGAGCTGAGTTAACTTCAGAGCGTGATGTGCAGCGTGGTGGCAGAGACACACTACAGCATCACCAGAGAAACATCAGCAGCTGTGAGACAGCCGCAGAAGAGGCATTGCTCAATGCCTCCTCCCTCCAGGGGTGGAAGGTGAACTCCCATGAATACATCTCTGAACTCTGGGTCTTTGCTAACCAAGGACTGTCAACTGTGAGTGAGGTACAGCAGTGGGAGAGGGTAGTGATGTGATTTGTTCCTTGGATTTTTCCACTGCCGGGAGGGAAACTAAGGCAAAGGACGCTGCCCAACTCACTGTGAAGTTGGGCTTGAAAACTGAAAGTTTGGGTTTCTTTGTTCTCACCAAAAGACAATTTTTTAAATGGAAAAGTGATAAAAAATGAAAATTTTTTTAAAAATAAAAAACTGATCTTTTGATGAAAAATTTCAGCCAGCTCTATTCCGTATTTCACAAAGTAACACCTTCCAGGTTTGCTTTCTAAGGGCTTGTAAAATTTTTTTGTGTCCTGATAATACTACTTAGCTCTTATATTACAGTGCTCTTTAGCAAAACTTCAGGTGGTTTGCAAAGGTGCAGAAGTTATTATATTCACTTTACAGAAGGACATTTCTGACTAGTTACCATGAGAGCTGTCTATGCCTAGATGCATGGTGACTGGTGCTGTGTAAATCCATAACTAAAAGGATATAGTTTGTCTGATCTGCTAGAACACAACTATCACACACTGAATTGCTTTCTTTACATATGCCTATTTGTCCAGTGGACCTCTTGCAATTCAAACTCTATCTGATCTGCTAATACATATGATCTCTGCATGATACATCAGAGAGACACTATGAAGGAGACATTCTTGCCTCTTTAATGGATAATATGTACTTTCTAGCCTTTCAGTAAAGGAGACTTTTAATGTTAGCTGTAAATTATACTTTAAACAAATCTGTATTAAAGTGGCTAAGACACAAATCTGGACATTTTCCAAGGGATCACCATAAAGAACCAAAACCAGATCCTGACACTGGGATTGTTTGGATGTCTTCACATAGGAACGTATGAATGGCCATACTGGATCAGACCAATGGTCCATCTAGCCTGATAAGAACATAAGAACGGCCATATTGAGTCAGACCAAAGGTCCATCTAGCCCAGTATCCTGTCTTCTGACAGTGGACAATGCCGGTGCCCCAGAGGGTATGAACAGAACCGGAATCATCAAGTGATCTATTTCCATTGCCCATTCCCAGCTTCTAGCAAACAGAGGCTGAGGTCATCATCCCTGCCATCCTGGGTAGTAGCCACTGATGAACCTATCCTCCATGAATTTATCTAGTTCTTTTTTTAACTCTGTTATAGTCTTGGCCTTCACAGCATCTTCTGGCAAGGGGCTCCACAGATTGACTGTGGGTTGTGTGAAAAAATACTTCCTATTGTTTGTTTTAAACCTGCTACCTATTAATTTCATTTGGTGACTCCTAGTTCTTGTGTTATAAGGAATAAATAACACTTCCTTATTTAATTTCGCCACACCAGTCATGATTTTATAGACCTCTACCATACCCCCCTCAGCTTTCCAAGCTGAAAAGTCCCAGTCTTATTAATCTCTTCTCATAGGGAAGCTGTTCCACACAATCATTTTTGTTGCCCTTTTCTGTACCTTTTCCAATTCCAATATATCTTTTTTGAGATGGGGCAACCACATCTGCATGCAGTATTCAAGATGTAGGAGTACCATAGATTTATATAGAGGCAATATGATATTTTCTATTTTATCTATCCTTTTCTTAACGATCTCCAACAGTCTGTTAGCTCTTTTGCTAGCCACTGCATATTGAGTGAATGTTTTCAGAAAACTATCCACAATGACTTCAAAATTTCTTTCTTGAGAGGTAACAGCTAATTTAGACCCCATGATTTTATATGTATAGTTGAGATTATGTTTTCCAATGTGCATTATTTTGCATTTATCAACACTGAATTTCATCTGCCATTTTTTTGCCCAGTCACTCAGTCTTTTAACCAATTACCAATCCATGAGAGGACCTTCCCTCTTATCCCATGACATCTTACTTTGTTCAAGGCTTTCTAAAAATCTAAGTACACTATATCTACTGGATATGTCCACATGTTTGTTGACCCCCTGTAGTGGGGCAGTCACCCCACTCCTGCCCAGAGGGGTTAAAAGCAGCCCTGGAGAGGGCTGTGGCTGGAGAAAGGCTGATTGAAGAAGCAGCCACAGCTGTGGCCATGCCCCAATCAGGCCACAGCTGGCCCTATAAAAGGGATGTGAGCCAAGAACTCAAGAGGACACTCTCTCTCTAGCTTTCTTGAGAGGGTCTGTAGTGGGGTGGTCCCCCTGCTTTGGCCCTGAAGAGCTTAAAGCAGCCCTGGAGAGGGCTGCAGCAGGGAAAGCTGGGCTGATGGGGAAAGCAGCCACAGCTGTGGCCAACTTAATCAGGGCCCAGCTGGCCCTTATAAGAGGGTAATGGGCCAGAAGCTAACAGACACTCTTTATAGTCTTTTAAGAGAGAAGGACCTGGCTGCCTGGGAGCTGAGCAGGGTACCTGAGGCGGAGCTGTGCTGGGGAAGGGCAGAGGGAGCTGGGGAGCTCCAGCCTAGCAAAGCCCCAGGCTGCAGGCCTAGTTAAGAGCCCACAAAAGGTACTGGGGCTGCAGAGGGGCATCCCAGAGATAGGCAGGGGCAGCTGCCGATGATGAGTGGTTTATAGACTGTAGTCTGCTCCAGGGAGCGGGGGCTAGATAAGGACTGGCAGTAGCCACTGAGGCAAGGTGGGGAGAGAGGATCGGGGGTTCCCCTGGGAGGGGAGACCCAGAGACTGCAGGGTACTGCAGATGGCAGAACGTCAAGAGAAGGGACATTGGGGTCCATGAGGGATACGGGGGCCAGTGGCAGGCAAGACATCAGCTGGCAGATGGTGCTCTGGAGTTGAAAAAGAGCTAATTCCCAGGACAACCAGGAGGAGGTGCCATGCTGGTGAGTTGTTGCCCCTACACACCCCCTCAACAAATTCTAGTAGGTTAGTGAGGCATGATTTCCCTTTACAAAATCCATATTGACTCTTCTTCAACAAATCATGTTCATCTATGTATCTGACATTTCTGATTTTTACTATAGTTTCAACCAGTTTGCCTGGTACTGAAGTTAGGTTTACTGGCCTGTAACTGCCAGGATCACCTCTGGAACCTTTTTTAAAAATTGGCGTCACATTAGCTATCCTTCAGTCATCTGGTACAGAAGCTGATTTAAATGGTAGGTTACATATCTCAGTTAGTAATTCTGCAATTTCACATTTGAGTTCTTGGGTGAATTCCATTTGGTCCTGGTGACTTATTATTGTTTAGTGTATTAATTTGTTCCAAAACGTCCTCTAATTACACCTCAATCTGTGACCGTTTCCTCAGATTTGTCACCTAAAAAGAATGGCTCAGGTTTGGGAATTTCCCTCACATCCTCAGCCGTGAAGACTGATGCCAAGAATTCATTTAGGTTTTCTATAATGGCCTTATTCTCCTTGAGTGCTAATTTAGCATTTCAATTGTCCAGTGGCCCCACTGATTGTTTGGCAGGCTTCCGCCTTCTGATGTGCTTAAAAAAAATTGTTATAATTTTTTTGAGTCTTTGGCTAGCTGTTCTTCAAATTCTTTTTTGGCCTTTCTAATTATATTATTACATTCCACTTGCCAGAGTTTATGCTCCTTTCTATTTTCCTCATTAGGATTTAACTTCCACTTTTCAAAGGATGCCTTTTTACCTCTCATTGCTTCTTTTACTTTGCTGTTTAGCTACGGTGGCACTTTTTTTGGTTTTCTTACTATGTTTTTTTTTTTTTTTTAATTTGGGGTCTACATTTAAGTTGAGCCTCTATTATGCTGTCTTTAAAAACTTTCCATACAGCTTGCAGGGATTTCACTTTTGGCACTGTACCTTTTACTTTCTGTTTAACTAACTTCCTCATTTTTGTGTGGTTCTCCTTTCTGAAATTAAATGCTGCCGTATTGGGCTTCTGTGGTATTTTCCCCACAAGGAAATTAAATGTAATTATATTGTGGTCTCTATTGCTAAGTGGTCCAGCTATAGTTACCTCTTGGACCAGATCCTATGCTCCACTTAGGACTAAATCAAGAATTTCCTCTCCTCTCGTGGGTTCCAGGACTAGCTGCTCCAAGAAGCAGTCATGTAAGGTGTCAAGAAACTTTATCTTTGCAACCCGTCCTGAGGTGACATGTACCCAGTCAATATGGGGATAGTTGAAATCCCCCATTATTACTGAGGTTTTTTATTTTTATAGCCTCTCTAATCTCTCTGAGCATTTCAGTCACTATTACCATCCTGGTCAGGTGGTCAGAAATATATCCCTACTGCTATATTCTTATTAGAGCATGGAATTACTATCCATAGCGATTCTGTGGTACAGTTTGATTCATTTAAGAATTTTACTTAATTCTATGCTTTCTTTCACATATAGTGCCACTCCTCCACCAGCATGACCTGTTCTGTCCTTCTGATATATTTTTGTACCCTGATATTACTGTGTCCCATTGATTGTCCTCATTCACCAGATTTCTGTGATGCCTATTATGTCAATATCCTCATTTAATATGAGGCACTCTAGCTCACCCATCTTAGTATTTAGACTTCTAGCATTTGTATATAAGCACTTAAAAAATTGCTACCTTTTTAGCTGTCTGCCGTTACGTGATGCAATTGAATGGGACTCTTTTTCATTTGACTGTTTCTGACCAGATCCTACCCTGACTTTATCTTCCATCCTCTTCTTCTTATTGGGATATAGAGAATCTTGCAGTCAGATGCTTTGGGACACCCAGAGCTCAGGGTTGCACCTCTGACCCTGACCATCTTGGCTAGTAGTCACTGATGGACCTACTCAAAATGAACTTATCGAATTCTTTTTTGAAACCAGTTATAGTTTTTACCTTCACAACATCTCCTGGCAATGAGTTCCACAGGTTGACTGTGCGTTGTGTGAAGAAGTGCTTCCTTCAGTTTGTTTTAAACTTGCTTCCTATTACTTTCATTAGGTGTCTCCTGATTCTTGTGTTACGTGCAGTGGTAAATAACACTTCCCCATTCACTTTCTCCACGACAGTCATGATTTTATAGACCTCTATCATATCCCCTCTTAGTCTTCTCTTTTCCAAGATGAACAGTCTCAGTTTTTTAATCTCTCCTCATATGGAAGCTGTTCATACCCATAATCATTTTTGTTTCCCTTCTCCCTACATTTTCCAATTCCAATGAATCTTTTTTGATATAGGGCAACTAGAACTTCACAGTGAATTCAAGGTGTGAGTGCACCATGGATTTATGATATTTACTGTCTTATTATTTATCCCTTTCCTAATGGTTCAGAGCATTCTGTTCGCTTTTATGACTGCTGCTGCACATTGAGTGGATGTTTTCAGAGAACTACCCACAATGACCCAAGATCTCTTTCTTGAGTGGTAACAGATGATTTATGTTTTTCCAATGTGCATTACTTTGCATTTGTCAACACTGAATTTCATCTGTCATTTTGTTGCCCCATCACCCAGTTTTGTGAGATCCCTTTGTAGCTCTTTACTGTCAGCGTTGGACTTAACTATCTTGAGTAATTTTATATCATCTGCAAATTTTGCCACCTCACTGTTTATCCCTTTTTCCAGATACCAAATACCACTATTTACCTCTTTTCATTCTGAAAAATGATCATTTATTCCTACCTTTTGTTTCCTATCTTTTAACCAGCTACTGATCCATGAGTCACCTTTCCCCCTCATTGATTTCCATATTTATTACAGACAAAAAATAATGTTCAACTAATATATATATTTTTTAATAAACAGAAAAGGGGTTTTAAAAAAGATAAAATAAGCAAGAGTTAAAAAGTTATTTTAAATGGCAAAGAGGAATGGGGTAAAACACAACACACTCACAACAGTGTCTAGGGGAAAGGACATCAGATTGGAATTCAGGACTGAGATCTAGTCCCAGCTCTGACACCAACCTGCTGTGTGAACCTGGGCATGTTGCGTCCTCTCTCTGTGCCTCTGCTTCCTGTACAGTGCATTGCCTTTCTTAGAGAGTGTAAGTTCCTTAAGGGTAGGAACTGCCTCTGACTTTGGTGGTAGGGAATGCCTCATTGTTATTAATAACAATACCTAGCTCTACACAGGGCTTTTCATCCACAGATCTCAAAGCACTTTACAAAGAAAATCAGTAGCATTATCTCTAATTTTGCAGGGTGAGGAAACTGAGGAAGGGAAGTGACTTTCTCAAGGTTATCCAGGAAAGTAGTGGCAGGAGTTGAATCCACATCTCCTAATTCCCCATATAGCACCCTAACCACTAGTCCACACTGCCTCCCTCTTTAGCCATCATCTAGCATTTTGGCTGGGGCCTCCAGGCACCACTCTAATACAAATACTAAGAAAAACAGCATAGGATAACTTAAAAAAGTAGTCTTGTGTCCTACTTTGTCTGTCTGCATCCTCTGTCTCTACTGCCTATTTAAGACCTGATTCTGCAAACACTCACAGAAGTAGTCCCACTGACAGTGACTGCAGTGGGAGAACTGGCACAAATAAGATGTAATTGCATGGGCTAGGATTCTCAGGACTGAGTCCTCAATCTCCCGTTCTGCAAACACTTATGCAGAAGAGTAACCTCATGCATGGGGGAAGGCCCATTAAGTAACTGCACTGGGGCAGGTCCCTGAGGCAGATATGATTTAGATCAGGACAAATTCTGGCGCACTGGTGTAAGTGATATCCACTTAGTAGTTGGCACTGGTATAGTTTCACCAGCAGAGCTATCCCAGTGGACAATATGCCAGTGTAGACAAAGCCTTTGATTGTAAGCTCTTCAGGGCAGGAACCTATCTTCTTACATGTTTGTAAAATGCAACTTGTTAAGAGCTCCCTGAAAAGAGACTCACCCTCTGCAGTCCGCACTGCCAGTTTTCATTGATCCTACAAAACCTCTGACCCACGCTGCCTGTTCTTGAGCACCATCTACTGGCACATTATCTATTAACTAATTACATATATACTGACATGCCTGCTGCAGAACCCTCTTACACCATTCACACCTATGGCACTAGAGTAAATAATTGTCTAATACTTTTAAATGAACGTACTTCTGACAAGACTCTCCAATGCTTGCTTTACCAGAGACAATCGCTGGTGGAAGGCATAAAGCAGACAATTATTCTGAGAGAATAAGCTGATGCAGAGACCCTTTTTCTGATCTGAACTCTGTTCCCACTCAGAGGACAGCTGTCACCTGTGACAGTCACAATTAAGCTGCAGTCTGGAGTTTCTTGAATGAGCTAAATGGATTCTTGTAACTCTTCTGTTCCTACCAGGAAAATATCCAATTTTGTGAGTAACATCTGTTACTTTAAAAATGACAGGCTGTACTCAGCTAAAACAATCTCTGATCTTGACAATAAGCCAAACTGGAGCTGACCCACAGAAGCTCTTTTCTAGAATTATGTGGCAGTTGTAAACACCAAAGAGAAGGGAAATTGTTTTAGCTTGTTAGGGAGTGAAGATGGCTTAGTTGTTAAGGGCCTGATCCAGTGCTCACCGAAGTCAGAGGGGGCCATTCCAATTGCATCATTGGGTTAGACTGTAAAAGAATTGGACAATGAGTCAGAGGACTTGGGTTTGCTTCCTGGCTTTGCTACCTGTTTTGCGTGACTTTGAAAAAGTCACAATGGCAACTATTTTGAACATGTCAACTGTGATACAGCATGGCCAGAGGGCAGCAGGAGAGGGTTAGAAGGGAGCCTTATTCCCTGTAAGGAGAAGAAAGTTTGCAATAGATTAACTAAAGCACCTGAAGCCAATTAGAGCACCTGCAGTCAGTCACATGATAAAACCCCCTGCTTCAATCAGACAGTGTGGGAGTAGGAGCAGAAAGGATTGGTGTTGGAGCAGAGAACAGTTTGGAGGAGTTGGAGTAGAAAGAATTGGTGTTGGAGCAGAGAACAGTTTGAAGGGAAGCAGAGGACAGTTTGGAGAAGTGCTGTGATGGGCTAAGAAGTCCTAGACCCTAAGTAAGGGGCACCTGGCTTGTACAGAGGGAGAGCAGGAAGCCCCCCCACAAGCTGAAGGGCAGGAGAGGGAAGTAGCCCAGGGGAAGGAACTGTCAGTTCAAGTGGTTCACCACTATCCTCAGGGCCCCTGGGTTGGGACCTGGAGTAGAGAGTGGGCCCAGGTCCCTCCCTCTCCACTCTCCTCCTCCAGGACACTAGTGGGGCAATTAATATTCCAATTTAGGGGCAAGAAATGGTGCCCTGAACCCCCCTCAAAGAAGAGAAAGTGTGAGACCCATCATAATAGTGCCAGCAATTTGCCACACGTGGTGGTAGCAGTGGGATTTGTGCGCTGGAGACTTAAACCAGGGTTAGCCAAAACCCTCTCGTCCTTAAGATGGACGACGTGGTCAAGGCCCTAATATAAGCCACCGTGGCCCAGCAGGAGGCTACCCGGGTCCAAGCAACCGCCCAACAGGAGGCGACTTGGATGCAGCAGGAGACTAATCATCTGTTGATGAGTCAGGCTGCCCAGGACCGGGCCCTGCTGAAAGACCTGTTGAAGCAGATGAAGGCCCTTATGGAACTGAACCTCAACTGTGAAGGGACCCGGACCATACAGGCCAGCTATTGCCTACAGAAAATGACACAGGAGGATGATGTGGAGGCATACCTCCTGGCTTTTGAAAGTGCAGCCCTGCAGGAGGCCTGGCCCTGAGATTAGTGGTCTGGTATCCTTGCCCCATTCCTGTGTGGGGAGGCCCAGAAGGTCTACTATGATATGGCTGCAGAGACTGCAGCAGATTACACTCCGCTGAAGGCAGAGATCCTGGCCAGATCCGGAGTAATGACGGCATTGTGAGCCCAGAGGTTCCTTGAGTGGCAGTATACAGAGGACAAGACACCCCAATCACAATTGTTTGTCCTGATCCACCTGACCCGGAAATGGCTGAGCCCTGAGGCCCTCAGCTCTGAGAAGATGATGGAGGTCCTGGTACTGGACCAGTATATGAGGGGGCTACCACCAGGCCTCCAGGCTTGGGTTGGCCAGAATGACCCCTCCACCTATGATGGGTTGGTCTCCCTCATGGAAAGACAGCTGGCAGCCCGTGAACTGTTCCAGACCCCAGGCAGGGAGACATGGCCATCCAGGAAGCCAACCCCAAACCCAAGGCCCCAGACTGTCGAGAACTACAGGAGAACTGTAACAGGGAGGAAAGACACTGAGGAATGGCCCGAGGCCAAGAAGAGACCTGGGGGTTTGAGAAGAGAAGTGGGGGGCCGGCCCAATAGCCCTAGGCAGAGGATGACAACCAGAATAAGGGGGCGGTGTTATGAGTGTGGGGAATTGGGGCATATAGCAGCCCAATGCCCCAACAGGGAAGAACCTACGCAGTGTAATCTGGGGGATTATGGGGAGCAATGTGGCTTAATCAGCCTGGTAGGGGTCACAATGACCTCAAATGGGTAAACAAGATCAGTAAAAATGAATGGTATTAAGACCATAGCATTAATAGATTCTGGGAGTGCTGTCATGTTGGTCTCAGGGAAGTTGGTGGGGCAAAACCAATTAACCCGGGACAAAAACACAGGGGTAACGTGCATTCATGGCACCGTGAATTTCTATCCCACAATCCTGGTATGGATTGAGATCCAGGGGAATACTACCAGGGTGACTGTAGGGGTGGTCCGCAAGCTCCCCTACCCTGTCTTAATCGGTAGGGACTTCCCTGGGTTTGAGAGCTTACTTACCCCAATAGAGCCAGGGGAGGGTAGCAATCCCCAGGCTGAGACGGAGGCACCTACAGATAGCCTCACCCCAATGTTTGCCGAATTTGCTCCAGAGTTATTCTCATCCCCTGGGAAACTCCGAAAGTCTAGGCAGGAAAGGAGGTCAGATAAAAGATTAGGGACCAGGATTCTAGCAGAGAATCAAAAAATTTCCCTTGTGGGTAGGCGAACCCGTTCAGGAGGCCAGAAGATAATTCAGGCCAGTGAGGACTTGGAGGCGGTTCCTAGCCCAAGTAGGAGCAACCTGGAGGAAGAGTAGAATTAGGCCCCCTAGAAGTAGGTCAGATCGGTACTGCACGTGAGAATTTTCGGGCAGGACCAGGCCAATGATCCACTATATGCAAATGTGAGGGAGGAGGTAGTGGAAGTAAATGGCATACCTGTGGAAGGAAAAATCAAAGGCCCAAGGCCATATTATATGCTCAAACGCAATGTCTTGTACAGGATAGAGCAAATACGAGAGGAAGAAGTAGAGCAACTCTTAGTCCCATGGAAACACACAAGGGCAGTACTAGAGTTAGCTCACAGTCATCTATTTGGGGGACATCTAGGGGTAGACAAGACACTGGATAGAGTCCTAAGAAGGTTTTATTGGCCAGGGATACGTGCAGAAGTCCAGCGCTATTGTGCCTCCTGCCCTGAATGCCAGTTGCATAGCCCCTGACCTTACTTGCAGGCCCATTAGTACCTTTGCCTATTATTGAAGTCCCTTTCGAGAGGATAGCCATGGACATAGTGGGCCCACTGGAAAGATCGGCACGGGGCCACCGAAAACGTACTAGTCATCCTTGACTACGCCACACGATATCCAGAAGCCCATTCCTTTAAGAAACCCCACATCCAAGGCAATAGCAAAAGAACTACTACAGGTTTTTGCCAGAGTGGGCATCCCTAAGGAGATCCTGACAGACCAAGGAACCCCTTTCATGTCAAAATTAATGAAGGACTTATGTGCCCTACTCCGCATCCAGGCCATACGGACCTCAGTCTACCATCCACAAACAGATGGACTGGTCGAGCGGTTTAATCGTACCCTTAAAAGTATGATCCTGGAAGGTGGTAGCACAGGATGGAAAAGACTGGGATACCCTTCTACCGTATCTAATGTTTGCTATACGGGAAGTCCCCCAGGCGTCCACTGGTTTCTCTCCCTTTGAACTACTATACGGACGCCACCACCCATGCGGGATATTAGATATCACCAAGGAAGATTGGGAAGAACAACCCAACCCAGGAAAGAATGTCATTGAGCACGTGACACAGATGAGAGAGCGAATAACTCGAGTAACCCCTATAGTACGAGAACATTTGGAAAAAGCACAAGAGGCCCAGCGGACATATTACAACCGTCGGGCAAAAGTACAGAGATTTCAGCCGGGGGAATGGGTGATGGTGCTAGTGCCAACAGCAGAAAGCAAACTGCTAGCCAATTGGCATGGACCATATGAGATAGTGGAAGCCATTGGGGAGGTGGACTATAAGGTCAGACAACCAGACCGCTGAAAGCCAGAGCAAATCTACCTTGTCAACTTAATGAAGCCCTGGCGTGACCAAGAGACATGTCTGTCATTTGAGGAGCTCCACCCCAGACAGATGACCCACAGAACAATGAACAGAGGTCATTGAGATGATCCACCGGAACCAGGACGGGTTCTGTACACAACCACGCCATACGACACTGGTCCAACATCATATTGTCACCAGCCCAGGACTAAGGGTGACGATAAGACCGTAAGGAATACCGGAAGCTAAAAGGGAAGAAATTAGGATGGAAGTGCGAAAGATGCTGGAACTCGGGGTCATTGAAGAATCCCACAGCCAGTGGTCCAGTCCGATCGTACTAGTCCCCAAGCCTAATGGCACCCTGAGGTTTTGCAATGACTTCTGGAAATTGAATGAAGTATCCCAATTGGATGCCTATCCGATACCACACGTTGACAAGCTAGTTGATCAGTTAGGCAAGGCCCGATACCTAAACACTCTGGATCTGACCAAAGGATATTAGCAAATTCCCATGGCCAAGAATGCCAAGGACTGCTTTCTCTACACCCGATGGCCCATTTCAATACACTGTCCTCCCTTTCAGACTCCATGGGGCCCCTGCAACATTCCCACAATTAATGGATAAGTTACTGCGACCCCATGCCAAGTAAGCCGCCGCCTATCTAGACGACACAGTCATCCATAGCCCTGACTGGGAAATGCACCTAGGAAAAGTAGAAGCAGTGCTAGACACCCTGCGAAGGGCTGGTTTCCCTGCTAACCCTCTCAAGTGCATGATAGGACTAGCTGAGGCCAGATACTTCGGGTATGTAGCAGGGAGAGGTTTGGTGAAACTCCAATGGAACAAAGTGGAGGCAATACAAAGTTGGCCTCGACCAGTCCACACAAAGCAAGTCAGAGCATTTCTAGGGATAGTAGGATACTATCGGAGATTCATCCCTCATTTCGCCACAAGAGCAGGGCCATTGACAGATTGATAAAAGTCGGGGCCCCGAGATAGTAAAGTGGACAGATAAGGCAGAAGAAGCATTTGCAGATTTAAGGACAGCCCTCTGCTGCCATCCAGTACTTACAGCCCCAGACTTTGAGAAGGAATTCATCCTACAAACAGACGCCTCAGATGTAGGGCTAGGAGCTGTCCTTTCACAGATGGTAGGGGAGGAGGAGCACCCCATCTTGTACCTCAGCCGGAAGCTCCTCCCCAGGGAGCAAAAGTACACTGTCGTTGAAAAGCAACGTCTGGCGGTAAAATGGGCTATGGAGACTCTCTGCTACTATCTGCTGGGGTGACGGTTTACCCTTGTGACAGACCACGCCCTGCTCCATTGGATGCACAGAAACAAGGAGAAGAACGCAAGAGCGACTAGGTGGTTCCTATCCCTGCAGCCCTTCCATTTCTGGGTACAGCATAGGGCTGGAAGCCAACATGGCAATGCTGATGGTCTATCACGACTACACTGCCTCTCGTCCCAAGTAGCCCAACCCCATGGTGTTGAGCGGGGAGGGGGGGAGGTATATGTGATACAGCATGGCCAGAGGGCAGCAGGAGAGGGTTAGAAGGGAGCCTTATTCCCTGCAAAGGGAAAAAAAATTGCTATAAATTAACTAGAGCACCTGAAGCCAATTAGAGCACCTGCAGTCAGTCACATGATAAAAACCCCTGCTTCAATCAGACAGTGTGGGAGTAGGAGCAGAAAGAATTGGTGTTGAAGCAGAGGACAGTTTGGAGAAGTGCTGCGGTGGGCTAAGAAGTCCTAGACCCTAGGTAAGGGGCACCTGGCTTGTGCAGAGAGAGGGCAGGAAGCCCCTCACAAGCTGAAGGGCAGGAGAAAGAAGTAGCCCACGGGAAGGAACTGTCAGTTAAAGTGGTTCACCACTATCCTCAGGGCCCCTGGGCTGGGACCTGGAGTAGAGGGTGGGCCCAGGTCCCTCCCTCTCCACTCTCCTCCTCCAGGACACTAGTGGGGCAATTAATATTCCCATTTAGGGCCAAGAAATGGTGCCCTGAACCTCCACAAAGAACAGAGAGCATGAGACCCATCATAATAGTGCCGGCAATTTGCCACACAACATTTTCAAACATTTGTTGAGCTATTTAGTCTAAGTTTTCCTTTATGCCATTTCACCCCCTTATAATAATATCTGACATTTCTGTATCATCTCCTGTTCACAGCTCTCAAACCAACTTACAACAAGGAGTCTTCTGGCACCAGACCACTCGTTGTTTTTGGGATACAGACTAACATGGCTACCCCTCTGATACAACTTACAACTACTAACCAATTTAGCATCACAAAAGTCATACCAATTTTATAGTTGAAAACAGTGGTGACAACTCTCATGATTTTACTGAGAGTTTCACAACATTTGGATTATTTCTTAAAGCCCCAGATCCTAGAGTAATTTGATTATGTGAGGATCTCATAAGAACATAAGATAACATAATAGTTAAGAGGAACAGTGGTCATTATTTAAAAAAAACACCAGATAAACTCATGAACATAAGAATGGCCATACTGGGTCAGACCAATGGTCCATCTAGCCATAGGCACTGACTCAGTGGATGCTCCAGGGCTGGAGCACCCACAGGGAAAAATTGGTGGATGCTCTGCACCCACTGGCAACCCCCCGCTCCACCCCCCCTGCCTCAGCTTGCCACCACTCCACCTCTGCCTCCTCCCCTGAGCATGCTGCCAAGTCCTGTTCTCCCCATTCCCTCCCAGTGTTTGGCACTGCAAAACAACTGTTTCATGCGGCAAGCCTGGAAGAGAGGGCAGAGGAGGAGGAGGGGCTGGAGTGGGGATTTGGGGAGGGATCCAAGGGAGCAGGGAGGGGCAGAGTTGGGGCTGGAACTTTGGGGTAAGGGTGGAGTCAGGGTGAGACCTGGGGGAGGGGGTGCGAGCTCCCACCGGCACTGAAAAAAGTTGACGCCTGTGCGTCTAGCCCAGTATCCTGTCTTCTGATAGTGGCTAGTGCTAGATGTTTCAGAGGGAATGAATAGAACAGGGAAATTATCAAGGGATCCATCCCCTGTCATCCAGTCCCAGCTTCTGTTAGTCAGAGGTTTAGGGACACCCACAGAATGTGATTGCGTCCGTGACCATCTTGACTAATAACCATGGATGGATTAATCCTTCATGAATTTAGCTAATTATTTTTTGAACTCAGTTATAGTTTTGGCCTTCACAACATCCCCTGGCAAGGAGTTCCACAGGTTGACTGTGCATTGTATGAAGAAATACTTCACTATGTTTGTTATAAACCTGCTGACACCAGTATTTAAATTGTATAAAGGGTCATCTTTTGTTAGTTAGAACCTTTTCAAGCTTTGGTTTTCCGGGATGAAATTTGACAAATTCCTTCTCTGTAAATAAGGAAATGTTATTTACTCCTTCTCATCTCACAAGAACTAGGGGTCACACAATGAAATTAATAGACAGTGGGTTTAAAACAAACGGAAGGAAGTATTTCTTCACACAATGTACAGTCAACCTGTGGAACTCCTCACCAGATGATGTTGTGAAGGCCAAGACTATAACAGGGTTCAAAAAAGAACTAGATAAATTCATGGAGGATAGATCCATCAGTGGCTATTAGCCAGGACAGGCAGGGATGGTGTCCCCAGCCTCTGTTTGCCAGAAACTGGGAATGAGTGACAGGTAATGGATCACTTGATGATTTTCTGTTCTGTTCATTTCCTCTGGGGCACTGGCATTGTTCACTGTTGGAAGACAGGATACTGGGCTAGATGGACCTTTGGTCTGACCCAGTATGGCCGTTCTTATGTTTCATTTTCTTAAAAAAGTAAGTATCTAGTTTTCCTGGTGATGGAGAAAAGCTTGAAAATGTGATGCCAGTGTGCTTTAAAGACTCAAAAATGAAAGGAAGATAAAAAAAACTGAATGTTTGTTTTATATTTAAAAAATCTCATGTTTTTTATATTAAATACATGGTTTTTCTCCAGCCTGACTCATGACTTCAGTGCTTGAGGCTGGCAATACTGGAAAAATTTAAACACAAGAAAAATCAAGGTCAGAATATTCAAACATGGGAGCCTAATGGTAGGCCTCTAAATCCATTGTAGACACTGTGATAGACCCAGGCCAGTTGAGCACAGCAGGGTAGTAGAAGGGAGATATACTGGCCACTGGATAAGCAGTTTTCTGTTCCCTGAGGGACCAGAGCAGGGACTGCTCCAAGCTAATGAGAACACCTGACTCCAATTAACCTGCTAAGAGTCAGATGAGGCTGTTAAGCACTTGACTCTAATTAAGGCCCCTCTGATGCTATAAAAAGGCTCACTCCAGTCAGGTCAAGGGGAGCCAGAAGAGAGAAAGTGCATGTGAGGAACTGGGAGCAAGAGATGTGCAAGAAGCTGAGAGTGAATAGGCATACTGCTGGAGGGCTGAGAAGTACAAGCATTATCAGACATCAGGAGGAAGGTCCGGTGGTGAGGACAAAGAAGCTATTGGGAGGGGGCCATGGGAAAGTAGCCCAGGGAGTTGTAGCTATTGTGCAGCTGTACCAGGAGGCACTCTAGACAGCTGCAATCCATGGGGCCCTGGGCTAGAACCCGGAGTAGAGGGTGGGCCCGGGTCCCTCCAAACCTCCCAACTCCTGGTCAAACACAAGAGAAATAGACCTGGATTGTGGCTTCTACTAGAGGGGAAGGTCTCTGGTCTGTTTTCCTGACCCACAGGGTGAATCTGTGAGGTGAGCAAATCTGCCAATAAGACCAGGACCCACCAAGGTAGAAGAGGAACTTTGTCACTACACCTAAATACAAGCAGTCTGGTTTTTATCCAGACCTTCAGTTTTCTTTAACTGAATAATAAAAAAACAATAATCTAAATTACACTACAAAAGTTCATGACACTGCTGAGCAGTATCCCAAGGGAAGTGATGAGATCTCCTAACCTATAACTCATTTCAAATTAGATTGGACAATGTTCCAAAGAGGACAATTTTGCCCTAGTTAGCGTATACAAGAGAGATCAAATAGAACTTTCCTTTATCTTTCTTCCATGAAATTTCTCTTAGATAACTACAAAGAGCCCTGTAGGTTTGTAGAAATTGGAGAAGCTTATAAGAACTCTTTTTGGTACTTTTCTTTTTGGCTACAAAAGTGTCCCTAGATGTTCTTCACTTTGTTTACTTGTTACTGAAGTAAATGGCTGGAGTAATCTACCTAAGAACTCTTGGTTAGAAAGATGGATGTGTTGGTCCCCTGAAAATTCAGACATTACTGTGTATATAGCATAGGGGCAGCTCATAGAATCATCTATAGAGATGGTTGCATCAATATTGTAGTTGTAAAGGGTCATTTTCCATTCGTTAGAACTTTTTCATACTCTTGTTTTTCTGCATGAAATTTCACAAATTCGTTCTTAGTCAATGACTGACTTTTGGGGGAAGGTGAGGGGATGGATTTTTGAGTTAAACCAGTTCAGCTCTTTTTGAGAACAAGGTGGAAGAATACACATTTCTTAATATTTATTTTAAAAAGGTGGCACTTTTTTGAATAGCCTTTGTACATCGGCTGTAGATAATAGAAACTTTACATTTGGCAGGGAGGTAGAACCTAGCTCACAGATTTGCCTGTTGGTGTTCTGTTGAAAATTGCTTGTGACTTGTTAACATTCTAAAGGGTTTAAAATGTACTTGGTACACACATTCTGCAATACAATCTCCCATTAGATTTCTGGAGGTGAGAAGGCTAAAGCTGAGTAAACAACTCATGCTATGCCTGTGAAATGTATTGTATGCAGCATATGTAGTAAAGAGAAGAAGGATGGCTCAGCAGCTAAGAGACTTGTCTAGGCTTTGGGAGACCTGGTTTCAATTCTCAGCTCCACTGAAGACTTCCTGTATGATACTGGGCAAGTTACTTAGTCTCTCTCCCTTTTTCTTTTTCTTTTTCTTGTTTTGAAACCCCACTGTCTGTGCCTCAGCTTCTCAGTTGTACAATGAGGACATTAGCCCTGTCTCTCTCACAGGGGTGTTGTGAAGATTAATACAATGAAGATTGTGAGGTGCTCAGATACTCCAGTAAGAGGAGCTGTGTGAGTGCCATAGGTAGATAGGCCCAATTATAACAACAAAGGTCATAATCACTTTACTCAACTGTGAACTCAACTGTAAGAAGTGAGTGGAAGTTTATAAACATCACAGTAACCTATCACAATAAACATTGACAGGAAGAGGTGCAAACGCAAGACAAGGCAGACTGAATTAGTCCAAAGAAAAGACCTGCTGATCTCATTCAAGGACTGTATTAAGATCAGGTCTGGTAACCAAGAAAAATGTGGTATCAGAAATCAATGGACCAAAATGGGATGCATCAGAAATTAGGCCTAATTAGTGGACAAAATGAGAAGATGGGCTATTTTACACATCACTCCCTTTGAGGTTTCTCAACAAGAGACTTTTGGGAAAAACCTGGCTACCACAACACTGGCTGAATGAACGAAGGGAAAAGAACAAGCTGCCTAACTGACAATCAGCTATGGACAATGCCCTTGCAATGGCTCTGGGGCTTCACTTACACAGGTACCATGACATTTGCCAGCTCAGCCATGCTATGTAGTGGTTTGGACTGACACCCTTCATTGTAGTATCAGAGCACCTCCCAAGTTTGGCGTACCAAGGTCTCTTTGGCTTTTCTTCCTCTTCTAGTTATGGGATGTTCTGCTTGAGGAGGCAAAATGATTGGGGAATGACATCAGGACATGCTCAGTGGAGTCCTGTACATCTTTGTTAAAGGATCATCATATATCCTATATGGCCATGTCTTGAAGGAGAAATGATTATTTTGGGAGGTGGGAGTGGGGGTGATGAGTTGAGAGAAGGCTATGGTTTTTCAATTGCAGAGCTAATTTGGGGCTGGATCAGTCCCTGTGCCCAGTCTAAATTTCTTTCCAATCCCTAGCAACAGAATAAAATGCTTGGTCTTGGTCCTTGCTGCTTGACAGTTCAGGTCGGGGTGCTGACTCTGCTATTAAGCATCACTTTCCTACTACCAGGAGGAGTAACTTTCAGGCGCTTCCTTGGGGCTTTGGTTCATCTTTGGGGATCGTTAAGAAAACTCAGGAACCGCTCTTCTGCTGTGTTAGAAATCTTGCTTCTCAGGCTTCCAGAGGCTAAGTGCTTCTTATTGCACATCACACTGACTTTATGGTACAGCATGACACCTAGTGTAACTCAAAGTGATTGACACAGCTGGATGTGACACTGGCCCAGTGAAACTAGGAAGGCTGCTAGGATTTGACCCAATGAAGGCTAATAAGCCATGAGGCCAGGCAAAGCAATGGACCCTGTTCATGACAAGTGGTCTGTAAGGCTCAGCATAATTTATGACGTGTAAAGTGTTATTGCTAGGGTTGGGAAAGCCCACATACTGAGCCAACCTGGTCCACACACAGACTCTGTAACTGCCAGCAACCACTCTCTTTTTTGTCTCTCTCTCCCTTTCACATGCATGCTTTCTGCTTCTCTCTCCCCTTTTGTAAAACAACCGGTGTTCCCTACAGGACCAGGAGATACCATGGAGTCATAGACAATTAGGGTTGGAAGAAACCTCAGGAGGTCATCTACTCCAACCCCCTGCTCAAAGCAGGACCAACCTCAACTGAATCATCCCAGTCAGGGCTTTGTCAAGTCGGGCCTTAAAAATCTAAGGATGAAGATCCCACCACCTCCCTAGGTAACCCATTCCAGTGCTTCACCACCCTTCTAGTGAAATAGTTTTTCTTAATATCCAGCCTAGACCTCCCCCACTGCAACTTGAAACCACTGCTTCTTGTTCTGTCATCTGCCACCACTGAGAACAGTCTAGATCCATCCTTTTTGGAACCCCCCTTCAGGTAGTTGAAGGCTGCTATCAAATCCCCCCTCACTTTTCTCTTCTGCAGACTAAATAAGACCAGTTCCCTCAGCCTCTCCTCATAAGTCATGTGTCCCAGACCCCTAATGATTTCTGTTTGACCTCCCCTGGTCTCTCTCCAATTTTTCCACATCCTTTCTGTAGTGAAGGCGCAAAACTGGACACAATACTCCAGATATGGCCTCACCAGTGCTGAATAGAGGGGAATAATCACTTCCCTCGATTTGCTGGTAATGTTCCTACTAATACAGTCCAATATGCCATTAGCCTTCTCGGCAATGAGGGCACACTGCTGACTCATATCCAGCTTCTCGTCCACTGTAATCCCCAGGTCCTTTTCTGCAGAACTGCCGCTTAGCCAGGCGGTCCCTAGTCTGTAGAAGTGCATGGGATTCTTCCTTCCTAAATGCAGGACTCTGCACTTGTCTTTGTTGAACCTCATCAGATTTCTTTTGGCCCTATCCTCTAATTTGTCTAGGTCACTCTGGACCCTACCCCTACCCTCCAGCATATCTACCTCTCCCCCCAGGAAAACTTCATGTTTTCTTGGGGCGAGCACCGAGTGGGGAGCTCACCAGCTGTCACAGCCCTGATCTTCAAGATGGGCATTCAAAAGGGCCAACCAGGCCCATTGGCAGCTATGGCACATGCATGAACATACACATGCTGCTATGCCTTCTCTCACAAACACCCCATGGCCTCACATTTGACTCCTCACTCTTCTCCATTCTCTTCCCCTCCCACCCAGCTGTTTGAAAGGAGAGGAAGAAAGAGCAGAGCCCCAGTTCCTCAGTAGTTCACTCTTCCGCAGCCCCAGCTCGTCTACAGGGAGGGCCTACAGCTGAGGGGTGGAAGTCAGGGGCTGGGCAGAACAGACAGATCTAACTTACAGCCCACAGCAGCACCTATGTTTCCTTCTCTAGGAAATATGTGTCAGCTAGGGCGTCAGGGGAGTGAGGTGTTGTTTCAGGGGGTGGAGGACTGGCAGGTGGCTGTGGGGATGGGGATGGAGGCTGAGGAAGAGGAGTGGAAGGAGGGCTGGCTGTGAGGAGTTGTTTCCTAGCTAATCAAAGAGCTAGGGACTCTGGTTCTTTGTCTAGGTAGGGGTCAGGGTGGCCTGGTCAGCATTTATATGCCAGCCCTTAAGTACACTCCAGGAGAGTGGCAGTACACGGCTGCCATACTCTAGGCGATATGCCTGGAACAGGGCAACTTTAAGCTTTGTACTGGTCTCTATAGGATTCCTAGTGGCAAAGGCTGCCATGGGAATGCATTTACTCAGTATGACCCCTGGCTTTCCTGAACACGACCCCTCTGCAGCCAGTGCCATCTGCTTACACCTGTAATGTCTCTGGCACAGGAGGGCTGTGGGCCCCTTGTGCTGCCACAGAACTCCTCTGGGCACAATTTCCATGGGCAGGGGCCCTGCATCCTGGCTTATCCTGCTTCTGATGCCCTATCCTTTGGTCAAATGTAGCTCAATGTCCTCGAGACATTTTAAATGAAAAATGTCTGGATGTATAAGGGAACCTATGGATCTGAGCCCACCTAACATAATGGAATAACTCTGGGAGCTTCCCATTCATACACAAGCTTCATTGTAAACATAAATCCATACAGCAAGAGAAATGAACACCCAGAAAAGCCATTGAGAATTCTTCCTACTACTGAGATTATTCACTTCTCTCTGCTGTGCTATCTCACAGAGCTACAAAGTACAGAAAGCTCAGAAGAAGTGCTCTAAGGCATCCTGAGATCCATTGATGAACCAGGAACTTATTCAGCGAGACCTTCCTAGCTCAATGCAAGGCAATGCCATATCATCCTAATACACACAATCCTTGTATATTTGTTTAGACTCATCCCAACGTCACTACAAGTATTTTGATTTAATGTCTCATTGAATTTCTTTTTTAAGTTTCTTTTTGTGTTAAACCCCTTCCCCGGCCCACTCCATATACACACACTCTGATCATTTTAGAGGTTTCCCACACCCCATTTAGATGGACAAGATTCATTTGCTGGATCCCCTAGGCTCCAAAACCCCTTACATGAAATTGACTAGTACTGGACACAGTCCAGTGCAATTATCTTTTCTCAGGTTCTCTAGTGATCATCCTTGCTAGATCACTCCTCCTGGACCTCTGTCCGTTAAACATCTGTAAGCTCTGTCCACTTAAAGGAACAGCAATTCTTTAAAATATCTGACTTACTAACACTTCGTATATTAGGAAGTGATGATGGTACAGAGCCAAGGCCTTTATCTGACAGCTCTTGAAGACCAAAATAAATAAGACGCTCACTTAATCAATTGGCATCATTTACAACACTATCAGTAAAAGCTGATAAGACACAGAAAAGGTTAGTGCCTTTAGCGCTTAAATTTTGTTGAAGGCTGCAAGAGTGTCTGCAAATTAGAAAGATGACTTTTGTGCCCTGTGAATAGCTGATGCCATACTAATACATTCAAAAGGATCTGCTCAACCCTGGCCTTTCCAAATTGATTAACATTTAGCCAAAATCATTGGAATAACAAAGTTTTTTGGAATTTGACTGTGACCATCCTAAGCAATTTTGAAGTCATGTTGTAGAGAGATTGTTAACATTCCAAAATCTGCCATTTAATTTCCTAACTCCATTCCAGCAGAGAGATGTGATGGCAGTTAAGTAAGATGCAAAGCAGCTCAGTAACGTGAAACCTTTTTTCCAACGATGCTAGGAAACTTTCTGAAAGTTTCTGAAATTCATAAACCTAAAGTCAAGGTTTATGAATTACCTGCAGGGTATTCTTATCTCAGCATAGTAACAAAACTCAGGAATCTGCTAGTATTTCAAGATCTGTTCCAGATTTTGTATTAATAGTTCCGAGGGGACCTCAAATGTCAAATCTTGCCAGAAGTATATTACAATTGTAAAACCATTAAGCTTGCAAGTTCTCTGCTTTTCATTTTTTTGTAAAAGTTTATTAGTTTTCCTAAGTTTACCATTCTATGTGGATTCAATAAAAGCCAATGAAAGTTGTATTTATTTGTTTAAAATTCTACATGTTGTTCTCGATGATCAGTTCCAGTCTGATTTGTAATGACCCACAGTTGCTATGGATGATAAAAGCATGGTCAGTCCAGGATCAGTCCACAGTCAGACCTGGATGGGCCATGTTCACGAAGGACAAAGGTTAGGCTGCTGGGGTGCAGAGACCACTCCCCATCCTGCTGACCCATAATGTCTTATTGTTCCCTTGTACCTCCCATTTGTCTAAATCTGTGTTTCTCAACCTTTTTGATACCAGGGACCAGCTTGTGCCTTCTTAAACTGTCATGGACTGATTGAGAGGGGAAAAAAAACCACAGCTTTTCACTGGTATTTCTTGCTGTTTTTTCAGTATTGTCAGGCATTTCTTTTTTGTACAATTTGCATGTAGGGTATTTCTTTCTTGCTTACCAACAAAGGGGCACTACTCCAGTTCTGTTTATTTGTTAACTTGTTGACTGGACTTTATTTTATGTGATATGAAAATGTTAACCTGGTTTTTAAACATTGTTTTAAATGAAGAATACAAATAATTTTGTCTACTGTATAGCTCATTTTGTACGTTAGAAATTCAGTTGATTTAGCTTTTAAAAAAACAATACCAAAACACAGATGGCTTCACTCACCGTACTATTAATGAGATGTTTGTGCTTGTCTTGTAGGCACAAGTCTTTCAATCAGGGGATGAATGTTTGACAAGGGCACTCGGAGCATCTTTCCAGTGCTCAGCCAGTTGTGGTATTTTGTTTTCGTTGCAATCACTGCTCAAAATCCAATTCTGTAGAGGTTTGTGGAATGGAGCAGAAGCAAAGTTTTGAAAGTAAGTTCACTGAGTTATGGGTATTCACTTCTGATTTTGATCCAGAAAACAGGTGGAGTCACTTCACGAAACTGTAACTTCAGACCCTCATCACTTGACAGTTCCAGCAACTTGTCCTTCAATGATGATGACAGAGGTCTCAGTTTCTAGAGAGAAGAATGGATCATGAACCCACTGATTTCCTTTCTGTGGATAAGAATCTTATGGGAAATAGTCCTCAAAATTTTGGAGAGGTTATATTAGATGGGATGCAATTATTTCACATGGGAGAGGCAGACCATGTCTTTACTGTCATCAATAGCAAGAAACGTGAAAGATGGGAACATGTTATAACAATCTCTTGCTTTCCAGACTTGGAGCTTTTTTTGCAGATACTCAACATACTTCTCTGCATAGAGAGATTGTGCTGATTGAAGTAATCAAATATATCTTACAGATATGCAGGCTTGGCAAGCCATTGTAAATCCTGGAAGTATGCTGCCAGAGGACACTTCTTTTGAGACAGAAAGGCTTCAAGTCTACACTGAAGTTCATACACTCAGTTTAGTACTTTGCCACAGGATAACCACCGCACTTCAGCATGTAAGAATAAGTGATGGTGTTTGGATCCCATTTTCTTCACAGGTTGTAGCAAAGGTGTGAGAATTGAGTCCATTTGTTTTCACAAAATTCACTATTTTAACAACTATACCGAGGACATCATTAATCTCCAGAGACTGCCAAGAGCTCTCGATGAATAAAGCAGTGTGTTGCTTGAACTGTCGATGCAATTTCCATCGCTCTCATCACTACACCTGAATGTCTGCCTCTCATTAGAGTCGCTCCGACAGTGCAAATTCCAATGCAGCGGTCCCACTGAAGTCCATGTCCTGTCACTTACTCATTTAGGACCCAGAAGATTTCAGCCCCTGTTGTGTTTTGTGGCAGTTCTTCACAGCAGAGTAGATCTTTGTGAAACCCTCATTGGCATAGTGCACATAAACAATAGCAAGCTCTCCGTTAGAAATGTCCGATGACTCATCCAACTGAATTTCAAACCAGCTTGATGCGCTCTCCCTTTCTATCAGATGGGCCGGACACGTCATGAGAATGTCAGATGAGTGCATTCCTAAACAGCTCTTCTATGGAGAACTCACCTAGGGAAAGCACTCCCATGGAGGACAAAAGAAGTGGTTCAAGGACACACTGAAGACCTCTTTGAAGTCCCTAGAGATCAACACCGCCACATGGGAAACCTTTGCACTGAACAGTCCAGCATGGCGCAGCCTCATTCACACAGGCAGTAATACCTCTGAGGCGAGGCGTACTGCTGAGGCTGAAAGTAAACATGAGCTGTGCAAGTCCAAAGCTGCCTGCACATCATTGACAGTGCCATCACATGTCTGCCTGACGTGTGACAGGACATTCCATGCCCAAATCGGACTAATCAGTCATCTTCGGATGCACAGAGCCCGGTCATTGAACGAATGAGTTGTTGAGGTCTTCATCGATAACGATGGACGAACATCATCAGCTGAGCTTCGATATCTTCTGCAATATTGATTCGACAGGAGACAGTATCATTTGACACTGGAATGCAACTCACTTTTTTGGCAGTTGCATCACCCAAGGTTTTGCGACAGGCATCTATTACTGAAGGTATGATTAGACCTTCACCAACTGTAAATGGGAATTTCCATTTAGCTGAGTGTAGGGACAGCAGATATGATGCTTTTAATATACTGTACCTTCATTAGATGTTATGGCAGTAGTTTCTTTTGCCCCTTCACTTCATCTTGCTTCCATTGGAAGAATTCTACTGGCTTTTCTTTTAAACTCTGTTTTCTTTCAAGGTGTCAAATCATTTTTGAAGTTTTTATAACATCATTGGTCAGAGTCATACCACACACAACACAGAGAGATTTTGGGCATTCTACATTTTCACTTGCAACAAAACCATACTAAACATAAGATGGACCATATTTTCCATTGAAAGCTGAATGTTTCCTTTTCTTTTCTAACCCTTACCACATGCGGAGTCGCTTGCATCTCTGCTATGTTTTTTTCTGAACTTTTATTAGTTCTGAAAAATCAATCCAGAGGTAACTGCTTTGACAATGACGGTGTCTGGTTAAGTAAAAGTTTTATTAGAACCAGGGGCAGCTCTAGCTTTTTTGCTGCCCCAAGCATGGCAGTCAGGCAGCCTTTGGCGGCTTGCCTGTGGGAGGTCCCCAGTCCCGTGGATTCGGCGTACCCTCCTCCAAATTGCCACTAAATCCACGAGACCGGTGGACCTCCTGCAGGCAAGCCGCTGAAGGCTGCCTGACTGCCACCCTTGCAGGGACCGGCAGGGCACCCTCCGGGGCTTGCCATCCCATGCATGCACTTGGAGCGCTGGTGCCTGGAGCCAACGCCGACTAGAACTTACATTTTGCTCACCGCTAACTACTTCCTTCCAACAAATGCATGTCAATGTGCTTTACATATCAGCATTATGGCAGCCGATGTCAACCAAATTGGTTGGTTGGTTGGTTTATTTTTTAATGTTCAGAAAGAATTGAAGTAATACAGTGATGTAAAATGCAAGTACAAAAAACCCCTTTACATTTTAAATATTAATATTCTGTGTCAGGAAAATCTCAGGGACCAGCAAGGAGGCTACCCTGGACCAGCACCATCCACAGACCGGTTGTTGAGAAACACTGGTCTGAATCTTAGGCCTGGTCTACATTGGTGGGGGGAGGGTTAGATCTAAGATACGTTCACTTCAGCTACGCTATTCTAATAGCTGAAGTTGCATATCTTAGATCGACTTAGAATTACTTACTTCGCATCCTCACGGTGCGGGATCAACGGCCACGGCGCCCCCGTTGACTTTGCTTCTGCCTCTCAATGATCTGGAGTTCAGCAGTCAATGGAAGAGTGATAGGGGATCGATTTATCGTGTCAACACTACACATGATAAATCGATCCCCGATAGATCGATCGCTACCCGCCAAGCCGGTGGGTAGTGTAGACGTATCCCTAGAACCCTGAGCTGGAAGGGAGAGCTTGAGAGGTCATCTAGGTCAGCCCCCTGCACTGAGGCAGGACCTGCTGTACCTAGACTGTCCCTGACACATGTCTGAATCCCCCCTCCCAAGCTTCAGAGTCTGAGCTCCAGCCCAAACTGCAGCTTCAAGGTGTTGTCTATACAGCTATTTTTAGAGCAGTAGTGTGAGCCCCACTAGCCTGAGTCTATTGACCTCGGCTGGGAGACTTGCTCCAAAATGCTGTGAAGACACAGGCGCCAACTTCTGCTTGAGCTGGAGGATGCTTGATGCTCTACCCCTGGCCCCACCCTGACTCCACCCCTGCCCCGTCCCCATTCCAACCCTCTCTGCAAGTCTCCACCCCAGCCCCGCCTCCTCTCCTGAGTGTGCCACTTTCGCACTCTTCCCCCCTCCCTCCTGGAGCTTGCTACGCCACGCAGAGGCAAGCGCTGGCAGGTAGGCGGAGGAGCGGGGACGTGGTGTGCTCAGGGGAGGAGGCGGAAGTGAGGGGGCCAGGGAGAGGAGGGGAACTTGGCTGCCGGTGGATACAGAGCACTCACTAATTTTTCCCTGTGGGTGCTCCAGCCCTGGAGCACCCATGGAGTCAGTGCCTATGTGTGCAGACATACCTCTAGGCACTAGGGTGATAAAAAGTGAACAGCTGCTGTAGGTGAAAATCATCTTCTGTTGTTGAGTGCTTATGATGTGCTCAACTCTCTAAAGAACAAGAATGATCAAGGACCCCTGGAGTAAGAAGTTTACACTACAGCGAAACTTACAGTTTAATAAGCCAGTGGTCAAAGTCTGATGGAAAAGAAATGCCTTTTTTCTTCAAACTCTTCTGAGTTGGAACGGTCACTTTCTTCTTGATCACTTATGAAAACTACTGGAGAAAGCAAGTTATTTTTGCAAACTGGGGATATGAGCTTCTTTCCTTTAAGACGAAGAACAACCTTCACTTTGTGCTCATGAAAAGGGCTTGTTTTGGGTCCCTTTCAGGTCTCGCATTCAGGAAAATTAATTGCCTTTCTGAAACCTACAGACAAAGCACAGCAGTGCTTGAAGAAACTGATTAGTCAAAGAGAACAAAAGTGAACAAATCAGGCATTATTTCTTGTTAGAAAGTTAACTGTAGCTTGATGCGTGTGTGTGAATTTCACTTGCCTGGCCTCCAGACTGAAAACATTAGTGAAATAACAAGCAGAGAGGAATTATGATCAGGTGAAGTTTTGTGTGTGTTTATGGCAAAGCAACTGCAGTTTCTTCTTCCCTTCTAGAATTATTTCTATCTACATCTGTCTAATCAATCGTTGTGGTACAGTGTACTAAATCACATTAATCTAATGATGAGGAGTCCTTGTAGCACCTTAGAGACTAAAAAATTTATTTGGGCATAAGCTTTTGTGGGCTAAAACCCACTTCATCAGATGCATGGAGTGGAAAATACAGTAGCAGGTGTGTATATATACAAAGTACATGAAAAGATGGGAGTTGCCTTACCAAGTGGGGGGTCAGTGCTAATGAGACAATTCAATTAACAGTAGAATACCAAGGAAGGAAAAATCACTTTTGTAGTGGTAATGAGGGTGGCCATTTCAAACAGTTGACAAGAAGGTGTGAGTAACAGTAGGGGGAAATTAGTATGGGGGAAATTAGTTTGTGTAATGACCCATCCACTCCCAGTCTTTATTCAGGCCTAATTTGATGGTGTCCAGTTTGCAAATTAATTCCAGTTCTGCAGTTTATCATAGGAGTCTGTTTTTGAAGTTTTTTTGTTGAAGATTTGCCTCTTTTAAGCCTGTTATTGAGTGACCAGGGAAATTGAAGTGTTCTCCAACTGGTTTTTGAAAGTTATAATTCCTAATGTCAGATTTGTGTCCATTTATTCTTTTGCGTAGAGACTGTCCGGTTTGGCCAATGTACACGGCAGAGGGGCATTGCTGGCAAATGATGGCATATATCACATTAGTGGATGTGCAGGTGAATGAGCCTCTGATGGTGTGGCTGACGTGGTTAGGTCCTGTGATGGTGTCCCTTGAGTAGATATGTGGACAGAGTTGGCAACAGGCTTTGTTGCAAGGATAGGTTCGTGGGTTAGTGTTTTTGTTGTATGGTTGCTGGTAAGTATTTGCTTCAGACTGAGGGGCTGTCTGTAAGTGAGGACTGGCCTGTCTCCCAAGGTCTGTGAGAGTGAGGGATCATCCTTCAGGATAGGTTGTTGGTCCTTGCTGCTCTGGAGAGGTTTTAGTTGGGGGCTGTAGGTGATGGCTAGTGGCGTTCAATTACTTTCTTTGTCGGACCTGTCTTGTAGTAGTAGGTGATTTCTGGGTACCCTTCTGGCTCTGTCAATCTGTTTTATCTTCAGAAGGTGGGTATTGTAGTTTTAAGAAAGCTTGATAGAGATTCTATAGGTGTTTGTCTCTGTCTGAGGGATTGGAACAAATGTGGTTGTATTATAGAGCTTGGCTGTAGACAATGGATCGTGTGGTGTGTCCTGGATGGAAGCTGAAGGCATGTAGGTAAGTATAGCGGTCAGTAGGATTCTGGTATAGGGTGGGGTTTATGTGACCATTGCTTATTCAGTGTCAGTGTCTAGGAAGTGGATCTCTTGTGCGGACCTGGTCCAGGCTGAGGTTGATGGTGGGGTGGAAATTGTTGAAATCTTGGTGGAATTCCTCAAGGGCCTCCTTCCCATGGGTCCAGATGATGAAGATGTTATCAATGTAGTGCAAGTAGAGGAGGAGCATTAGGGGACGAGAGCTGAGGAAGCGTTGTTCTAAGTCAGCCATAAAAATGTTGGCATATTGTGGGGCCATTCGGGCATTCACAGGGAGCAATGTATGTTCATCCAAAGTCAGAATATGATCCAAAGACACTGGGATCATTTAACATCATGGCCAATGATTATCTCCAGAGCAGGAATTGTGTCATGTCTTCTGGGTTGTTGTGGAAAGAGCCAGGCACAATTTGAGGCATTAGATATATAATATTCTCTAAAATTTCCATTTAAAAGGTTGAAATGTTTGCATAAATCAACGATTTCAGGGCTGTATGGCAGCATACAGCACACCTATAAAAGTAATGTCATTTACATTTGCTGGGAACTGAATGGACACTCTAGTGATTTCACATTCACTAGGAATTAAGAGTACTCGGCAGGAAATACTGTATTTAGTACGTATATATTTATCTTGAAGGTAGTCTCTCCTTTCATGCTTGATTTTCACTCAGAACATAACAAAGGTCAGCAATTACTTCAAAATCCACACTATGCAATTCTTAAAGGCTTTCTGTATGAAAGCATGACTCTGAACATTCCAGTGTAGCTGTATGAAAGATAAGCTTTGCTCACAGATTTAAGGCTGTATTTACAACCCAGACTTATCTGGCCCTTTCATAAAAACATAAGAATGGCAATATTGAGTCAAATCAGTGGTCCATCTACTATCCTGTCTTGTGGTGGTGGCCAGTGCCAAATTCTTCAGAGGCAATAAACAGAACAGGGCAATTATCAAGTGATACATCTCCTGTTATCCAGTCTCAGTGTCTGGCAGTCAGAGGTTTTGGGTACCCAGGACATGGGGTTGCATCCTTGACCATCTTGGCTAACAGTCAGTGATAGATCTATCCTCTATGAACTCATCTAATTCTTTTCCAAACCCACTTATGCTTTTGGCCTTCACAACATCTCTTGGCAATGACTTCCACAGGTTGACTGTGCCTTGTGTGAAGAATTTCTTCCCTATGTTTGTTTTAATCCTGCTACGTGTAGTAAGAGGAGGCCCTGAGACATAAACATTGGTATCAG
>NC_133770.1:294510401-294522892 GCF_003597395.2 Chelonoidis abingdonii
TTGGGGGTTCTCTTCGGGTCTGCTGTGTCAGCTAGCTGCGCAGAGCTGGGGCAGCACACAGAGGGAACACACGCACGCAGCTGAGTGATACCAACAAGGAGAGAGCAGAGCACCACACCGGTAGCATCTGACAACGACACACACCTCTTGACAACACTACCTATTAATTTTATTGGGTGATCCCTGATTCTTGTGTTGTGCGAAAGGGTAAATATCACTACCCTATTCACTTTCTCCACACTAGTCTTGATTTTATAGACACTTGCCACATCCTCTGAGTCTCTTTTCTAAGCTGGACAGTTCCAGACCTTTTCATCTCTCTGCATACGGGAGCTGTTCCATACCCCTAATCATTGTTGTTGCCCTTCTCTGTACCTTTTCCAATTCTCTTGTGTCTTCTTTGAGATGGGGTGACCAGAACTCCAGGTAATATTCAAGGTGTGGTCTTGCCATGGATTTATATAGTGGCATCAGGATATTTTCTGTTTATTATCTATCCCTTTCCTAGTGGTTTCTAACATTCCGTTCGCTTTTTTGACTTCCGTTGCACACTGAACAGATGTTTTCAGAGAACTATCCCCAATGACTCCAAGATCTCTTTCTTGAGTGGTCACAACTAATTTAGAACCCATCATTTTATATGTATATTTGGGATTATTTTCCACGTGTGCATTACTTAGTCATTTGGCTCTTGTTCATACACAAGCAATTTCTTTTTGGTTTTTGGGCTTTGACCATCACCCCAGTTCCAGCTCTGACAATCTGATTAGGATGCAGCCAGCAACTGGACTAAAGAGCCATGAGGAGCTACAGAAGTTGCCAAAATACAGCCTCTTCCTTTCCCTCAGAGGCTGGCATTAACCAAGCTGTGTCAAATATAAAATCACATTAAAACTTCAATCCTTACTGTGGCAAGGGACATGATTCATTAACATGTTAATGCATTTTGCACTGTGAACCCATAGTGATACCAACCCTTAATGTCAACACTGAAGAGGGACTGGGATTGTGATATGTATTGGTCCCAAGCAGCCCAGAGGATTTGCAGTTCTGCAGGGAGGAGTGTGTGCTCCATGCCTGAACTGCTCAGCAATCAATTGGTGCCACTTTTCAAACAGCTTCATCATTCCGAATGACAACAGGAAGGCCAGGTTGCGTGAATGGCTACTGTACACACAGCACAGTGCAGTAACTACACAATGTAGTGCACCAAAGGAGGTATTCACTAAGCAGGGATGGAGAAAGGGATTAAAGAAAGGCCATAAGGCATTATTGGCACAAGAAAAGCCATCTAGTCCAGTGTGCCAGCCACTTATGTACTGTGTCTTAATCCCACCTTTCAAGGAGTTTTATTGGTTGTCTAAATTGACAGAGCTCAATTCTGAGATCCTTCCTTGGGCCGGTTGCAGAGCCCAGATCTTGTAGTCAACTCAGATCAGGTTAACCAATCAAAGTTCAGTCTGTAACACAATCCTTATCATTATTATTGGTGGAAGCTTCATTCAATCCTATTTCCTCAAAGTGTTATCCCAAATGTGGACCTGCCTCAGGGTGAAACATCTGCCAATTGTCAAGCACTGATGCTTCTTTCTAGCTGTAGGCCAGGATTCCCCTAAAGTACCAGGCCAATGTGCTAGTTATAGCAGGTTGCACTGCAGCTTTAACAGAATGCAGCTAGCGCACAGAGAGTGGAATTAGGACCCAGCAATGAAGTTGTTAAAATTCTTCAGTAATATATAAGGTTAAAATTTTTGTCACGGTTATTTTCAGTAAAAGTCACGGAGAGGTTGTGGACAATAAACAAAAATTTCTCCATCCCTGCCTAGTGAATACACAGGAGCTGTGACCCGTCTGTGCCTTTACTAAAAGTAACCAGGGGACAAGACTGGGGTATGTGTGGGAGGAATGACAGCTGGATCTCCATGGGGGGTGGGAGCACAGTCCTGGCTTCAGCCCTGGACACAGTCACAGGGTGGGGGGCAGGGTGCACAATCCTGTCTCTGGCCCCAGCCCCGGTCACAGTTGCGGACCAGGGCCACGCAGTTCTGGCTCTGGCCCTGGCCACAGCTGCAGGAGAGGGAGGCAGGGGGGCACACAGCTCCAGCTCCAGCCCCAGTGGCAGCTGAGGGGGAGGAGGCACGGCTCTTGCTCTGGCAGCAACTGCTGACAGCTGATGCAGAAGAAGTCACGGAGGTCCAGTAAAGTCACGGGATCCATGATTGCCGTGACCTCCATGACTAAATCATATCCTTAGTGTAATGTATTATATCATAGTATTTTCTTCTCTGGATATTTCACACAGTTTATCTAAAGCTCTACTGAATAAAGGTAATATTTTCAAAGACTTGTTCATGCTCCAATCTCTTTCATCAATGCCCATTTCGATCTCTTCATCTACCACTTGGATTCCATGATGGCTCCTTTTGAATTCCAAACCCAAATCTATCTGCAGACTTGCTATCTCATTCAGCAGGGCAGTCACCTTCTACTAGATGTTACCTCATGACAAATCTTGCCACTCATCTTGAAATTAGTTTGTCAGATAATCTATATCACCCTTGAACATGCTCTTCTTTTAAAACAAGGGAAAATCTGAAGCAATTGCAACCTGTTGCTCAAAAAAACCACAAGCCAGGATTTTCAAGAATAACTGATTTTTAGGAGCATCCCTTTTTGAAGTCCCTTAAAGGGATCTGATTTCCAGAAAGATCTGGCCACCCACCCTCTGAAAATCAAGACCCTTTACGGTGTCTCAAGCAGGGCGCCCAAAATTAAGGCACTCAGAATCAGGAGTCACTTGTGAAAATCCTGACTCTGCTTTTCAAATTGTATCTAAGTTTGTGAATTCTGGGTGTATATAATACTGTAGCTTGGTGGTGTTCACAGATATAGCCTCAAAACTCACCATCATTATTAAGGGAAAATGAGATAATTTCTTTTGCAGGATGTTGTGTAAATTATATCCTTACAACATGAGTTATTGTCACTATGGAGACAATGAAAAAAAGCTGTGACCTTTGGAAAGAAAAGATAAAGGCCACTTATTTCAAACTTGCACAAAGTTAAATGTCTTTAATAATCCCTTTTAATATTCTGCAGATGGAATCATACACTGAGTTCCAGACTCAAAGGCCATGTCATCTTGGCCTTCTTTAAAAAAAACAATTTGCATATAGAATCTCTTTTAATTATCTTTGGCTCGTGAAATGAAATAAAGGGACAGTCACGATTCACTGAAGTATCCACCCTCACTCTGAATGGGGATGGCCATCAACTCAATGATATACATCAATTAAACAAGTCACTTTAAATCATGTAATTATATCAGGTGAGATTCTCATCCCTTAGGTTATTTGAACGGAACTCACAAATTGTGAACTCTGCAATAATGATCTCAGCTGTTCCCCCTTCCCTAGCTCTCCTGCAGGGCTATCACACATAACTCCATCCTGTCTCCTGCTCTGAGTCAGCTTGTCGTCAAAGAGACCTTTACTACTTGTCACACGTGGTCATTTTGGTATAAGGACCATACTGGGGGCCCTCAAGAGGATTTTCAGGCCCCTATAGATGCAATAGCTCTTTTCTGATCTATATATATTCTGATTTACTATATATATAAGGAGTAGAGGATATTAATCCTGGACAAATTTCAACTCTGCCTATCTAATTCTCCTGCGCTTTCCATTGAACATGGTCATCTTCCCTTTCTGCTCTGGATGGCTGTGTTGGGTTGATATGTGCTGAACTAACAAAAGAGTTTTGTTCTTTTTTGTCTTTATACTTAGGACTGGAATTGTTCTCCACCTTCAGAGATGCCCTACTGAACATGCTCCAAGGGTTCATGACTCCCCCTGCCCCATTTGTTTACCTGCTAGTCCCAGACTAGCTGGACTTAATGGACAGCTGCTCCATTCTTCTGTCAGGAAAAATCCAAAACTGAGTACTACAGTTTAAAAGCAACAGGGACAGATGCATGGGTTACACAGCAACTATCCACCACCACAGAGCCCTTCCTATGATCCCAAACTTTCTTCAGGAACCATAAGAACAGCCATCCTGGATCAGACAAATGGTCCATCTAGTCCAGTATCCTGTCTTCTGACAGTTGACAATGCTAGGTGCTTCAGAGGAAAAGAACAGAACAGGGCAATTATTGAATGATCCAGGTCATCCACTCCTACCTTCTGCCAGTCAGACTAGGGACACTCAGAGTATGGGGTTTCATATCTGAATACCTTGGATAATATCTGTTGATGGACCTATCCTCCATGAACTTATCTATTTTTCTTTTTACTCAGTTATACTTTTGGCCTTCACAACATGCCCTGGCAACAAATTCCACAGGTTAACTCTGTATTGTGTGAAGAAGTACTTCCTTCTGGTTGTTTTAAACCTGCTGCCTATTAATTTAATTGGGTGATCCATTGCTTTTGTGTTATGTGAAGGAGTAAATAATACTTCCTTATTCACTTTCTCCATCCCATTCATGATTTTATAGACCTCTGTATACCCCTTCAGTAAGCTTTTTCCAGCTGAACAATCCCAATCTTTTTAATCTTTCCTCATACAGTAGCTGTTCTATACCCTTAATCATCTATTGTCCTTTTCTGTACCTTTTCCAGTTTTAATACATCTTTTTTTCAGATAGAGCTACCAGAACTGTAGGTAATATTCAAGGTGTGGGCGTACCATGGATTTATATAGTGGCATTATGACAATTACTGTCTTATTATCCATCCCTTTCCTAACATTCTGTTAGCTCTTTGACTGCTGCTGCACATTGAGCAGCTGTTTTCAGAGAACTATCCCCAATGACTCCAAGATCTTTTTCTTTAGTAGCAGCTGATTTAGATTCCATCATTTTGTATGTATAGTTGGGATTTTGTTTTCCAGTGTGCATCACTTTGCATTTATCAACTTTGATTTTCATCTGCCATTCATCAGTTACCCAGTTTTGTGAGATTCCATTGTAAATTCTCACAGTCTGCATTTAACTATCCTGAGTAATTTTGTATCATCTGCAAATTTTGCCATCCCACTGATTACCCCTTTTTCCAGATCATTTATGAATATGTAGAACAGCTTTGGTCCCAATACAGATCCCTGAGGGGCACCACTATTTACCACTCTCCATTCTGAAAACTGATAATTTATTCCTACCTTTTGTTTCCTGTCTCTTAATCAGTTACTGATCCATGAGAGGACCTTACCTCTATCCCATGATTTCTTATTTTGCTTAAGAGCCTTTGGTAGAAAGACCTTGTCAAAGGCTTTCTGAGAGTTCAAAGAATTCTAATAGATCAGAGAGCCATGATTTCCCTTTACAAAAGCTGTGTTGATTCTTCACCAACAAATCGTGTTCATCTATGTTTCTGATAATTCTGTTCTTTTACTAGCGTTTCAGCCAATTTGCCTGGTACTGAAGTAGGCTTACTGGCCTGAAATAGCCAGAATTGCCTTTTTGATCACATTAAGTGATAGTTTGCATACCACAGTAAATAGTTCAGCAATTTCATATTTCATTTCTTTCTGAACTCTTGGGTGAATACCATCTGGTCCTAGTGACATGTTACTGCTTAATTTATCAATTTGTTCCAAAGTCGCCTCTACTGACACCTCAGTCTGTGACAGTTCCTCAGATCTGTCACCTAAAAAGAATGGCTCAGCTCTGGGAACCTCCCTCATATCCTCTGCAGTGAAGACCAATGCAAAGAATTAGTTTAGTTTCTCTGAAATGGCTGTATCTTCGCATTGCTCAAGGTGCACTTCAGGATTGTCCACGTGCCCCATTGATTGTTTGACAGGCTCTCTGGTGCACTTAGTTTCTTTTTTTGCTGTTCGATTTTGAGTCTTTTGCTAGTTGCACTTCAAATTCTTATTTGGCCTGCCTAATTATACTTTCACACTTGCTTTGCCAGAGTTTATGCTCCTTTCTATTATCCTCAATAGTATTTGACTTTCAGTTTTTAAGAGATGCCTTTTTACCTCTAACTTGCTCCATTTCCCAGATCTGAAGAAGATCTCTCGAAAGCTTGTCTCTCCCACAAATTGAAGTTGGTCCAATAAAAGATATTAATTACCTTAACCACCTTGTCTCGCTAATATCCTGAGACTGACATGACTACAACAACACAGTATAAAATAATTGGTCATTTTGTTTGTACAATAGTGTTTTTAAAATCTTTACTAGAAATGGTGTGCAAAGGAAAAAATTTTGTTCATTGGTTTGAACCTTTTATTTTATTTTTGCATCTTCATACAACAAACAAGTTAACTTGAGATGTGAGGATGTGAGCAGCAGTAGAGCGTGTGAGAGAAAATTATATTAGTTATTTGTAATGAGTTACAGAAATATGTCTTAACTGTAGTGGCTGAAAAGTATCAGGCATCTCAAATGACAAACACATTTGGCAGCCCTGACAAGCCTCTTTGCAGCCTAGCTGAGGCTGTATGCCTCATACTGGAGTGGAGACAGAGCTGCAGTTGCTCCTCCAAGCCACCAGAGGCGGCAGTGGCTTTAGGCTGTGTAGTGACTTCTCTACCTCCCCTCTCACTGCTCTCCTGATGGCACCAGGCTAGCACAGGACATGCAGTGCGCCTGTAACATAGCTTGCTCAGGCGTGAGGGCTAGCATCCCACACACATGGAGCGGCACACACAGGAGCGGGAGGGGGGAACTTATTACTCTGCTGTGCAAGCACTGTGGCCCAGAGTTTTATAGTTATTTAAGCATCACTGTGCTCAGTATTGCAATGCTTAATTGATTTAGGAGCTAAAATCTCATTTTCTAGAGGGATTGGGGCATTTAGGAGCCTAAATTACATTGACTATCAATGGAGTTTTGGCTTCAAAGTGCCTAAATCCCTTTTGAAAATGAATTTCAGGATCCTAAATCAGTTAGGCACTGCAACATTGAGCCAACAACATCTACATACCTTTGAAATTCTAGGCCTGTGTCTATAAGATATGAATTACTCAGCTAACTTGAAGGAAGGGCTAGTTCCTGTGACACTCTGTACCTCAGGGGAACACCCTGCACCCCCATGTTCAGCCTTATAATATGATTGTGTGGTATCCAATGCAAAGTTTGTCATGTCGGATGTCTTCAGAAGGCTCATGATGCACTGAGCATTTTTGTTATAGTGATGTTATAGGTTGTAATTCTATGTATATAGTTATGAGACTGAAAATGTGTCCTCATGGCTTAAAACAAGCCCAGGGAAAACTCTCCAGAAGCAGAGGGACAGTTCATACTTCATCAGGGCATGTATGGGAGAAACCCAGCCCAGCCTCACAGGAACAAAAGACACTGGCTTACGCAACAACGAAGGATGTGTTGGACTCTGAAGTGAGTCACCCCCCTTCCCTTGTTCAGTCTGGGGCTACAATAAGGTAATGACAGGTTTCAGAGTAGCAGCCTGTTAGTCTGTATCCGCAAAAAGAACAGGAGTACTTGTGGCACCTTAGAGACTAACAAATTTATTTCAGCATGAGCTTTCCTGAGCTACAGCTCACTAAGGTAATGCTCGCTTGACTCTGAAGGGGGGGGCAAAGCCAAGAGGGAAGAAAGAACATGATAAAAGAGAGAGAAGTTTGCCATGCTCTTCCTCTCTCTCCCACCTCCATCTACAGACACCTCCACCACCACCAACCAACTGAAGTCCTGATCAAAGTGGAGAGCCTGCCCGAAGGGCAACCAGCCAGCCTGTGGTGAGAAGCATCTAAGTTTGTAAGGGCACTGAAAGTGTTAAGATCAGCTTAGAAAGCATTTTCCTTTTATTTCATTTGACCAGATATGATTTGTTGTCCTTTGACTTATAATCACTTAAATCTATCTTTTGTAGTTAACAGATTTGTTTGTTTGTTCTACCTGAAGCAGTGCATTTGGTTTGAAGCATGTCAGAGACTCCCCTTGGGATAACAAGCCTGGCACATATCAATTTCTTTGTTAAATTGATGAACTCATTTAAGCTTGCAGCGTCCAGCGGGCATAACTGGGCACTGCAAGACAGGAGTTCCTAGGGTTGTGTCTGGGACCGGAGATATTGGCTAGTGTCATTTGGTTGCACAATCGAAGCAGCAGCTGGCCAAGAGTGCTCACTCACGAATCTAGGAGCAGCTTACATGCTAGAGGTTGTGCGTGAACAGCCTGGAAGTGGGGGTTGTCACAGCAGAGCAGGATAAGGCTAACCACAAGAATCGAGGATTGGAGTGACCTAGCAGATCACTGGTCCAGATAACAGCAGTGGAATGTCACAGTCCCATTTTTGGGCACTGTAGTGGGGCGGACTGCCCCACTCCCTGTGAGAGTGAGCTGTGGTAGGCCAGGGGGCCTGCGCAGACAGGGAGCCCATTAAAAAAGGGCTTATGGGAAGCCAATCAGGGCCCAGATTGTAGACAGCCAATCAGGGCTAGGCTCAGAGGTATATAAAGGCTGCCCAGAGCAGGAGCAGTCAGTCTGTCCCAGGTCTTCAAAAGGGGAAGGTCAGTCTCCAAAGGGGGAGACTAGCACCATGGACAGCACAGTGCTGGGCAGGCTCAGGGAGGCCAGAAGGAGCTAGCCCATAGCTGCCAGGCTGCAGGCCCTGAGGGGAAGGGCCTAGCGGGTGCAAGGGGCCGTAGGAGAAGTGGCCCAGGGAAACAGACTGAGGAGGAAAAGGAGGAGGACAGCGAGGATGATGCCAGAGGGTCCCTGGGCCGGGACCCAGAGTAGAGGGTGGGCCTGGGTCCCCCCCACCTCCTTGCAGTACACCCAGCCATTGGCTGGAGGGAGCGACCATTAAACCATGCCAGATCCCTGCCAAGAGGGATTAGACACAGAGGGTGATTGGACATGGTTGCATATTGTGGCTGGAATGTGGGTCTGCTGATTATCAATCCCCGGAAGGGGGTGCAGATAGACTAAGGGGCACTACTGGAGGGCAGTGGCCTTGAAGAGGATGCCACTGAGCAGGGAGCATCGTGGGTCCAGAGATGCCAACTGAGGGCAGAAAAATGGATGGTACACCACCAGGAGGGGGCGCTCCACTGGAAGCGAGCTAATTCCCGGAGCCACCAGCAGGAGGTGCGGTGGGTGGTGAGTCCCAAACCCGTTTACAGGCAGCATACAGAAGTATCAAGGATGGAACTGATAGTTCCTCTCTCTACAGCCCTGCTGTGGCCTCATTTGGAAAAATGTGATCATTTCTGGGCACCTCAGTACCAGAAAGACACTGATGAACTGGGAGGAGTTTAATGAAGAGCAACAGAACCAATCAAAAGGGCTGTTAGGATTGATTTATGAAGAAAGATTGAAAGATAGCTTGGCCAAACAAAGACTGTGTGTGTGTCCGTGTGTATGTTGCATAATAACAGTCTACAAATATCTTTTTTTGTTTAGTGTTTGTACAGCACATGGGCCTCTTAGGTACTGCTCTAAGACAAGAAATGATAATAGTCACCCATTTGTACCTGCCACTTTGAGAGGATCTTTAATTAAAATTGTTGCTCTCAAACTTTAACAAGAACATATATAGTTGAACCCCTAAATGTGTGTGGATCTAAACATAAAATAGATTCTGTTGCTCCAGTCTGACCTATTAGAATATGATATAGGAATGCATCTTTATAGGGACTAGAAGGAAAGTTGATGGCAGAAGAACACAAGGCACAAAAATAATATCTTGGATGGATGATGTGCTATCTTGGGTGGATCAGAAGGATTGTTCATGCACAAAGAGGTTACCAGAAGATCATACAGAATGGGCAACCATGGTTGCAAACCTCTATTAAAGGAGATGCCACATAAGCAAATTTTAACTATCTTTTAACATATAAAGGAAGGAAACTGATAGGCAAATTTTAATGGCACGTGTGTACCATTTTTTGACATTAAAAATGGGGGAGGAAGGTATGATTGCGCTAATCAGCCTTATCTCTAACTTCTCATCCAATTTCCATTTTGAAAGTCTTTAATGGAGAAGCAAGGCATGTTTAATTGCAATTAAAATCTTCAAAGGAAATGGCAAGATGAAAGTTGTTTCTAATTACTGTATTATGATGTAAGCTTAATGACACGCCAGTTCTCCAAATTGATTTTATTAGAATTTGAGATGAAGAATTTAATTGAGTTGCTGCATTGATCCATTTTATTTTCTAGTGACAAAAAATGTCCAGTGACAAAAAAGACTGTGGAGGTGTTGAACAGTAATGAGGGCTTGAGAGAGGAAGTTGAACTGAAGATGAAACGGCTAATAAAAATAATTTTAAAATACATAATGTGATGGCACACATTACATACAGTTATGACAGGGTACGTAGTGGTAACATTCAATTTATTCCTAAATTAATTAGGATAAATGAAGGTTAATTATTCTGTTATTTATTTTTATTCTTTTGTCTTTTTTCCTCACCTGTCTCTAACACCTCTGTTAACCTTCCCTCCAGGACCTCTTAAATGTAGCAATTCCTTTTCTCTTCTCTTATAGCTTGCTTTGGAATATGTAGTTGCATTTAATGTTTTCTCTGTATTTCTTACGGAGTGTCCTATAGTCTGTTCCCTGTAAATTAGTTCAAGATGGCCACGGCCACAGAGTAACACACACTGTACTCTCTTGTATATGTTCTTTGTGTTTGATTTCTTTGAATCTAAAAAGAAAAACCATCAAGATTGAAAGTACATGTTGGCACTTTGGTTCTTTGCCATTGTGTTACATTACACAAACATAGAAAAGGGCTTCCTTATAAACACAACTGGAAGCCATAAGACAATCATTTAAATGGTAGTGAAAGTGATTCAAAAATAAAGGAAATTGCTCTTGATGTTCCATTTTAAATTATAATTTCTTAGCGTGTTGTATTCAGCTAGCTAATGGTTGCCATCTCCACTAATAACAAATTTATTTTATTAATTTTTTTCTCTGTTCATGAATTGTCTGAAAACAGTAATTCCCCCCCTAATTTTTTTATTTAACATTTGCCAAATAATTTCAGTGACTAATTTCTGATCTTTAACCTGTTTGCAAGTAGCTTATTTGATATTTGAATATCATGCTGTTGTGACTGACCATATAGTTCCGGTTGTATCGTTGCATATTTTCATTGGCTGAGCATAGCTCTTAGAATCAAGATCTAAAAAATCATGTTGAGGCCATCTCCACTTGTCATGCTAATTTATGCAAATTGGAATATTTTACATATACAAATAGACTGCAGTGATGCCCACTGATACCTTAAACTCCAATAGACTTCAGAGGGAGTTGCGCGTACTTTAATCAAGGCTGAATTGTTACGTTAATACATGGGGCTACAAGGCTGATCATGCAGAAATTTGAATGGGCAGTCCTAGAGAAGTTAAACAGTATTTCATCTATTTTACCCTTGGCATTTATACCACATTCATCACTACGTATTCCATGCTAATTTTCCACATCCTGTGTTTCCTTTGTAGAGCCAAATCTACAGTTTACAGTCAAGAAGAGACAAAATTAGAACCCTCAGTCTCTGGGAACTTGGATGAAATAGGACTTGGGTATGAATCACTCCTTGCTGTTGTTTGCAAACCCAAAACTTGGCCAGGAAGGGTCTGCAAAATCAAATCTATTCCAGGTAGTGTAATCATAGCTTTTTGTTGTTGTTGGATCTTTGAGTGCTGTGGTACACCAATCCCTAGCAGCACACCAGGTGTACCATGGCTGAGGAAGGTGCTACAGGAACTTCAGCTGTTAAGGATCTAAGTGCCCCTTGTTCATCACCAGTATGCATTCCCCCAACTACCTTCATCAACTCAAACATCCTGGCTCTCTGTGACCACTCCTCCAAACAGGCACAGAATCGTCCCTTACTGGCCCATTTTTCCCCCCTGATCTGGAGGCTGGAGGGAAAGAGCAGTGGCAGATTCAGTTGCTGCTCAGCAGGTTACAGGTGGACTAATTCACCTGCTGTTTTCCTAGCAGGACATTTAAACTCTTGGCTCGAGGATCTCCTGCCCTGGCCACCCACCAGCTCCTTCGCTCCCTAAGGATTTTCAGAGGAGATACATCCTTCTTGTGTGGTGGAGGCAGATGTAAGCATGTGGCACAAGCTTGAGGTGGTGAATCCTGATTTCCTCCACACCATCAGGCATCTGACCTTGTGGTCAATGTGTTGGTCAAGGCTTGCTTCCCATGGAGCTGGGCTTCCCAGCCAGGTTGGCTGGGATGACAAGTGCAGCTGCTCGTCCAGTGTAAGGCCTGGTCTACACTATGCGTTTAAATCGATTTAAAGAGCGTTAAATCGTTTTAACGCTGTACCCGTCCACACTACAACGCCCTTTACATTGATATAAAGGGCTCTTTAAATCAATTTCTGTACTCCACCCCGACGAGAGAAGTAGCGCTAAATTCGATATTAACATATCGGATTACGGTTAGTGTGGACGGAAATCGACATTATTGGCCTGCGGGCGGTATCCCACAGTGCACCACTGACCGCTCTGGACAGCAATCTGAACTCGGATGCAGCAGGCAGGTAAA
>NC_133770.1:294524022-294717004 GCF_003597395.2 Chelonoidis abingdonii
TGCTTTTTGCCTTGCCCGGCAGATCTGCTAGAGGGGCATTCATGATAGCAGCGGACGAGTACAGAGGGGGGCGTTAATCCCTTTCATTGCCGTTTCATCCAGCGTATGACGTCGACGCCAGTAAGCATCTTTGCTATCATGCGCATAAGCAAGGAATGCTTAGCTGGTGTAGCGTCTGGGGTATGCCGTCTCTGTGTGCGGATCACAGTACATTCACGGTGCGGACAAAAAAGTCTGAACGGAGGCTGCCGTTCGCGATTATGGGCGTATGACAGTGGCTATCCCGGGAAAACTGACACGAAGGAATTGTAGGTGATGTCTTCTCCCGGGGAAGGAATTGCACTTGAACGACACTTTACGCCAGAACACTCTGCCCAGCCATAGTTGATTCCAGCCGTTCAAGGGGGCGGGGGAGATGCGGAACTTATGAAGCTGCTACGTGCAGAGAGTCCACTTGCACGCTTTCAGCAAATCGACGTTGCTCGGAACGAGGCGACACGCGGACATTACTGTGCCTAGTGTGGCCGCATGAAATCGAATTTATAATATCAGTTTTATAAAACCGATTTTAGCTAATTCGATATTATCCCATAGTGTAGACATGGCCTAAGTTGATGCTTCCTTCCTGCTGGCTGTCCTGTGTCACCCCTTCAACCCCATTGGCTCTCAGCCGACTGTACCTGTCCTGGCCCCTTGAAAGCTGGCCCAGTTTAAGGCCCCTTCCTTTAACTACCCTGATGGATGGACCTAGCTAAATCCTAGTCAGCCAAATCAGCTTCATAACAGCTCGCGGCTGAGCTTGCTTCAGGCTGCTCCACTGGCTTCTATTCGTGGACCCACTCTGATCCTTCGTGTTACAAGAGACAGCTTACCAGCCACAAGAAAGAGCTGCTGCTGCTAGAGCCTCCAAGGGCCTGAGCTGTGCAATATTGTGTATGACAGAACCTAGAACAGTCCGCCCCAGACCAGAGGCAGATCACAGTGACAAAAGATAAGGAAGCAGTCAGTGCTGCCTCCCTGTTTGTAATGTCTCTCATAAGTGGAATAAAGATCTGTTACTGTAAAGCCTTGTGTCTTATTGACAGAACCAGAATACTGCCCTTGGGCCTTTCATCTGCACTACTCCTTGGACATACTCACTGTCCCTATCCTCCCTACAGGCTCCTTTTCAAGGGTGTGTCCCAGAGCTACTCAGATGGCTGAAGCCAATTCCTTGTCCCTCCATGGGCAGGGCTAAGTGAGCTTCTCCTCTGGAGTGGCATTCCAGTCCTCCAAGAGACGACCTCCTGGCAGCAGGGAGGCAAGGTGGGATTTTCTGCCAACTTTCCAACAAGTTTGGTCTCTGAGGGGTGAAGAAGCCAATTCTTCCCATCTCCTTCTTTCTAACCAATCAGCACTTGGGGCAGGACTCACCACTTCACAGCCATGCTGCTAAAATGTGGAGCTGGAGCCCTACTGGAATAATTCCATTAGCTAGAAGAAGTAATAGGCTGTTATCCTTCATATGGACTCAGCGCTAGAGGCAGTGATATCATCCACCTTTTAAAACGTGTTACATTGGCATGGAATAAAACATTACCTGAAGTGAGCTATTTCCCCTCTCTGTTAATTCATGTAATCTAGAGTATAATTCACCAAAAAATTAGGGATTTTTCAAATCTGGGAAGATTGTGTGTATTCTATAATCAGTGAATTGTATCATGGAGATACCTTAATGCGTTCCCAAGAGATTAAAGACCATTCTGGATACCCAAATCTAACCTTCTACCAATATTTAAAACTCCAACACTAGACTAATATTAATAGCATTTAGGACATAATAATAGCAGAGAAAATAATGCATTAAATGAAAATCCAACAAGGGAGGCAAAAAAACAAACAAATATCACAAGAGTAGACTTCCTTTTATTAATTTACAGATAAGGTACATTCACCACCTGTAAAATCATACACATAATTCTGTTGAGTGTTAAATGAGATGGAGGTGGCAAAAATCCCCAGAGAGAGGAATCATGAACAATAGCAAGAAATAAAGAGAGAAAATGGACTCAAGACACATCCAAACAACAGGTGATAAAATAAATGAAATGTCATATATGTAAGATTAACTTCATAAATCTTTGCAATGGAAGAAATTGTGCTGATTTGTGTATTGTAGAAATATGTGCCTGGGTCTAGGATGGGTGGTAGCAACCATGTCTATCACATCAAAGAGCCACAGATGGTGAATGAACAGGGGCTCCCATATGGTTGTACCATAAGAAGGAAGAGCTGTGAGTCTTTGTAAGCATAAAATGTGGCTGTCTCATTTGCTTACGCTCTGGCTGAGCAAGGAAATAGGATGGAACATACACAGGCTTAATTATCCCCATCTAATCTGCAGTATCAACAGGAAAGGCTGAGCCAGATCCAGGAGAAGAAGGTGGAGGTTTCCCAGGAGGGGTTGCTGGAAGTTTGAGGGGTTTTGATTTTGTTTTGTCCCTAAACGCTTGGCAGTGCCTTATCCATGCTGTGCAGTTGTTCCCTCCCTTGCCTCCCGCCCGCACTGTTTGTGTCTAAAGAATCTGTGAAGGGCAGAATCGGAACCAAGTCTCTTTGGAAACATAACTCCTCTCACTGGCTGTGCACTCAAAGCATAGCAGTAAAACAGTGTTTTATGAGTTTATAAATAAATTGTAGTGATTTTATTGCTGAGCATCTGACATGGCATCAAGGAGATGGTGCTAAGTGCAAGCTAATGAATTAACTGCAGGAGAAGAGCAAAAGTAAACATTGCTCATGAAAGATGGACTTGGGAGTTTGGGCAGCAATATTTCTCTTTGTCCATCCACTGACTACTCCAATGCATTGGCCATTCTCAGCTCACTTTCAGGCAAATAAGACCTTTTCATCACTTCTCTTGAAGCTCAAAGATTCTGCTGAAACCTCCCCATGTTTGGATAATGTGGGATGGGGAGGGAATTTCACATTGGAAGGTTGAATTCCTCTTGGAATTGGAGAACTTTCCAGGGACTATTGGCCCTGATGGACTCACCTTGCAAATCCTGGGGTGAGTGCAGCCCCTCTTCTCTGCATTTTTACCAATAGCTTGGTGTCCAAAATGAGGTATTCATCAAGGCAGGTGACTGATGGCACCAGCTTGAGTTAGATGCTGCTGAGTATTTAAGCACTGCATAGGGCTTGTGCCGGCTCCCTGTACAGGGTCAATTTCACCTTCTGTTATTGACCAGGACCCACATGGTAGGTAGACATGCTTCATACAGGAACCATTTCCAGGAATTACAGGTGGTAGGAACAGCTCTGGTGGACCCTCAGTTCCCATCTTTTCTTTCTATGTTTTCTGTGTTGCTAGGTCAAAGTAGTGCTGGACACTTGATATGCACATCACCTTCGCCATTTGAAGATGTGCCAAAGTGATTCCTATATCATTCAGCTCATGTCTTTTGCTGCCACCCTTTTGGATGAAGCAGCGATTCCTGCTTTTGGGAAGCACCATGAGGCCAGCACAGGACAGTAATTACCGTCTCTCCCATGGATGTTTAGCATTTGTCTTATCCAGCATTTGTACATATTTAGCCCTACATGTTTCCTTTTAGGAATATCCTGCTAGCTGCTTGAACTACCCATAAAACTGCTGGGAAGTGACAGTGCCAATTAATCTGCTAACAGATTTGTTGTTTAAATATTAACAGAATGTTAACCAAATGTTGGTGGCTGCACATAAATCCATTCACAGCTCCCTCTGCTGCAGTTCTGAGGATTAGTAGGTGTGTGAAGTTGCCACAGACACAGCAAGAGCAGCAGGAAAACATGAATTAGTGTCTTACACCCTTGATGAGTTTTCCGTTTATATCCTGGGAATCCTGCCTTAGCCCTGCTGTGCTGTCACCCAGGAGCCACGGTAAGCGGTGCCAGGCTAGAGCCTGCACACTGAACCCCTCCCACACCCAATCTTCTGCCTCAGCCCTGAACCCCCTCCTGCACCCCAACCCCCGGCCTCAGCCCTGAACCCCCTCCTGAACCCAACCCCCTGCCCCATCCCTGAACCTGCACCCCCTCCTGCACCCCAACCCCCGGCCCAGCCCTGACCCCCCTGCCTCAGTCATGAGACTGTTTCCGGCCAATGGGAGTGCGGAGCGGTGCCTGTGGGTGAGAGCTGCGGGGAGTCGCTTGCGCGTCTCTGCCTAGGAGCTGGACCTGCTGGCTGCTTCCACAGTGCAGCATGGTCTGCGGTGCCTGCCTCTGCACCCTGGCTGCGCCGCTGACTGGGAACCACCTGAAGTAAGCCTGTGCCCCAGCCCTGTGCCCCAATCTCCTGCCCCAGCCCTGAACCCCGCCAAACCCAGAGTCCCTTCCTCCACCCCAATCCACTCATCCTCAGCCCCATCCCGGAGCCTGCACCCCCAGACCAGAGCCCTGACCCCCTCCCACACCCCAACCCTCTCCTCCAACCCTGAATCCCCTCCCACACCCTGAACCCCTCATTCCCAGCCCCACCCCACAATCCTCACCTCCGCACTCCAACCCTCTACCCCAGCCCTTAGCTCACTCCCCAAACCTCTTACCCCTAGCTCCGTTGGGTCACAGGCATCAACAATTTCTTCAACTAGGTCACCAGAAAAAAATTTAAAAACCACTGGACTAGATGATCATAATGGTCCTTTCTGATCTTGCAATCTATGAGGTAACGATCCTGGGAGGTAGGAAAAGACTACCAAAAAAAAAAAAAAATCCTTGTCATGTGCCTAATTTGTCAACCAGCTCTAGAGTTGAGAAAAGACAGAGGGAAGGGGAGGTGGAGTATAAGGAGTTTTTGAAGGCCGTTGTATCCCCAAGGGCAGCTAATCATCACCAGGAGTCATTACCCAGTGTTCCTCTGTTTTGGCTGCAGTGGGGTTCAGCAGTGTGGGTTCTTAGCTACTGACTGACAGTGCCACCACCTGACTGTTTAAGGGAGTCAAGAGCCCAGTCTTACCTTACTGTGTGGTTTGAACTATCCCCGACCCGGTACTTAGGCCTATCACTAGCCTGATACCTCATACATATACTCTTCTGACACCTCCATAATGGGTGAACCAACAAACAATGAAGAATTTATGTCCAAGAGGAAATAGAGAGGAAGCAAATGAAGGGACGAGCCAGATGAATTTGAAGTGAGTACATCAGTAACACCAGATGACCAGCAAATAACGCATCCCCCAGGGTGGATTTCCCTGAATTCACAAGTCCAGTTTATTCCACACTAGTGGGTTTCGTAATGTGAAGGAGCCCATGTACCTTCATGAGGTGCTGCAGGCCTGAAGCTGCTGGAGCGTGGTGAGGGGACGAGGCCATCGAGTTGCACGGGAGGGGGGCACTTCTCTGCAGCCCAATAGGTGTTACTCCCAGTGGAAAAATTCACCATGGCATAGGGTGCCTTAGTGTTTCCACCCCGAGTAGTTTGGCAAATACCTTTCAGGGCAAAATAGGCAATGACCCAAGCAGAGGAGACAGTTCTGGGATTGCCCACTCTGCCTCAGGCAGGGAGAGACAGTCCAGGGATTGCCCACAATCCCCTCAGGCGGGGGAGACAGTCTAGGGATCACACTTGCTCCCCTCAGGCAGGGGAAACAGTCAGGGGATCACATGTGCTCCTCTCAGGCAGGGGAGACAGTCCAGGGATCACCCGCACTCCCCTCGGGTAGAGGATACAGTCAGGCAGTGGGACACAGTCACAGGAACACCCGTTCTCCCTCAGGCAGTGGGAGACGGGGATCACCCACACTCCCCTCAGGCAGTGGGAGACAGTCACGGGATTGCCTGCGCTCCCTTCAGGCAAGGAGAGACAGTCAGGGGATCATCCATAATCCCCTCAGGCAGTGGGAGACAGAGGGTTGCCCTCACTCCCTCAGGCAGGGGGAGACAATCAGGAGATCCTCTGCATTCCCTCAGGCAGGGGGAAACAGCCAGGGGATCGCCCACAGCACTTTGAACTCCAATGCACTAGCCAGGTACACTGGAAAAGCCTGGGAACTTTTGAATTTAATTTCCTGTTTGGTCAGCATGGCGAACTCAGCAGCACTCAGCAGCACAGGTGACCATGCAGTCCCCCCAGAATTGTAAAGTGTAGAATGTTTCTACCCTCCCACTACCATCTCCGTCCCTGAGGTTATCGCACATTAGAAGGTGAAAAAAACGCACACACAATGACATGTTTTCCAAGCTCATGCAGTCCTCCCGCACTGATAGAGACAGCTTAATGCATGGAGGCATTCGGTGGCAGAGGCCAGGAAAGAATTAAGTGAGCGCGAAGAGGAGGCAGGATGCGATGCTGAGGCTAATGGGGGAGCAAACAGACATGACGACATGTCTGTTGGAGCTGCAGGAAAGCCAGCAAGAACACAGACTCCTGCTGCATCCACAGTATATCCGCCTACCCTCCTCCCCATGTTCCATAGCCTCTTCACCCAGAGGCTCAAGAATGCAGGCAGGAGGCTTCGGGCACCCAGCCACTTCACTCCAGAGGATGGCCTGAGCAACAGAAGGCTGTCATTCAAACGGTTTGATTTTTAGAGTGGCTACAATAAGTAATGTGGCTGTGTCCTCCCTCACCTCACACAGGCTACTTTGTCCATGATCTCATTTTTTTTAATTAATAAAGACAGAATGCATGGTTTCAAAACAAGTTATTTTATTAGAAAGAGGGGAGGGTGGTTGGCTTAAAGGGAATTAAAATCAACAAAGGAAGTGAGTTTGCATCAAAAAGAAATACACACAACTGTCACACCATAGCCTGGCCAGTCATGAAACTGGCTTTCAAAGCCTTTCTGATGTGCAGAGCACCTTGTTGTGCTCTTCTAATCGCCCTGGTGTCTGGCTGCTCAAAATTGGACACCAGGCGATTTTCCTCAACCTTCCACCCTGTCATAAACATCTCCCCCTTACTCTTACAGATATTACGGAGCACACAGCAAGCAGCAATAACAATGGGAATGTTGGTTGCGCTGAGGTCTGACCTAGTCAGCAAACAGCACCAGCGAGCTTTTAAAGTGCATGATGGTGAGCTGAGTGGGCTCCATGCTTGCCATGGTATGGCATCTACATGGGTAACCCAGGAAAAAAGGCGCGAAATGATTGACAGTCGTTGCTTTCAGAGGGAGGGGTGACTGACGACATGTACCCAAAACCACCTGTGACAATGTTTTTGCTCCATCAGGCTTTGGGAGCTTAACCCAGAGACTGTGGAGACTGCGGGAACTGTGAGATAGCTACCCACAGTGCGTCATTCCGTAAGTCGATGCTAGCCTTGATAGTGAGGAAACACTCCACAGACTTAATGCACTTAGTGGGGACATACACAATCTGCTATATAAAATCGATTTCCTAAAAATCGACTTCTATAAAATCGATTTAATTTCATAGTGTAGACATACCCTAAGAATGTGCTGCTAGCATTATTGTATGAGCACATCATCCTCTATCCTCTTCCCCCTCTTAGTTTTCATCCTTGTCACTTAGTGGTTTTAGTCCAATGATCTTTCTATTTCCTTTTTCCTTTTCTCATGGTTCTAGAGAGTTTCTTGCTGACATTTCAACCTTGTGTCTCTTTTAATCCCACTATTTCCATTTCTCGGAACCTACCCATCAGGCTTTGGCTCACTCTTGGATTGTTGCTGCTTTTGCATAAGCAGTTCTTGGCATCCTGATAGGTATTTATCTTTTCCAGAGTTTACATTTTCTGCTAGAGTCACTTTCTGAACCTTCCCTTGCACATTTATAAGTTTTTCTAGCCTAATCTAATTCCTCATCTTTTCCTTGAGATATTTCAGTAAGGATCTCAACAACTCATTTCTTGGGTAGGTTGGCAAGGGGCCTTTGTGTGTACATATCTCTATTATATATTCAGGAACAGTCAACATGGATTCACCAAGGGCAAATCATGCCTGACCAACCTGACTGCCTTCTATGGTGAGATAACTGGCTCTGTGGATATGAGGGAAATGGTGGATGTGATATACCTTGACTTTAGCAAAGTTTTTGATATAGTCTCCCACAGTATTCTTGCCAGCAAGTTAAAAAAAGTATGGATTGGATGAATGGAATATAAGATGGATAGAAAGCTGGGTAGATTGTTGGGCAGCTGGTATCAAGCGGAATGCCCCAGGGGTCTGTCCTGAGGCCAGTTTTGTTCAACGTCTTTATCAGTTATCTGGATGATGGGATTAATTGCACCCTCAGCAAGTTCACAGATGACACTAAGCTAGGGGGAGAGGTGGATATGTTGGAGGGTAGGTACAGGGTCCAGAATGACAGACAAATTGGAGGATTGGGCCAAAAGAAATCTGATGAGGTTCAACAAGAAGAAGTGCAGAGCCCTGCATGTAGGATGGAAGAATCCCATGCACTACTACTGCCTGGGGACCACTGGCTAAGCAGCAGTTCTGCAGAAAAGGACCTGGGAATTACAGTGGACGAGAAGCTGGATATGAGTCAGCAGTGTGCCCTCGTTGCCAAGAAGGCCAACAGCATATTGGGCTGTATTAGTCAGAGCATTGCCAGCAGATCGAGGGAAGTGATTATTCCCCTCTATTCAGCACTGGTGAGGCCACATCTGGAGTATTGCATCCAGTTTTGGGCCCCCGCTACACGAGGGATCTGGACAAATTGAAGAAAGTCCAGCGGAGGGCAATGAAAATGATTAGGGGGTTGGGACACGTGACTTATGAGGAGAGGCTGAGGGAACTGGGCTTATTTAGTCTGCAGAAGAGCAGAGTGAGGGGGGATTTGATAGCAGACTTCAGCTACCTGACAGGGAGGGGGGTCCAAAGAAGATGGAGTTCAGCTATTCTCTGTGGTGGCAGATGACCGAACAAGGAGCAATGGTCTCAAGTTGCAGTAGGGGATGTCTAGGTTGGATATTAGGAAACATTATTTCACCAGGAGGGTGATGAAGCACTGGAATGAGTTACCTAGGGAGGTGATGGAATCTCCATCTCTAGAGGTTTTCAAGGCCTGGCTTGACAAAGCCCTGGCTGAGATGATTTAGTTGGGGTTGGTCCTGCTTTGAGCAGGGAGTTGGACTAGATGACCTCCTGAGGTATCTTCCAACCCTGATAGTCTATGATTCTATGATTATAAAATTGATCCATATTGTTGAATTCTTTTTGTGCTGAAATCCATATTGATTACTACATGCTTGCCACTCCATCTCAGTTTCATTAATCCTCCCACTCTATATTGTATAATAATCAGATTACCGTAGATAGCCAGGTGTCATCTAGGGCACTGAAGGTAAAGATAAAATATTTGATCAAAGGTTTGGAAATATTCTTAGTATATCCTATTGACCCATCATTATCTAAATAAGAGATTACTGATCTTTGCTTTGCTGCAGCAGTCTGTGTATATCCCTGCTATAACATGTCCTCTTAGATTAGCCCTACGCCAAACCCCTTCCATCCAACCTCTTCTCAAACAGCGCATGTACAATGTGCATTGCATACAAAAGACAAAATGGCAAGTTAAATGTTTTTGTGTGTGTTAAACCAAGATAAAGGATCAGAAAAGCTTAGGAAATGTTGAAAACAAAGTTCTAGGCTTGGGTTTGACTTGGAATCTGAATGTTGCTGACATAAGAAGGGTTTCAGAACTGAAATTTTGAACCGTTACTACTAAGAACGATCGCTCTGCCCAAGACCTGGCAAGGGCATCAATCAAGGGTCACTCCAGAGTTACATACTCACCCTTTTACTGTCCATTTTTATGAATGATCTTTGTGGAAGAGCAAAAACCTCCTTTTTTTTAGTAAGAGCATAGCGAGCCTCCTCAAAAGCTTTTCTCCTAAATACCATATTGATCACTGTGCAATGCACATTTTCAGAAACAATGTATTTGGTTGTTGAGGGTACCCCAGATGGGAGTAATATGGCATAATCATTCCCAGAAGTACTCCTTGTGGCTGGCTGGTAGTAATTCCAGGAATGATGTGGCATCACCCAGGTTGCTGATAGCAGCACCAGTAGCAACACACCTGCCCTGCTGCCAAGCAATCTAATATCTCTTTGTACAGACAGATGTGCAGACTTTTCTTAATGACAGAACCCACTTGTGAGCAGACACCCACAGTACCTGCTGATGAGTATAGACCTGGTTTGCATCCTGAGGTCCTGATACTACATCACCTGGATGTAGGATCAGCCCAGTTACATAAAGCAAGATACTAACTTCTTCAGTAGTGTATGTGTGTGAGTGTGTGTGTATGCACATAAATATATGTGTGGTGCATATGTGTGTCAGCTTTCACATTTACTAATCTAAGATGTATATATTTCTGTATTATGTGATCCCACTTTATGTGAAAACCTCAACACAGCTTTAACTAGGATGTTGCTACACTTGCCTACATGGTATATGCATTTCTTTCAATCTAAAATCATATTTTATTAAAAAAATCATTGTATCAAACTTATGTTTGAAATTAAATGAAAGAGAGTTGCTAGTGAGAGATCAAAAGACCCAGAAGAACAGGAAAATGCATAGGTTTCTCTGGGCTAAAAGCCAATTTGCCTCCAAAAATACCATAAGAATTGATTCCAATTTCTTTTATGAGATTAATATTGACTCAAGTAAAGCTTCAGTAAATAACATCTGAGACTAAAAATTCTCAAGTCTTACTTTCACTTTAAGGGTCATAATTACAACTTGGAAGAGTTTATAAAGAGATAATTGTGTTTGTGAGAAAAATATAATCTGTTCTGTAAAGAATCAAAGTGACTTATGTTCTTTCCTAGGCAGTCAACATTTAGATATTTAAAGGAAAATATTAGGCTACATAATTTCCTTATTTTTATTTTCTTTACATTTGTTCATCACATTTCTGTTTTCTTATTTTGATTTTGTTCCCCTCTATTTTAACTCACTTCCAGTGGAGGAAAAAAAATTCTGTAGTGTTATGATATATTGTCTTTGTTTAGAAGCTGTGCTCAAACATTGGTTTTTAAGGGATATTGTCCCATTTCTATGGAAGGGATTTCCTGAATCTCTTGCAATGGCTGTAACTTGTGATCTTTCAGTTTGCAAGGAACTGGGCAATTCTGATAATGTTTCAGTGGGAAATGAACACTTTGCACATATAAAACCATCTGTATTAATGTGTTCACGTGGCTGTTTGGGCTATATGAAAAGCCATTGTTTTTTTTTATCTAGCCAGATGTGGCTGAATCATAAAACCGAGGTCCTGACTAGAGCTGGCTGAAATTTTTCAGCCAAAAAATGTTTCTTAATTTTCTTCTGCAAACATTTGGACGTGTGATGTTCTCCCTGCTTTTTGCCAGTACAATATAAGTGAATGTCCTTTCTGCAGACCTGTTTGGTAATGGCAATGTACGGTATCCTGGTGCAACAAAGGGCATAGCAGACTGAAGCCAAGAACGCTGAGAGCAGACAGGGCTCTGAAGAAGTGGTTATGTGATTGGTTATGAGCTATACAAGAAGTTAGCCAACTGAGGCAGGAGAATCTTTACTCTGAGCAAACCAGTCTATGCTCTTTGTTGCTAGTCAACAAGCAACTGCAAATACAGTTGGTGGTGATTTCCTTTCAGGGAAGCAGAACAGATGGTAGGACTAGGATCGTAGTGCCAAATTTAGAAACAAGCACCCAGTAGAAATCTGCTGGCTAGAGAACTGAACTCGGCTGATGTTTGAACCCTGATGAGCTTGAAGGAAAAACAATGGTTTGTCTCTCCCCATAGACCACTAACAATCTTTTGTCCAGACAGTCTGACTGTTGTTGTTAAACTAACTCCCTCACTGGCTGCAGTAGGTCTATCTGGAAGAACATGTCTCCCTTGCTAGAGACTATCCCAGGAAAATCAATGCAATAGCTCCGACGCTGGAGTGCAGGACCACAAGCAAGACATTTACAAATGGCCGACTCTCACTCTTAAATACTGGTTCACACCCAGTCTGCTACCCAGCACACTGGCACAAGGGGCTCCCAGAGATAGACCGTGTGAACCAGTGAGAAAGGTCAGAAGACTGAGGGGTCCTGTGTGACATGTGAAGCAAGTATTCTTTTCCATCTTATTCAACATAGGTGTTTATCTCATACTCATCCTCCTGGGTCGGCTCTAGGTATTTTGCCACCCCAAGCATGTCAGGCAGGCTCCCTGCGGGAGGTCCCTGGTCCCGCAGATTCAGCGGCATGCCTGCGGGATGTCCGCCAAAGCCACGGGACCAACGGACCCTCGCAGTGACCGGCAGAGCGCCCCCCATGGCTTGCCGCCCCAGGCACGCGCTTGGCATGCTGCTGCTTGGAGCCACCCCTGCACCATCATAGTATCTGAATGCCTTCCAGTTGGGCATTAAGCTGTGTCAGAGAGTCTCCAAGACAGTGACGGCTAGATACACTGGAGCTGATGCAGGCATGTGTAAGTCACACTTCTCTGTCTCCTGTGCCCCATGCACCTCAGGAGTGGACAGGCAATTATGGACAGGATGTGATGAAGCTATGCTGCCCTGCCCAAGCACTTTCTGGCTAGCACTGCTCTACATCCCCTTGGTACAAGGGTTGCCTAGTGCTCCTGGAACCCCCCTGCTTCCCAATGGATATTCTACCCCAGGATCCCATAGGCTACATCTGAGGCTCTTTCTTTTAAATATTCCTTCACTTGCTGTTCTGATGCAAAGGGGTCGCAACTGCAGCCTTTTCAAATGGGGACAGGCAGGTTTTAAAGTATTTCAACAGGAAGGGAAAAGCGTGTTCCAAGCACTGGACAAGAAGCAATGCTCTGGGTTGGAATCTGACATAGACTTCCAATACGGGCTCATCTTGCAGGGTTTCCCTCCCCATGAGGACACTATGTCTTCTAGGGGTACTATAAGGATTAATCAGTGAATGTTTCTACAATGATTTGAAAGTGATAAATATATAAGGGCTGAGTACTAAAGTGACACACCCTCACTACTCAGGACTTCAGCAGGAGTTGCTGGACCTGATTCTGCTCTCGCCTCAGTGGAAATCAGAAATTGCTCCAGATTTACACTGGTGTAAAAGTGGAGTGAGATCAGACACAATGTCATTGTTTCTTTAGCTGGATTTAATACCAAACTTCCTGTTCTCTGCAGCATCTGATCTTCTTTAGCAAAAGTTCTGGATCACACTTAAATAATAATCACAATTAAATAATAATCCCACTTAGTACTTGACACATTTTCAAAAAACTTGACAAACATGAGCTAATTTGCCTTTAAAAACAATGCATTTTGAAAACAAGGGTTGAGTTTGCTGAATCCAGGGCGGCAGCAGAAATAACATAGAAGCCATGATTGTTTTAGTGCCAAACATCAGCGCATTGGGATTAACGCCATTATAGTAAGAAGCAACAGACAAAATACGAGGGGTTATGCTGTAATTTTAAAGTGTTTGACATTGGGACTGGGAGCAGTATTAGTGTGAAAAAAAAGACATACTTGGCAATTAAAATAAGTGATTCCAATTACATTAACTGCTATGATATACGGAAGAAAGCTGAATTGACTGAGGCATGGGCTAGGATGATGCTACCTAGACAGCTGAGCATGGAGACCTCTGTTTTGCTTGCCTGCGTTGGGGTTCCAAGATCTCACACTTCTGACCACAAAACCCTAAAGCACTGTCCAATCCTTTGTAAATATACCCCTGGCTAGACAGGAAGTCATATCCCTCCTCTCTGGTGCTCATGAAAACCAAATGCCTGCATTCTAATGCTCACTGCGCTCCTTCATCTCTCTCCATTTATACAATTTAAAGTGATACAGGCATTTTACAGGTAGACATAGTGTTATATTGTTATTCGGTGTACCCTGTACCAGTTCGTGATGCTTGACAAAACACAGAAAAGATCCAGTCCCTGCATGTGGAGCTTGCACTGCCACTGCAGAAATGCAATATGTGAGACACTGGTACAGCTGCAAGGAGGCTTGGGAGACAACACTGGTGAGATCAATAGAGAGCTTCATGAAAGGGATGGATTTGAAGGTAAAGGAGAGAAAGAGTACATGTGGCCTGATCCGAAGCCCACTGAAATTGATGGCTCTTGGTACAGGGAGACTCGGGGTTGTTCCAAAAGAAGCCATGAAATTGATGCTGGGCAGAGGCATCATTTGCCACGCTGACTATGATACAGCTGCTGTCCAAGGAACAAAATGACCATACTTACTCTTCTGTTATTACTTCTATGAAGGGCATTACAGAAGTGGTGGAAAGGAAAAGTAAAGAAAAAGCCAGGCCCCTCATGGCATAAAGCTAACAATACTGGTGGCAAAACAACAATAGATTATACTTTGAATACATCTGCAAGTAGTCAGGATGAGCTCTACCCCGACATCTGGTGGTGAATTGTGGTGAGTTGTGGAAAAGAACTTCAGGCGCTGATCTTGTTTGCATAGGCACACCCACCCTCCCTAGCATGAGTCCACAGCTGCCCAAAATGGTCACTTTGGCTGATGTGGGATACCCAGTTTCTCTGTTATTGGGGCAGGAAGAATAAAGGGTTGTTACCCTGATTATGTGAATCAAGGACAACGAAACTGTTTTATGATAGAGGGACCCATCATCAACTAAGTAGCACTTGCTAGACAAGGGACATGGGTTCCAAAACCTAATGAACTGGGAGAGGTTGGGAAATAGGTTTTTGCATCTGATAGTATGGGTGCCTTTTGAGGGCCCGAACTGCTAATTGTACTTTCTCTCTCTACTGTGGAATATTGAAGCTAATTTTGATTCCATTAGGAGTCTAGTCATAGGCTGCTGAGCTGAATTCATGTTGGTCCAATGGTGTACTAGCACTGAGGCTCTCCTACTACAAGCTGAAATCACCGAGTGCTGGGTGGGGCTGAAGATATGTTGTTGGCAGAGCAGAGCAGTTTGTGGGATGACTGCAGTGGCTGGTGGAGCAGCTGGTGGAGCAGCTGGTGGAACAGAGCAGTTTGTGGAGCAGCTCACGGGACAGCTGGTGGAGCAGAGTGGCTGGTGGAGTGGCTTGCAGTGAAGGCTGCAGCAGAACCCCATGGAGAGGTGAGGCAGTCGGTCTTGGACCACGTAAGGTGCCCCTTAACACCCTGTGCCCCTCTGCAGGCTTGGGGGGGGGGGGGCACTGCAGATAAACTTTTGAACTCTGGGGTTGCACTGACCAGGGACAGAGACTTTTGGGTTGTTGAACTTTTGGGTGATTTTTGGGTTGCTGGACTCAAGAGGCTTTTGGGTGTTGGACTTTTGGGACTTTGGGTAATTTTTTGGGTTGCTGGACTTATGACTCTGAGGGGAAAAGCACACTGCCAAACTTACCTGGAGGTGGGTCTTTTGCTCATGGTTTGTGTTATGAATCCTGTTTGTGGTCTTTCCCCAACATAATGCTGCATTATTTCCCTCCTTTATTAAAAGGATTTTGCTACACTCAGACTCTGTGCTTGCGAGAGGGGAAGTATTGCCTCCTAGAGGCTCCCGGGGGTGTGTGTGTAATTGTCCCAGGTCACTGGGTGGGGACTCGAGCCGGTTTTGCATTGTATTATTGAAACAGAACCCCTGGATACTGAACCCGGCCCTTGTTGCTGCCAGCTCAGACGGGCAGAAGAGTTACACGTCTATGAAGCCAGACAAAGCTCCTTAGATTTTTTTAAAAAAAGACAGAGATTAAGGTTCTGATTTTCTCCACTGCTCATTTTCAAACCCTATATATTATTAAACTGGCTCAGAAAATAACCATTTTGATGCATCTTTCAAAGGAAGCCTAGCATTTCTCTGGGCAGCTGTTATGAAAATGGCTGTAATGTTGGGTAAGACATCTGATTTTAGAGTTATTGTTAAGGAAGCTGCCTAAGGTGCAGATCCACTTTGTCACTAGGAGCTTCCAAGAGAAATCTCAGCAAGAGCACTAAGAGCCAAGCATATTCTTTCTTTTTCACACATCATTGCTAGTAAGAAGGGTTCTTCAAGGCAAGGAGAGGCCTCAGTTGCTATCACACTCTGTCCTCTGTGACACCGGTGCAGTCCCATTGCCTTCATTAGATTTGCACAGATATAATTGAGTGGAGCTTGGTGAGCAATTCTGTTGATGCATGGAAAGGAATAGAATGCAGCTCATTCTTGTGAGTGGAATTGGGGCCCTAAGGAGGAATTAAAAGGAGAAAAGAATTTGAGCAGAACAAGAAGCAGGTAACAAAGGATCATTCTTATACAGCCATTATCAGTGAGGAAGTTTATTTTAGGCATCATGGTAGAAAGGGTTTCAGTCCTATGAATTGGGTCATTTCAGATTAATCAGGGCAAAAGGAGGATGACGGGACTGCAAAGAGAGCATTCGGCACTTTGCACAGCAAGGCCCTGGGGGCTAAGAAATAGAATACCTTCTGATACTAGAAATCCAACCAAAACCCAAAGAGGTTTGGGTGTCGTCCTGGAAAGGAGCCTGGGATGCCATTAGAACAACAGAGGAAGGATATTACTAAGCTAGGTATGGAATCGGGTTCATTTTCAGTCAAAGCACTTGCATCATGTTTCTCTGTCACTTTCAAAGATCCCAAAGTGGAATGAGACAGAGAAGCTGCCATTTTTATGGGGCCATTTTGCTGCTCCTTTAGGGCCTCCTAAGGGGAACATTCTGGAGGAGTTTGGTTTGAAAGCCTTCAGTTAGACAATTGAAACAGCATAATCTTTCTTCTAGGAACCAGCCCCTTCGTATGCTTCCCTGAAACAAAACAGACCCTGCCTCCACCTGACAAAATATCACAGCTGTCATCTTGATGCCCTGATTTTAATTTATTCTCCTTCTAAACTGCACAGGAATCAGAAATTGTCAGCAGCAAAGATGCAGGAGTTCAGATGCATACTGGCTGCTTCAGGGCTCCCAAAAGCAATTAGAGCAGGGGCAGGCAAACTTTTTGGCATCAGGGCCGCATTGGGTTTCCAAAATTGTATGGAGGGCCAGTTAGCGGAGGCTGTGCCTCTCCAAACAGCCAGGCGTGGCCTGGCCCCACCCCCTATATGACCCCTCCTGCTTCTCGCCCTCTGACAGCCCCCCTGAGACTCCTGGCCCTTCCAACCCCCCACTCCCTGTCCCCTGACAGCCCCCTATCCAAGCCCCTTCTCCTTCCTGACAGCCCCCTGGGACCCCTGCCCCGGACTGCCCCCCACCACCCCATCCAACCCCCCTCTCATTCCTGATTGCCCCCTCCAGGACCCTTGCCCCCATTCAACCCCCCTGTTCCCTGTCCTCTGACCACCCCAACCCCTATCCACACACCTACCCCCTGAACACCACCCCGAACTCCCCTGCCCTCTATCCAACCCCCCTGCTTCCTGCCCCTTTACTGTGCGGCCTGGAGCACCGGTAGCTGGCAGCACTGCAGCCGCGCTGCCCAGAACACCAGGACAGTCAGCCACACCCCCACACAGCACAGAGACTGGGTCAGGCTGGGCTCTGCAGCTGCACTCCCTCAGGAGCTCGCAGCCCCACTGCCCAGAGCATTGCGCCGGTGGTGGAGTGAGCTGAGGCTGCGGGGGAGAGGGAACAGCAGGGGAGGGGCTGTGGGCTAGCCTCCTGGGGTAGGAGCTCAGGGGTCGGGCAGGAGGGTCCCACGGGCTGGATGTGGCCCGCAGGCCATAGTTTGCTCACCTCTGAATTAGAGGGTAGTTACAATGATACACTGGAGAAAGAGACATTTAGAAAAGTTAGTGGCCAGAGAGGGAGATTTTCCCCATGACATTGAATGTACAGTCATTCTTTTTAAGCATCATGGCCATCACACAATCCTGTGTAGGTCTCATCTGAATTTGACTTTTTTATTTTTATTTAATGAACTAGTTCCCAATATGATCTTTTATAAGTGTCCTTCCTCTAACTAAACGCACCTCGGTAATTATTTGAATGGGCTGGTTCCTGGAAGAAAGATAGTGTTGTTTCAAGTGAGGGTAGGGATAGGATATAGAGGGACCTAGACTAATTAGAGGACTGGGCCAAAAGAAATCTGATGAGGTTCAACAAGGGCAAGTGCAGAGTCCTGCACTTAGGACGGAAGAATCCCATCACTGCTACAGACTAGGGACCGAGTGGCTAGGCAGCAGTTCTGCAGAAAAGGACCTGAGGTTACAGGGATGAGAAGCTGGATATGAGTCAACGGTTTGCCCTTGTTGTCAAGAAGGCTAATGGCATTTTGTGCTGTATAAGTAGGGGCATTGCCAGCAGATTGAGGGACGTGATCATTCCCCTCTATTCGACATTGGTGAGGCCTCACCTGGAGTACTGTGTCCAGTTTTGGGCCCCACACTACAAGAAGGATGTGGAAAAATTGGAAAGAGTCCAGCGGAGGGCAACAAAATGATTAGGGGGCTGGAGCACATGACTTAGGAGGAGAGGTTGAGGGAACTAGGATTGTTTAGTCTGCAGAAGAGAAGAACAAGGGGGGATTTGATAGCAGCTTTCAACTACCTGAAAGGGGGTTCCAAAGAGGATGGATCTAGCCTGTTCTCAGTGGTAGCAGATGACAGAAGGAGTAATTGTCTCAGGTTGCAGTGGGGGAGGCTTAGGTTGGATATTAGGAAAAACTTTTTCACTAGGAGGGTGGTGAAGCACTGGAATGGGTTACCGAGAAGGTGGTGTAATCTCCTTCCATAGAGGTTTTTAAGGTCAGGCTTGACGAAGCCCTGGCTGGGATGATTTAGTTGGGGATTGGTCCTGCTTTGAGCAGGGGGTTGGACTAGATGACCTCCGGAGGTACCTTCCAGCCCTGATATTCTATGATTCTATGATAATTGTCTAGCTATATCATTGATGTCTTGCATGGGAAAATCCACATCTTTGTCCCCACAATTATAGTGGGAGCTGGTTATCTATTTCCTCATGCCTTCAGTTGTCAGGCTAGAAATGGAAGCCTCTGTGAATGGTCCTTTTTGGACTGATGTAAATCCAGAGTACCGTGAGCCAGAGTACCATGAACCAGAGTATTTTAAATGTACTGATTTCCATGGCAAGTCCAATATTCCTAAATCAAACCTAGCATTTTAATCTCTCTCCTATTTTACAAGAACATGGAGCTATGTGACTAACAGGGGGCTCTTTCTGACAAACAGCATTTCTCAAGGTGTTTTGGCACCTCTGGTCCTAGACAGATGTGAAGAAGTGCAAGAAAAAATAAAAATGATGAGTCGATTGGTTATTTCAGAACCTTTAAGGTCAGTTTTGAGGCTGGTTCTAGGAAAGTTCATGGTTGAGGGGCAATGGAGCTGTTCATATAAGTAAAGGATTGCTCATGTGAATAAGTGTTCCAGGACTCAGCCATATTTTCTTAATAGGAAAGATTCATAGTTATAAACCAGAAAGGATCATTGTGATAATCTAGTCCGAGCTACTGCATAATACAGCCGAAGGAAATCCCTGAATTAATTCTTGTTTGGACTAGAGCAGAGCTTTTAGAAAAACCTCCAATCTTGATTTAAAAATGTCCAATGATGGAGAATTCAGCACAACCCTTGGTAAGTTGTTCCAATAGTTACTTACCCTCTCAGTTAAAAATGTGCATCTTATTCCTACTCTAAATTTGTCTAGCTGCAGCTTCCAGCTATCGAGTCTCATTATACCTTTTACTGCTAGATGGAAGAGCCCCCCCCATTATCAAATTTCTGATTCCATGTAGGTATTTTTAGACTGTGATCAAGTCACCCCTTAACCTTCTCTTTGTTAAACTAAACAGGTTGGGTTCCTTGAGTCTATCACAGTACGCCATGTTTTCTAATCCTTTAACCATTCTCATGGTTCTTTTCTTTGAACCCTCTCCAATTTATCACCATCCTTTTTGCACTGTGGACACCAGAAATGGACACTATATTCCAGTGATGGTTGGACAAGTGGTAAATACAGATGTAATAGCATCTCACTGCTTCTACTCAATATCCCACTCTTTATATATCCAGGAATCCCATTAGCCCTTTTGGCCACAGCTGGTAAGAGACTGCAATACACAGACTGTAATATCCTTACACACACTGAGGTGTACTTTACTCCACAAGACATTTTATGGCTTCAGTGTGGCTGTTCAAGAGACCATTCAGCTTAGGTGAGAATATCACAATCTGGCCCAATATTTGTGACCACAGAGCAAGATTTTTAGATGATGTAAATTGAAGTCAGTGGAGCTGGGGTGGCTTACATCAGCTGAAAGACCTAGACTCAGATTTTCACTGTGGTGGTTGGGGGAAAAAAAATCACATTTTCACTATTTATCAAGGTAGAGAATCATTTGCCTTCACCCCCTCCCCTGTTCTCTCACTTCAGATTTTATCACAGACACAAAGGCAGCTGTGATAAATGTAAAAAATACCATCATTTTCTTACAAAAAATACATGGAAAAACCTCTGTGTAGCAGATTTCTCATGTTTGGATGAAGTTCAGGATAGTTACTCAGTGCTCTTTAATGCATTACAATCTCATTTAGGTTTCGAGTTCTGCCTAGAAAACAAGAAAGCTTCTCAGTCAACACAGACTGCAATATGATTAGTTTGAAGTCTTTTCAACTCTGTAGGATCCTTGCTGCATACTTAACACATACGATTTTTTTTCCTGATATGGGCTGGGAACTGCTGTCAGATAATGCAAAATTCATTTCCAGTTCTTTGCTCAAATAACCTTGAGTCTTTCAAATTTCAATGCTCTCCGAAAAAGAAACGCCCCTTTGCAGTTCCTTATCTTGGCTTGAGGAGTTAATGTGATACAATTGATTGAGGAAGACAAGTGGATCTTAGTATGATGCATTATGTCAGTTAAGAAAAGTCACAGCCTGGTTACTGTTGATAATCTCATTCTGATTTCATTAAGCCCCAATTTATCACTTGAGAACAACCAGCTAACTGGATGCAGCCAATTCACCCCATTCAAAAATAATTCAGTCAGACAATAAGGTGAGCATAAAATGAGATTAGTTTCAAGGAAACTCACCAGCGGATGCTCAGAAGGACGTATCCTGCACTCTTGTCACAGCTGTTCTTGAATCCCTCTCTCTAAGCACCTTCCTGTAGCATGGCTCTGGTAAATAAACGTGTGTGTAAAAGCAGATTGTGGTGCTGTGTAGGGGAACAACCTGTGGGTTCCCATCCATGCCTCACCCAAATACCCCGTTATGAAGAGCCACTTTGGGAGACCGGAAGTAGGATTGGAGCCCCCACCACAGTGCAGTGCCCACCTCCCTGTGTAGTCTGGGAGCAGGAAAGAACCTGCCATCTGCTCTTATGTGGAGCTTGGGGAAGGGATGCTAGGCTCTGGAAGCCACCTCAACCATTAGGCAGGATTAACCTCCAGAGTAGATTCAGCCGCACTCCACTGTATGTGGGGAGAATTCTGCTTTCCCCTCCACCCTCTTTCTCCTGCAGAGATCCCCAGTGCCCAGCCCAATTACAGGGGCTGCTGTGCCTAGCTATGACCGTGTGTGTCAGAGAGTTTCATCACTGCAGCAGACAGTGGGTGTTTGCACCCGGCACGGCTCAGTGCCTTCTGGGGGGTGAACAGGGAGAGGCAGCTGCTATGCACCCTATTAGGATGGTGTAGTTTACACTTCTTTGTATGCCTGGCCAGCTTCATTGACCTGTGTAGGAGAGTCATCCCCCTCCTCTTCTTAACCCTTCTAGGAAAAGCTGGCACCAATGGTGGTGTTGTCTCTGAGCAGCTCTGGGATTCAGTGGGGCACGAGGGATGCACCTCCAGCCAGTGCCTGGTCAGGAGGGCAGGTTCTTTATGGCTGTTTAACATCAAGGGTCTTGGCATCCTGTGGCAAAGAGACTTGGGACTAGGCTCGCGAAAGAGAATGGGGACGAGGAAATGAAGGAGCCAGGGGCCAGTCTCCTTTTTCCCCTGGAGGGGTGAGGGACATGGAGCTGGCAGGCAGGGTCCCTCTCTTTCCCCCTGCACTCCCTGGAGGGGAAAGAAACCAGCAGAGGGAACAGATCTTCCCATAAAGGGCCAGTAGGAGACTCCCCTAGCTTAGATATTCCTCCTTCCCTCAGATGTGGATACTGCTTCACCTACTAGCAGGAAGTCAGGGATCCCAGAAACTCCCTAAGCAGATGCCAAAAAGAACCACAGATGTAGTGCTCTACACTCCTGTTTATCCAAATGGCCTGGGGACATCCGACACTTTTGGATAACTGGGCATTCAGATAAACAGAAGTGCTATTAACTAACATGGGGTTACATGGGGGACACCCTGTGGATTTGGATAACTAGGATTTTTGGCTAAAGGGAATTTGGATAACTGGAATTACACTGCATTTTTACAGTCTCATAATTTTAGAGGCCCTGACTCGGAAGTTTTGAGCATTTAGACACAGGGAAAGTCCTCTAGAGGTCTGACAACACAGGCCCTGGTGACAGATGGTGTGTCTCGTACGAGTTAACAGTGGAGAACACCAGTGCAGAATTTTCCCCTACGATATATTTGCTAGTGAACATGTTTCTTCCTAAACTGAGAGAGGCTCCAGCCTCAAAATATTTATCTGGATTTCAGCTGGGAATTTGATTTGGCCCCTTATAAAGACAGGGACTGATTACAATTCAGGTCTGGGTTCAGATTTTGAATTAACTGCTCTTGCTCAGGGATGTTTGGAGCTGTAATTTCCTCCTAAATATCACAGGTCTTGGGTGGCAGGCCAATCCTTGCCCACAGACAACCCACCAACCTGAAACGTATTCTCACCAGCAACTGCACACCGTACCATAGTAACTCTAGCTCAGGAACCAATCCATGCAACAAACCTCGATGCCAACTCTGCCCACATATCTACACCAGCGACACCGATCACAGACCTAACCAATCCGCCACACCATCACTGGTCATCACCTGCACGTCCACAATGTATATACGCCATACATATGGCAAGCAAGTGCCCCTCTGCTATGTACAATTGGCCAAACTGGACGTCACTACGAAAAAGGATAAATGGCGACAAATCAGATACAAGGAATGGCAATAACAAAAACCTGAGGAGAGCACTTCAACGCTCCCTGGCCACACTCATAGCAAGATCTTAAGGTGAGCATCCTGAGAGCAAGACGACTAGCGACAGACTTCAAAGAGAAATGCTTGAGCTTCAGTTCATTTTACAAGATTTCGACACCATCAGCTCTGGACTACACCAACAAAGGGATGTGGGGGAATGGCTTGCCAATCTACAGACCCAGTTGTACCTCTTTGGTTTTCACACCTCTTGCTAAAAGGCCTCAGTCGTCTCCCTGATGAACAATAACCTCTTATCATCTAAGCTTGCTCTAGCACTATATATATACCTACCCTGGAAATTTCCACTACCTGCGTCTGACGAAGTGGGTATTCACCCACGAAAGCTCACGCTCCAAAACATCTGTTAGTCTATAAGGTGCCACGGGATTCTCTGCTGCTTTTACAGATCCAGACTAACACGGCTACCCCTCTGATACTCCTAAATATAATAATTCTTACCGGGGGCAGGGTTCTGTCCTGTGTTGTAGGTTTGTGCAGTGCCTAGGGCCTCTGTGCCCTGATCTCTGATTGGGATCCTTAGCCATTAAGTCAATAGAAATATAACCAGTAATAATAAGTACCTACTTAACCTGGGTGTTAGGAAGCTAAATCAATTAATGAATGTTAATTAATGTTAAACTCTTTGACATTTGAGATGAAAACAGGTAGATGCTATGAATGCAAAGCATTGTTGTGGCCCAAAAACAACATATGACACCCTTGTAAAGCAAACTAAAGGCTATTAACATTCTTCTCATGACTAGATTCCACTTCACTCAGGGACATAAACAAGGCTTCAGCAAGCAACACAAAAAGCCCAGTGCAGCCACAGCACGTCTCAATCCCAGCCAATAACCCTACATTTCCCGAAGACCATTTCTGAGCTATACAAAAAACACACACACAAAGCACATGAGCTTTACATCTTATTGTCACAAACACATGAATAATGTATTTGCACAGCAAAGGACCTGGCACTGTAAGACTCACAAGAATCACAGTTCCTTTCCCAGAGATCAGAAGAGTCATCCAGAGATTTTATGACATACATTGATATGGACACACTGGCCACACATAATCCATGGCATATCACTCAAGCAACAAAGATGCAACAACCCTAAGCCACTCAAAGAAAGTTAATTTGCAAGTGACCACACTGCCAAGTACTGCATCCTCACCCAGAGAGAATTCACTCTGAGAAGAGTGTTTTGCTTACAGACTAGACACTGCCCAGGTTGGTAAGTCGAATGTGTTGACTTGCTCCTTTCCCCTCCTTTCTCTTGGCAAACATTCTATATACATTTTTCATGTTCTTTCTCTCAAAAGCAAATGCTTCACTGAGGCTTCTCTACAAAACACATCAGCTTGCTACTCCTGAGCATCCATACCAGAATATATCTTGAGGCAGTCTGTGTGCTCAGCAGAGCTCTCACGCTGTCTGAGCTGGACCCCATATCGTGTAGGCTTTTGTGACATTCCCCTCTAGTGTTATCCGGACCGGTGATCTGCTAGGTCACTCCAAACCTTAACTCTGGGAACCAGACTTACTCAGCTCTGCTGTGAGAACCCCGACTCCTGGGCTGTTCACGCACAGCCTCTGGCATGGAAGCTGCTCCTTGGATTGTGCAACCAAATGACACTCAGATGTACAAACACTCATTTCTCAACCTGTATATTATATAATTTTAACATTAGCTTTTATAAAAAAATTAAATTTGAATGTGGGGGTCATGAAATGTTGTTATCCTTATTGTCTGAGTAAAGGGCAGCAGAACTGTACTTAGAGTGCATGAATGAGGGAGCCTTCTTCAGTGCTTAATTTGTGGTAGGGCTTGCCAGGACTGCTCACAAACAGGGAAGAATTGGTAGAGAAAATAGAAGTGGGTGACAACCTGGGCAGCAGTGACCATGAGATGGTCGAGTTCAGGATCCTGACAAAAGGAAGGAAGGAGAGCAGCCAACTTTAATTTCTGGGATGATTCTAAAACATGAGTTAAATCTAATAAAGTGGTCGTGAAACATTTTAAAGCTTTTACTATGGTGCCATACAGCCTACCTTCACTCTCATGTCAGCACCCCCCGCCCCCGCCCCCTGTATATTCGAATATCTCCCCTCAATTTCAATTCCTGGGGAAAGCAAGGCCATGGGTGTTAGAGTTATATATGAGTGATATAGCTCCATATATGGGAACATATCTGGATAGTTAACAGAGCACCATCTACTGACACAAAAGGTGTTCATAATTTTATAGGACTACTAAAGTTAATTGTTGCTGTGCACTGCAAATGGCTTCCGTTGCAGAGCTCTTAACTCTGGGCAAACAGGAGCTGTGAGAGCAGGATTTACAGCACCTTGCAAGCAGGACCAGCAAGGGAAAGAAGAGGAGGACAAACGGAAAGATTCCATTTGGCCCTTTACCGGGGCTGGGTGAAATACTCACAGCTACGTTCAAACCCTGCAAGACTTAAGAATTTCTTTTCAAAATCACAACTATGGGCCAAATGCATGAGCAATCTGAAAAAAATTTCTCTCTCTCTTTCTTTCCCATAATAGGCAAATCAAAACGCTGGATCTGGAATTCCCTCAAATAGCAGTTGCAAAATTGGGATCCAAATGTCAACTTTTCCCAAATTTAGGAGGTTTGGCTTCAGCTTATTAGAGACAAAAGTTTCAGCTGTGAAGTTGAACCTCCACCTGACCAGCCCACCTCTTTCAAGCATATAGCACTAAAGTTAGACTTGAGAAGCCTGTGTTCAATTTCCTGTTCTGGAACAGTCTTCCTGTATGGCCTTGGGGAAGTCACTTAGCCTTTTTTCTTAAGCTAACTTCCCTTCCTCCACCTCTCTGTTAAAACGCAGCTCCGCCTTGCAGCAGTTTCCCTCATCACTGTTTCCAAAATTCTAACCCAGTCATTGCCCTTCCTTCCCAGACAGCATTGGCCCAACCAACTTTATATCTCATGTCATGCATGTTTGACTTTGATAGAGCTATTCCAATGACACCAGTAACAAAAATATGACCAGGCTCCTAAAGCTTTGGATCAGGCCCAAAGTCATGTTGCAGACAGTGCTCCCCTGGATTCCGGCAGGGTGACAGTCTCCTTTTTCTCCTGGAGGTGTCAGGGACATGGAGGTGGCAGATGACGAACAGTGGTGGAGTGGTGGAAGCTGGTATTGCTGAACCTGCTCTGGGGTTAGAAAGAGAATTTCAGTCTCTGGACCCATCAGGCCAGCATTTAATGTACGTGAAGAAGCCACTGATATGACTAACGGCACCGGGGAGCCACAAAAGATTTCATAGTGGATAACAGGGATTACACAAGGTGAGACATGAAGGAAAAGAGAGAGACAAAGACAATGTGCTGAAATGGGGGTAGGAAAGAAGAGTGAGGTAGAAAATGAAATTAAAATAAAATCTTTTATTTTTACATATTTTTATTTAGCTGTTAAAAATTCTGCTGCATGGGTGAAATTCATCCATGTGGAGTGGCCCTGTTCCACACTTAACTCTAAAACTGGGTATAGGGGGGAAAAATGGATGTTTTTTTGAATTTTGTTCTTGATTTCTAATATTTGTTAAAATAGATACTTGATATTTTGACATTTTTTGACCAGTTCTGTAGCTGGTAGGAGATGGTGCAAACAATTCATAGTAATTTTTTATTCCTCTTCAAATTTCAAAATTCCAGTGAAATTTCAAAATTGTTACCAGCCTTACTTTATTCCCACTTCAACCTGGTGGCTCTGATCCTGCAAAAACTTAAGTAACTTAAGTTACGCGCCTGTTGAGGCCCTGATTCCAGAAAGTAGGTAAATTTAAGTCCAAGCAAGTGCTTAAATCCGTTCTTATTCAGGAAAACACTTAAAACATGTGCTTAACTTTAAGCTCATGCTTAAGTTCAATTGACTTCAGTGGGACTGAATGCTTAATAGCATCCTGAATTGGGCCAATTTTTTTGGTCTAGTATTGGGCTGAAGGACATAAATCTGATTTAAATGGTGGATAAATCTTGTGCTGGTCCTACAAAAATGGGTGAATTTCTCCTCAGAAGAATGAAAATCCACTCCTGTTTTTCAGTTGTTTCCCTTTCAGGCATTTTGTTTTGCAAGGCTAAGAAATAATCACGACTCTTTTTCACCCTCTTGCATTTTCTCTTTTACACACATGTGGACATGAAGGAGTTAACGGTCCTTACGACAGTAGCTTGTCTTTTGCTAAGAAAGGCGAATAAACACACTATTTTAATGTATAATTTGCATAAGGCTTCCTTTAATTTGTTGCTTTCATTATGGTAATAGAATGAAAACAACAAATTACACCAATAAAAAAATATACAGCAATGGCAGTACCCAAAGTCATTACACTGTTAACAGAATTGCATCTTCCTCATGGTCATTATTTTTATCAATAAAGAGCCTTGTAAAATCCTCCAACCAGCGCATTGGGAAAGTTTCTGAACTTTACCAAGGAAAGAATAAAATATCCAAATGAAAGAGGACTCCAGGAGGGCTTGGAATTGATAATGAAATGCAAAGCAAAGGATAGGTTAGAAGCGATAGGTCAGTGCAGACTACCTGCATTCTTGTCTATAGTCATCCCACCATTATGGTTACCTGTAGAACTATAGTGTTGCAGGTTCCACTTGAGACTGACCCCCTTGTGCCAGGTACTGTACATATTCATTGTAAGACTCAGTCCTTGCTGCAAAGAGCTTATAGTCTAAATGGACAGGACAGACAAAGGGTGGGAGAAGATGTATGCTTGTATAAATGGGGAGCAGTTTCTCAGAGGATAAGGGTGAGCCAGGTGTTAGGGCTTTAGCCTGGGACCGGGGGAAGGAGGCATAATTAATTCCCTGGTCCCCCATCGGCTTCCTGTGTGACCTTGGACAAGTTTCGTAGCATCTCTGTGCCTAAATGCCTCATCTATGAAATGAGGATAACAACACAGCCTTACATTGCTATGATTTAAATCAGCAACCAGGAACACTTGGTTATTTTAAGTAATTGATTTTAATCTTGGTTTGCATTTTGTACTTTTCAGTTATTTTACCGAAAGCAAGTTGCAGTCTCATCAGCTGGTATAACCTTTAAAACATGGAGGTCTGCAACAAAATATAGCTTTTATACATACTTTGGTACTTCTTTTTGCTAACCAGGAAGGTATCGTATATCGATACCCATTTATTTAAGCAATTATATAGTTAAACATATATTGATTGGGTCAGACCCAAGGTCCATCTAGACCAGTATCCTGTCTTCCGACAGCGGCCAATGCCTGGTGTCCCAGAGGGAATGAACGGAACAGGGAATTATCAAGTGATCCATTCCCTGTCTTCCATCCCCAGTGTCTGGCAAACAGAGGCTAGGGACACCAAACCTACCTATCCTGGCTAATAGCTACTGATGGACCTATCCTCCATGAAGTTATTTAGTTCTAGAGCTGCCCAGGGGTGGAGGGGAAGTGAGGCAATTTGGCCCAGGCCCCACAGGGTCCTCCATGAGAATATAGTATTCTATAGTATTGCAACTTTTTTTTATGGAAGGGGCCCCCAAAATTGCTTTGCCTCAGGCCCCCTGAATTCTCTGGGTGGCCCTGTCTAGTTCCTTTTTGAACCCTGTTATAGTCTTGGCCTTCACAACATCCTCTGACAAGTAGTTCCTCAGGTTGGCTGGGCACTGTGTGAAAAAGTACTTCCTTTTGTTTTAAACCCACTGTCTTATTAATTTCATTGTGTGACCCCTAGTTCTTGTGTTATCAGAAGGAGTAAATAACACTTCCTTATTTACTTTCTACACACCAGTCATGATTTTATAGACCTCTGTCATATCACCCCTTATTCATCTCTTTTCCAAGCTGAAAAGTCCCAGTCTTATTAATTGCTCCTCATATGGAAACCGTTCCATGCACCTAATCATTTTTGTTGCCCTTCTTTGTACCTTATCCAATTTAGATATATCTTTTTTGAGATGGGGTGACCACATCTGCACACAGTATTCAAGATGTAGGCACACCATGGATTTGTACAGTGGCAATATGGTATTTGCTGTCTTATCTATCCCTTTCTTAATGATTTCCAACATTCTGTTCTCTTTTTGACTGCCGCTGTACGTTGAATGTATGTTTTCAGAGAACTATCTGCAATGAAGCCAAGATCTCTTTCTTGAGTAGTAATAGCTAATTTGGATCCCATCATTTTATATGTATAGCTGGGATTATGCTTTCCAATGTGCATTACTTTGCATTCATCAACACTGAATTTCATCTGCCATTTTGTTGCCCAGTCATGCAGTTTTGGTAGATTAAAAAAATAAAAATATGGCAATATACCTATCTCCTAGAACTGGAAGGGACCCTAAAAGGTTACTGAGTCCAGCCCCCACTTTCAGGACCAAGTACTGATTTTGCCCTAAACGGCCCCTTCAAGGATTGAACTCATAACATTGGGTTTAGTAAGCTAATGCCCAAACCACTGAGCCATCTCTTCCTTTGTAGAGTGTTGGACTCTGCTTGGGACTTAACTATCTTGAGTGGTTTTGTATCATCTGCAAATTTTGCCACCTGACTGTCAAGATTCAAGATCTTTTTTTACCTCATGTTCTTCGGTGCCCATAAACATTATTTGACCGCGGAACCTCTTAAAATATGCCTGCAGATCAAATATTTCTTGTCATAAGATCTCTAACTAGCATTTGCTGAGTTCCAGTCATCTCCAATATTGTTTTCATTGGTTACCCAGTCCATGATATTTTCAGAATTCTTCTATAACACAATGATTCAAAGAATTGTAATTTCTTTATTATGTTTTGTAGTGTTAGAAAATGGTGAATGATGCATTTCTTTACCAGACAATACTTTCTTTACTCAGGATTTGTGTCAAGCAGCATTTGGATGGCTATTAGAATTCAATTAAAAATGTACAAAAATAGCATTCTAAAATAGTTTTTTAATTAGTTAAAAAAATTCTCTCCCTTAAATATGTCATAAATGTAAGCAAATAAAGTTAAACTTATCAACATGTGTTTTGCTTTTAAAACTAACTGATTTATTAAACTGAGGAAGTATGAACTGTGCATACCCCTCACTAGGCAAGAAAGGGTTAACCCCATTCCATGGCAGTGGAAGTCCCACCCTTCAGACTGTACTGGGCATGCTCCAATTGCTGCCTCAGTATAAAAGGGAGCAGCCCAGCTCATTCTAGGCTGACCATGAAGGAGGTAATGCTTGGTGGAGGCTCCAGCCCAGGTGCTGCCTTAGCATTTAAAGGTGGGAACCAGAGATCTTAAGGAGCAGACTAGAGACCTGTGGCCTATGGCCAGCCAACTGGAGCCAGAATCCCAGGGAGCTACTCACATTGAGGAGCTTGGAGACCCCAGTGATGCATGGTTTCTGGAGACACAGTAGGAAGTGGCCCTGGGAGGTGGGGTGAGTGGTATCTCCCAGCTAGTGAAGGTTGTTGTAGGATCCCTGCTAACTGGGTGGTGATTACATTTGCTGATGACAGGGCCCTAGGCTGGGACCCAGTGGAGCAGGGAGGGTCCAGGTCCTCCTACCTGGCCATCCCCACCCTTTGGTGGTGGCCCCTGATCCTGGCCATTAGGCAACACAGCCCTGATCCCCAGGGAAGACACTGACTCTGGCCACTGGGTCATGCAGTCCTGAACCCAAGGGCAGCCATATTGATTCCAGCCATTAGGCCATGCAGCCCTAAACCCAGGGGGTGGCCACATAGGTGCTGACTCTGTGGTGCTCCAGCCTTGAAGTACACACAGAAAATTATTTGTGGGTGCTTAGCACCCACTGGCAGACAGCTCCCTTGCATCTCCTCCCTCCCAGGGCCTCCTGCCCACCACAATCAGCTGTTCCATGGCATGTAGGAGGTGCTGGGGGATGTGTGCTTGAGAGAGGAGGTGGAACTGGACAGAAAGATTGGGGAAGAGGTGGTACAGGAGTGCAGTGGGGGTGGGAAGAGGCAGGCGGGGCCTTGGGGAAAAGGGTGGAGTGGGGGCTGGGGCTGAGCAGGGGTTGAGCACGTCTGGGGAAAGGAGGAAGCCAGTGCCTTTGGGCAGTCATATTGGCTCTGGTCATTGGCCCACACAGCCCTGACCCTAAGGGCAGCTATTTTGGCTCTGGTTGTTGGAATGCACAGCCCTGATACCGTGAGGGAAGTTATATTGACTCTTGTTATAAAGCCGCACAGTCCTGACCCCAAGGGCAGATGTATAGACTCTGGTGACTAGGCTGTGCAGCCCTGAAACTAAGGGCTGTTATATTGACTCAGGCCACTAGGCTGTATACCCCAAGTCCCAGGGGCAGCCATATTGACTTTTGCCACTAGTCCACACAGTCCTGATCCCCCAAGGCAACCATATTGACTCCAGCCATTGGGTCGTGTTGCTCTTAGCCTAGAGATAGTCTCCAAAAGGGGACAGAGTGTACGTACCCCATGACAAAGATACAGCAAAGAGGAGGGGAAGGTTAAAGCACTGGAAATGTTAAGTATGAAGTAAGGCTTTCCTTATAACAACATCCCTTGTTCCCTTTCCCTCTAGCTGGAGAAGGGTCCTTTTAAAAGGATGCATCTCCCCCTCCAGCCTTTCCATTTGGCAGTATTTCAGATAGCAGTAAAGGTGGTGACAACTGTCCTTCTGGGGAAGAGACAAAACATTAGCTGAGCTGAGCTGGCCCTGATGATGTTGGTGTTAATGCTAAAGTCCATTTCCTAAAAGACAAAACATCTCACAAAAGGGGAAAGCAGAGAACAGCAAAGGTAGAAAATGCAGTTTCTGTCTCTGGTGTTGGTGTTCACTTGCAACCTCACAGCTGGAAAACCACAAGCATGGCACACAATCTGGTCAGCCACTCCAAGTTCTGACAAATTCAAATCAGCATTGGGCAGTTTAGGGCATTGCTTTTATCTGGCTTTCTGATCACAGCAGCATTGAAAAAGATAGTGTTGGCCGGCTAAGCCAGACCTGTATTAAAAAGAAGGCAAAAGGAGAGGGAGAGGAAAAAGAACACACCAGGTGACGGAGAGGGAAATGACAATAGCTCCCATCCCAGATGGTGTTTGGGATGTAGCCAGAGCTGGTGGTGGTGGTGAAGTCAAAGGGATCCCCATCTTTGGTCCAGGCTGGTCAGGACATCTTTTGGGATCAGGACGAACAAGGTCTAGTGATGTTACGGTAGATTCAAAGGTTCCAGGAGATGGTGGGAGTGGCAGCCATGATGGCAAAGCTCAGTGCTTCCCCTTCACTTGTCTTTCAGCCAGCCAGCATGCATCTGTCCACACATTTTCCTCCCAAAATCTCTTTACGGACTCCAAAAGGCAGTGATGGGTGGAAAAGCCCATCCCCTCATTTTGTTCACCAGTCTGGCCTGGTTTCTATCGTACCAATTTTGTCTCACTGGTTTCTGGTCACACACTGTTCTTGTTTACCAGGCAGCATCTTAACACAATCCTTGAGTTATCTCAGTGCACCTTTTCGTTTGGATTTATTCATTCTGTCTCCCTTTTGCACCTTTTCCCGTCAACATTTGTTAAAGGTTATTGTGACCTTTTGTGAACTTCCATTAACTGTTCATAGTTAAGCTAACAATCAGGGTAAATTTGTAGTACAAACAGGATGGATGGACAGATAGATAAGGTTTAAAGTAGCCCTATCTTTCACTTTAAACACCTGTTTGCAGTGTTGTTGTAGCCTGTGACAATGTGGTTCTGGCGGGACCCAACTGAGAGTGCCAAATCAGGACCAATTGCTCAAACAGGGCAGTCACAGCCCTAGGCTGGGGTTTTTCCACCTCTAAGGCAAATCAAACCAGCCAGACAAAAATGACTTCGGTTTCACCCCACTGGCTAACCACAAGTCACACAAGCAATTTCCTTAGACACTCCAGTCTCCCGTATCACCACAGTGCCCTCATCCTGGGGTATGAATGGATATGAAAAACACCCCAGTACAAGAAAAGGTTCTCTCGATCCAAAGGACAAAGCCCCAGACCAGTCAATATACACACAAATCTTACCACAAATCACACTGTTGCCAATCCTTTAGAATCTAAAATCTAAAGTTTATTCATAAAAGGAAAAAGATAGAGATGAGAGCTAGAATGGTTTAAATGGAATCAATTTACATACAGTGATGGAAAAGTTCTTAGTTCAGGCTTGTAGCAGTGATGGAGTAAAACTGCAGGTTCAAATCAAGTCTCTGGAGTACATCCCCAGCTGGGATGGTCATCAGTCCCTTGTGTAGAGCTTCAGCTTGTAGCAAAGTCCCTCCAGAGGTAGAAGCAGGACTGAAGACAAGATGGAGATGAGGCCTCCGCCTATATAGGTTTTCCAGGTGTAAGGACACTTGTTCTACTGTGGAAAGTTACAGCAAAATGGAGTCTGCAGTCACATGGGCCAATTTCTTGCACACCCTACTGAGTCACAGAGGCGTATCTGCCTCCTCTGAATGGGTCAGTTGTGTAGTAATGGCCCTTAATGGGCCATCAAGCAGGCTAAAACAGAGCTGACATAACTTGTCTGGGATCATTCCCAGTAACACAGCACAAGTTTGAATACAGACAGTACACGCCAATATTCATGCTTCACTCCCAAAGATGATACAGACAGCATAATCATAACCAGTAACCCGTAACCTGGTCTTAGACACCTTATATGACCCCCTTTACATAGGATTTGGTGCCACTACAGGACCTTGGTTGCAACCCATGTTCTATATGGTCCCAGTTTATATCAATAACGTCACATAGCCCTGTCGGTCCCAGAATATGTGAGAGACAAGGTTGGTGAGATATCTTTCATTGGACCAACTTCTGTTTGTAGAAGGGACAAGCTTTTGAGCTTCACAGAGCTCTTCCTCAGGTTTGGTGAAGGTAACTAAAGTGTCCAAGCTAAATACAAGGTGGAACAGACTTATGCGAACCCCTTATGCTTATATTGTGTAAGACCACTTAAATGAATTGATACTTCTGCAGTGATAGGACAACAGAGGGTTAATAGGCAACAGGGTGTGTAACAAATTGTTGTGAGGGGCCATAAAACCAGTGTCTTAAGTCCATGGTTTTTAGTGTCCAGCAGAGTTATGAATTTAAGTTCCCAGGTTCATCTTTTGAAGGTGTTGTACAGGTTTTCTCTCAGGATAAGGACTGAGAGGTCAGATATGGAGGGATTGCTTTGTGAAAAATGCTCATCCAGAGATTTTAGGTGTTTTTGTATTTTATCATTTTCCAGTGTGAATTCATTATATGATTGTCTTGTTCCACCCACATAGTTGTTGGGGCATTTAATGCACTCGATGAGGTACACCACATTGTTTTTGATAGGCATGTGCAGGACCCATGGATTTGAAAGGTGTGAGGTGGGTATTGATCACTGTAGCAGTGGAGATATGTCTGCAGACTTTTCATCAGTGGTTCTGGCAAGATCCGGTGCTGCTTTGAGTTGATGAGTCCAAGTTGGTAGTTTTTAAACTCATGTAAGTTGCACACCAAAGAACCATAAGAATGTATAAGTGAGATCTTCATTTACTGATGTGTAATTTACACCATTCTTTCTATCTACCTACCTTTCTGTCTGTGTTTTTTATACCACACCCATAACCATTTATTTCAGCATCCCTCATCTATAAATGTCTTGCATGATTACATTTTTATTATACCCTTCTCTGCCCACTACCCTCCTATGCACAGGACCAGCACTAGGGTTTTGAGCGCCCTAGGTGGACGGCAATTTCGCCGCCCTGCACGCTGGTCCCGCGGCTCCGGAGGAGCTGCCGCAGTGGTGCCTGCGGGCGGTCCGCCGGAGCCATGCGAGCAGCCGACCGTCCGCAGGCATGACTGCGGCAGCTCCATCGGAGCCGTGGACCAGCAGACCGCCCGCAGGCACAACTGCGGCAGCTCCACGGGACCTGCCTGCCACCCCCTCTGGCTGAGCCCTGACCCAGGGGACACCCTGGGCTGCCAGCTGCCGCGGTGGTGCCCTGACCCAGGGTCAGAGCGCCTCCGCAGCAGCCTGCAGCCCGGGGTTTCCCTGGGCCAGGGGACACCCTGGGCTGCCGGCTGCTGCGACGGCGCCCTGACCCAGGGACAGCCTGGGCTGCTGGCTGCCGCGGCGGCGCCCTGACCCAAGGAACACCCTGGGCTGCCGGCTCCCACTGGCAGCTCAGACTCCCTCTCTGTCCTAGCAGCAGGGCTGCTCAACCATTTAAAAAAAAATTGGGGGGCGCTTTTTCGTGCCCCCAAATCTCAGCACCCTAGGCAACCGCCTAGTCCGCCTAAATGGTTGCACCAGCCCTACCTATGCACAATCCCTCCCTCAAACCCCGACAAAGCATACTTTACAGTTCATTTATTTAACCAATATTGATGCCTGGTTAGGCCTTTATTTCTGTTAGATGTTCAGCTGCATGGGTCACCGGTGTTAGAAGTTCGGCTGCGTGTGTGTCTTCTCCCTATGTGCTGCCCCAGCTCTGTGCAGACAGCTGGCACAGCAAACCTCAAGTGAACCACCCAATGACCACAAAATCCTTTAAGATACGAAAGCACCATGCCAGGTTTATTGTCGACAAAGCACAGTAATAGCACCTGGAAAACTCTACAAGAAAACTAAAACATATATGCCTGTGACAATGAATGCAGCTCAGTGAACGGTGGGACTTTCCGTTCCTCACTAGGCCAGACAAAGATTCTCCCTCTGAGATACATTTTTATACCCCGAGACAAATAAGTTACATACTGCCCCTCTGGCATAGTTAGTTATTCCCCCTGATGTGATGAGTTATCACCCATAACCTTGTTCATGATGGTTCAATTAAAACATCTCTATTACGTACTGTCATCCCGCCCTTATCTTCCAGGAGGGGTCAGTATGTTCCTGTTATTCTTGGGGAATGTTTTTGTACCATCCTTGAGATTGGGATGTTTTGGTACCACTTAATATCGAGATGTGTTTGCGTAAGTGCTCTGTGACTGGCACTTCTTAGAAATGTGTGTTTCTGCAATATCAGCCCTGTTCTTGCCAGATTCTGTGAGCAGGTCCTGCCACATACCAGGCTTCTGATACAAGGGCTTATATCTTAGGCTCTCTTCCTACTGCAGTTTCCTCCTTCACAGCACCACTGGCTGACTCACCAGCAACTCCTAGAAAAAACCCAAACCATTCTTCTCTCTCATTGTCAGTCATCAAATGGCAAAGAACCTCTGGAATCCTTTTCTCTGCTGCTCTTATGCCTCAGCTGCTGAAGACCTATTTGCAGCTATTAACTGATTTAGATGCAATTAGTAATCATTCCACTTTTGTTCTATCAGACATTTTTGGAGGCAATGGAGGGATCTGGAGGGATTGTCAAGGTCAGGGCCGGCTCTACAGTTTTCGCCGCCCCAAGCGGCGCACTGAATTGCCTCCACCAACGGTGGGGGCAGTCCGTGTGCCCTTAGGGCGGCAGGCGCGTTTCCGTGGCGGCGGGAATTCAGCAGCAGCTTCTATGTTTAGCTGTCCACGGCAGCTTCAGCTAAACATAGAAGCTGCTGCCGAATTGTCACCACTGCAGAAATGTGCATGCCGCCCTAAGGGGACACGGACTGCCCCCGCCGTCCCTGGCAGCAATTCGGTGCGCTGCTCAGGGGCAAAACAACAGGGACTGCTGCCCCTTGCAGATTGCCGCCCCATGCACCAGCTTGGAATGCTGGTGTCTGGAGCTGGCCCTGGTCAAGGTAAACTGAAGCCTTGTCTACACACAAGTGGTGCCACTTTAACAAAACCAGTATAAATGAGAGCTTCAAATCCCCAAGCATGGTTGCTTATACTGGTATAAAGGTGCTTATATGGGTATAGCTTATTCCTGTAAGAGAAGAGAAATAGCTATGACAGTATAAGGCACATTTATAACTGTATAAACTGCTATAATTTTGAAAGTCATATCCCTACTCAACATAATTATATTGGTAAGAAGTCGGTGTGGCCAGGCCTTGTCTGCGATGGTGCTGCACCTATGAATGCACTGAAGGTGTGAAAAACTCAGATTAGACGTTCGTTCCAAAGCAGTCTTCTAAAAACAAAGAAACGTGCTCTACATGCTCAATAGGCCCCTGTATTCTGATCGACTCTTTTGATATACTCCCATCTAAATGGTTTCAGTACCCTTTGCTCTTTTTTTTTCTAGGCTGAAGTACCCAGCTTGTGAGAGTTGCTTGGATCTTTAACTCATTATGTTAACTACTGAGCTGGAAGGATTCATTAGCTGATTACTCCAACTGCAAACATTAATTAGAGTTTATCATAATTTACCAACTTCCCAGATACAGCCCCCTCCCCCATGCCCAGTGGCGTAAGTGAGATGATACATCACTAAAGGGGTAATGACTTGATAAAATATTTAATAAGTGACTGTAGCGAGGCGGTGTGGCTCCCCTCCTCCACAGGGAGGGTTGAGCCCCGGCCTCCCTCGTCACAGTGACATTCACAGTAGATGCCCTTATAATGGCTGTTTGCACAACCACTGTAGCTCAGTGGTGGTGCTCTCTGTTGTGGCCTTGTAATTTAATAGGGGAAGTCTGTTATGGAGAAAATGTTTGTTAAATGCATCTCAATGAACAGCATGGAAGCAGCACGATTTGACTTCAGCATGGGCCTGGCTCCCCGCTGGGAAGGGAAGGAGAGCTCTGACGGACCTTTGAATCATTTAGGTAGCAATTGCCAGGGCACTGCCAACATGATGGAAAGAGAACTCTATGCTGAGGACTGGGCAAAACCTGCTCACACAGCAAGGAGATGTGAGAGTCACAGGCCGGATTGAGCATTGCCTGCTCAGCTGCTACAAAGGGAATGTAGGTTAATGTAAGGCCTCACCTATACAGGAGCTCCCGGCACAGGACTGTTGCAGAATGGGTGGGCCAGAAGAGAAAGGGGACAATCTGGAAGTGGAAGGAGGCTTGGCTGGGGAGAGCCTGTGCCCTCCCATTTCTGCACCCCTGAAATGGTCGTTTCCACACTGCTGATGGGTGAGCACTCTCCTGTCGACATAATTACTCCACCTCAATGAGAGGCTGAAGATATGCTGGCAGGAGAGCATATCCCACCGACATAGCATGGTGTAGACACTGCTTTAAGTCAATGTAACTTACATCGCTCAGGGAGGAGGCTTCTTCACATTTGAGTGATGTAATGTACATTGACTAAAGCTGTAGTGTAGACAAGCCCTAAATTAATCCGTATATCTAGCTAGCTGCTGCTTTCTAACTAATCTATCTGTTTCTCTGTGGTATTTTACCACTCTCATCTCCATAGTTTCTGAGCATCCATCAAATTTTAAGAGAAACACAAGACCTTCTCTCCTTCCTTATGTGGGTGGGGTGGAGAAAGAGGACAAAAACAATGTTCAGTATTACACGTGGAATATATGGGGAGTATCTAACATAGGTAGGTATCATTCCTCCTCAGAGCTCATGTTTTATGTAATGCATACAGAACATTGCAGACTGATAATGTCCCTGCAGCTTGTGCATTGAAATTACCACCTGTGATTGGCAAAAATGGCACATGTGCTGTTATTTCTGGTGACCTGTCTCTCACATCCCCATCCTATCCACTTGCTTGTCTCATCCACCTTTTATATCTCTTTTTTACAGTGTAAACTCTTTCAGGAGAGGAGGTGACCAGCCCTCTGTAGAGAGAGAAGTAGTTCAGGACTATTTAGAAAAGCTGGACAAGCACAAGTCCATGGGGCTGGATGCGCTGCATCTGAGGCTGCTAAAGGAGTTAGTGGATGTGATTGCAGAGCCCTTGGCCATTATCTTTGAAAACTCATGGCGATCAGGGGAGGTCCTAGATGACTGGAAAAAGCCTAAGGTAGTGCCCATCTTTAAAAAGGGAAGGAGGAGGATCTGGGGAGTTACAGGCCAGTCAACCTCACCTCAGTCCCTGGAAAAATCATGGAGCAGGTCCTCAAGGAATCAGTTCTGATGCACTTAAGGGAGAGGAAAGTGATCATGAACAGTCAACATGGATTCACCAAGGGCAAGTCATGCCTGACTAACCTAACTGCCTTCTATGAGGAGATAACTGGCTCTGTGGATGAGGGGAAAGCAGTGGATGTGTTATTCCTTGACTTTAGCAAAGCTTTTGATATGATCTCCCGCAGTATTCTTGCCGGCAAGTTAAAGAAGTATGGGCTGGATGAACAGACTATAAGGTGGACAGAAAGCTGACTAGATCATCGGGCTCAATGGATAGTGGTCAACGGCTCCATGTCTAGTTGGCAGCCGGTATCAAGTAAAGTGCCTCAACATGGAGGAGGAGGGATAGCTCAGTGGTTTGCGCACTGGCCTGCTAAACCCAGGGCTGTGAGCTGAATCCTTGAGGGATCCATTTAGGGATCTGGGGCAAAAATCTAGCTGGGGATGGGTCCTGCTTCAAAGTAGGGGGTTGGACTAGATGATCTCCTGAGGTCCCTTCCAACCCTGATATTTGATGATTCAAGCCTGGACTGCCATTGACTATGTTTATACAGCACCTGGCACAGTGGGCCCCCAATTTAGTTGGCCTCTTGTTGCAATAGAAATGTTTCACAATAATAACCACATACCTTTGCCACGTGTAATTGCATGTGTGGTGAGTGGACATCTGGTATAACTTATGTCCATACCTTATGCAATTTCCTGTTTGCAATACAGCCCCATTCCATAAGGCAGGTGCTGTGATACTGTCAAACCTGGCATATGTTCATTCTCACTAGTAGTTATATGTAATGACAAAACAAGCTCTCCTAAGGTGCTGATGGTTGAACATGTCTCTTGCCATGAAGTTCCTTTCCTCTAGCCCCAAAGACCTCAGTTTAGCAAGGCACAAATGTAGGCATCTGTCACAGCTGCTGAAAACTGCTACACTGCTGTCAGCCTAGATGGCTTCTTTCCTCATTGATTTTTTTTTTAACTCCTCCAATTCAAGTTCCACATTTTACAAGTCAGCTGCCCAGCGGTGCCCGGTGGAGAAAAACGCAGCACATCAAATAATGTGATAGGTCACAGTGTGTGTAATAAAGCATAATGGAGGCTAGAGCGAGCGTTCAGAAGAGATTGAAGAGTATTCCCTATCTGCTTCTGAGCCAGGTGATCACAACCAGTCAGGCCCTGAGTCACTATAATCAGTTGTGCATAAAATATATCTCAGAACTGAACCCTGCAAGACAATTTAAAGAAAGATTGACAGTGACATTCCCATATCCCAAACTTAAGTCCCCTGCATCTGTGTCCAATAGCAGAGGATAATATCAGTTCTGATGCTAAACCAAGAGAATTATCACCTTTGTGCTGAATTCAGGGTGTTTTACAGGTGTGGGAACCGAGGGATAAAGAGGTTAGGTGACGAGCACAAAGCCATGCAGGGAATCGGCGGCAGAGTTGACAGCAGAATCTGAGTGAAATCCTTTCTCCAGTGAGGTCAAAATATCACACAGTAACATATGCTCAGGCACCAGCCCAGCAAGCAGCTGCTTGGGGCGGCCAAGGGGAAGGGGCGGCAAGTCCGGGTCTTCGGAGGCAATTCAGCAGCGGGTCCCTCACTCCTTCTTGGAGCGAAGGACCAGCTGCCGAAATGCCGCTAAAGACTGAAGTGGCGGCGGTAGAGCTGCAGATCACGATTACGGCTTTTTTTTTTTCTCCTGCTTGGGGTGGCAAAAACCCTGGAGCCGGCCCTGCATATGCTTTAACTCAGATGATTCTGATGGGACATAGAATGCTACATTCTATACTGAGTGGAAGTTTTAAAATTGAGACTGGATGTCTGTTTTTGAAAGATCCTCTCAAGCAGAAGTTTAAGGGCTTCGTGCAGGAATCACTGGGTGAAAGTCTATGGCATGTGTTATGCAGGAGATCAGAAAAGATAAGGCTAGAAGGGACCAGTATAGTTAAAGACTAAGAATATATGATGTAAATATAGAGTTAACTCCATTGAACTCAAATCCTACTAGACTCCGTAAGTGAAATCTTGGCTTTATTGAAATCAGTGGTAATCAAAGGAGCCAGGATTTCAACCCATGTGTAGATAATTTGCCTAATTAACTCTTCCCCTTAGTACCATTTAGCTTTGGCTATTTGGAAGAAAATCATATTGAATTTCAGGGGGGGTTGGTTTTTATTAGGAAGAGTTAGGGTTAGGCAACTTTCCTTCTTGATTCTATGCCTGATGGATCATTTCTGCAGTGTCATCAGGGGTGCAGGATGCTAGCTTTTCCAAAGAAAGCAGCAACAAGAATGACTAATATACAGGATGGTTTGTTTCTGAACTGCTCAAAAGCCTGGAGAATAAAAAGTACAAAAGTAAACCCCCTCCTCTTTTTTTTTATTTGTACTTTTAATCAAGTGTCACCTACACAAAGACAAAAGGGATTTTCTTTATTTTTGGGAGCAATTTTACATGAAATCCCCTATCCCAGCTGAATGAAGGAGAGAAAAGTGAAGGGGGAAATGATTCTAAAGAGCTGCAGACAAGAGAAAAGGAACTTTTTCATAAAGCATAATTGGTTTTATTGTTCCTTATAATTAAAAATGAGATGTGGGGGAGGGATGAAAAACACTCTTTTCTTTTTAAAAATTTTTAATTTCAAGCTGGTGCTCTGCCCATAAAAGAACTTTGAAAACCACCTCCTTCTGCCCCCCAGTTCTTCTTTTGTGTTTCCACGTTAATTCTTGTCTGCTTTCTTTTCTTTCGTGCTCCACTGTATGCATGTTTCTCTATATGATAGATGGCAGGTTTTCCACAGGCACCCTGTTTTAATTCCTCGCACATTATAGGTAGAAAGCGTAATGAATCCTATTAACCCAAAGAGCACAGGCTGTTAGCTGCTGTACAGCGAGATGACAATAGGATGAAATTAAGAAGGGGACAATAGAGGCCGAACATACTAAACGTGGAATAGCCTCCCCTGGAAAGTGTGGAAATCCCATTGCTTGGCCCATTTCAAACTAGGCTTATACAAAGCTCTGGAGAATATATAGTAGGAAGCTATTCTGCCCTGAAAGAGGATGGGACTGCTTTAGCTAATAAGTCTTCCTCATCTCTAACATGGATGATTCTCATCCCCTGCATCGGTCTATATAGATCAATTATTAATCAAGTTTCTTATAGTGGTTCTAGGAACCAACCAAGATCGGAGACACCAACACAGTCCTGGCCCCAAGTTTACAGCTGAAACTGACAAGACAGGCGCGGAGTAGGTGGAAGGGATAAAGCACAAACAATGCGGACAACGTGCTGATGGCAAATCACATGTTAGTGCCACAGTTTCTGGGGGGAGAGTTAATGGGGAGGGGAATCAGGTAAATGGAAAGGCAAGGCAAAAGAAGGAAATGAGGGGGCAGGGTAGAGGAGAAGAGCGAGGGGAGGCAGGTCAGAGGTCGGGTGTGGAGTGAGGCTAAGGTGAAGAGATTGTGAGGAAGGAGGTGGGAGAGTTAGAGCAACAGCTAATCAGCACAGAGCAGAGAAAATCACGTGAAAACGTTTCCGCATCCAGGGGCCCCTACAGCATAAGCAGGGGGCTGGGGCGCTGGACGGAGACCCCACTCTTAGCCCCACTGACATCAGTGGGAGTTCTGCAATTGGCTCGGTGGAGGCAGGATGTCACCCTACAGCTGTCATGGACACCATAAGCCACTGGACCAAAAAAAAAAAAAAATCACATATAACTAATGCACATTATATGGAATATCCATTATCCTCATCACTGACTTCTCATCCAATGGCATTTCACAACCTACGGGCCAAGTTTTGCCCTGACCTACACGCACATGATAGGTGCGATTACACTTACTGAGGCACACAGCGTACAGACACTGCCCAAGTGTAAAGAGCAGCGTAGATGTGAGGCATGGCTTAGATGAGCAGAGGAGAGAGCCCTACGTCCCTGAACCCTAGGGTATGTACCCTACATGCCTCTCCACATGCCCAGTGCATGCCTTCCGGGTCTATTTGTTTCAGTGTAGTGTACTGCCACCTCCCCTCTGCCAGAGCCTTTCACTGCCACATGTAGCTACACGCCACAGTGACAAGTGTGGACACAGCCTGCCTTTCACTGCTGTGTCTAGCTACCATATAGTACCTGTACTCTATAGATCAGTGGTTCCCACACTGGGGTTCGCGAAATGTTACAGGGGGTTCTCAGGAAAAATTCCCTCATGGCAGACAGAGCTGTCCCCAGGGATCCTGGGCAGTACGGGCTCAGCAGCCGAGGGCCCCTGGACTTCCAAGCGCTAAAAAGATCGGAGCAAGCATATCTATCACACTGAGGAGATTTAAACTTCAAGACTCCTTATAAGAAATGGAAAGGAAGGTGAATATTTTTTGCTATTTTTAAAATTAAATAGGCAGCTAGCATTGTTTTTTTAAATTATTATGAAGAACAAGTTTAAGCTTTTTTGTAAAGTGTGCTGTTTGCCTGGACTGCTCAAGATCTGAATGCTTGTGTAGGAGGAATTGTTTTAAGTGAGATCTTGGAAAAGTGAGATAATGGAAGAATGTTGCTGTTTTCATAATGTAATAAAAACACTGCAATGATAAATAATTAATAATAAATAGTGTGTAATAAGCATGTCATAAAAACAGATTTTATATTTCCAAGATCACTGCTTTTATAATTTATACTCAGGTACATGAGAAAGTCCCTGGAAATGTTCATTTTTAAGAGGGGATTCGTGAGACTTGAAGTGCTAGTGAAAGGGGTTCACAGGCTGTTAAAGTTTGGGAACCACTGCTATAGACGCAGCCCGTGTGTTCTCTCTGAAGCCAATTGTAGTGCCCTTCTCCATCTGGTTACCTCCTTTAATGCCGATCCGCTTACAAATTTCGAGGGACAGGTCTGGGTTCTTTTTGATCCCGGCACCCACTCAGCAGGGTGTATCTTTTTTCTTCCTATGAAATTATTTGGTGGTGCCTCCACTTCCCTTGCTCCTTCTTGGCAGGGTCACCAGGGCAGCTTGGATGGAAAATTCTACCTACAGCGTAATCCCCACTTACTTGCCAGATTGTTGGAGACTTCCAAGAAATAACACAAACACATAAAAATATATTCAACACAATAATTATATTAAACAGGAGACAAATACAACATAATAGGGTGAAACACTATTTTTAGGGTCACCGGTGCCCACACTTAAAATACCTGTGGCTTGATGTAACAAGTGTACAATTAGTGTCCTGTTGGTACACGCACTTTGCTGGGCCCTTGATGACCTATAAAATTCTTCTCTGCAGTGGTTTAGCAGTGTGGTTGGCTGGACAGCCCAAAGGACCCGCAACTGGGAGGAGGTGCTAAATCCCTCCACAGGTGTAATATGCAGCAGATATAAAATCCTCAAACCCTCACTCCCTGGTTTGAAGACACAGTTCAGGGAGCAGGGGTTCCCCAAAATAAATTCCCTGACTAACCAACTAAAAGCTGGTGCACTCACAAACTACATGAATGATCCTCAGGTTCAAAGATGATGCGGGACTCCTCAGTCACTGCAGAGGGGCCCCTGTCTGCTGGCAGGGATCCTCCTCAGCCAGGAATCAGACTGCATCGGCCCCAGGATTTCCCCTCACCACAAAAGGGTGCAGGGCTCAAAGTGTAGGTTACACAACTACCCTAACATCCAAGCTGTAGCCTCCAGTCACACACTCAGCAGAGCAGAGCTGACCTTGTAGTGACCGATCTCCCCTAGGGAGCTGGAGGGCGAATTCAGCCTGGCTGGGGAAATTTCCCAGCAAACGCTACCAACTAGGAATCATCAGTGGGGAAGGAAAAACCCAGCTGAGGGCTCTGTTGTCAGGTCCCTAGAGGCCTGTTCTCGGGGAACCCTGCCTGCAGGCCTGGGACTCACCAGCTCCCCACACAGCCAGTCCTGCCCTTGCCCTGGCTGGCTCCAGACTGACTCCAAAATGGCTTCTTCCTGGGAAAGCCTGTCACTCCCTATTGGTTACTGGGCAGACTCTGAGTTTGCCTTGGCTTCCCAGGAATCTATATCATCTCCTTGGGGGTTACACAATGAAAACCAATGCAGTTGCACAACATGTAAATCACGGCAGGATCCAGCCCCTAAAAGTCTGGAGTAGCATCCCAGAACATACGGTGTCCTATCTAGACTTCATCAGTGATGGAAGCAGGCCATCTGTCTGTCTTTGCCCTGCTCAAAACAGGCATATAAGACCATCTTTCAAACGGAGAACAAAACCCTTGCAGTTTGCCTTTAACTCATGATGATCAGCATGTAACTAGCTCAGCCTGGTGCTCCTGAAGAGATGGGTCAAGAATTACTTGAGTAAGAAAGTCAATGAGATGTCAAGTGCTATTTGTTGTTTAAACCTTCCAAATGCCCCACTGCATGAAATATTCAGCAGTAAATTATAGTACTTGACATCAAGCAGAATGATTTGTTCTTGTAGCAAGTTGGTTTAAATGGAGTGAAATTTTGCTACTGCTTTTGGAAAGTATGAAGAAAGGCGTCCTACTTACCATTTTCAATGGCCCAAGGATGTAGCGTTCTTGAAAAGAAATAGTAAGTAAATAAATGCTGAAAGTATTTATATCTATGCTTTTCTTTTTATTTCTTTTTAATAGAAATGTTTTGTTGAGGAAATTTTATTGTGAGTTTGCAAGCTGAATTCACACTCTCTTAACCTGCAGCAAATAAGCTTGAAAAGAACCTGGCGCTGCTTGGGGCAGAACCTAGGAGATTTACAGTTTGCCTAAATGAAAAATACATCATTATAACATCAGCTGCAATATTTCAGGGGCAGGAAAACGATGGCATCGGATGGAGATGGAATAACTGGCGTGAGGGAGGGAATGAGGATTGGGGATAAGTCTGGAATCTTCCAAGGCAGGAGATGATAGAATGTGAATCAATAACTAGGGCATGGGATTGGACATCTCCAGAAAAGCACCTGCAGGGACTCCCAAAACAGTAATGATACTGTTGCTCCTTCCACTCTTTTCTAAATGATTCATTTGATCCAAGGCAAATTTATTTGGGATTTGATTATTACCAAAGGTTTTCTTTTTTCCTTTCTGGGACCAGCTAGTGCCAAAGCAGAGTCAGACGCTTACTTTTTTTTAAAACCTCTTACCACCCATACCTAAGGGAAAGGAAGGTCTTGTGGCTGAAGCACTAGACGGGGGTGGCCAACCTATGGCTCTGTAGCCGCATGTGGCTTTTCAGAAGTTAATATGAGGCTCCTTGTGTAGGCACTGACAGGTGCCAACCTTCCAGGGTGCCAGGGGGGTGTGCACTGCTCAACCCCTAGCTCTACCCCCACTCCACCCCTTCCTGTCCCCTCCTCTGAGCCTCCCATGCCCTTACTTCTCCTCCCTCCCCGCTCAGAGCCTCCTGCATGCTATGAAACTGCCTATTGGTGGGGCTGCCGGTGGGTGGGAGGCGCTGGGAGCAGGGTTGGGGAGCTGATGCAGGGCTACTGTGGCTCTTTGGCAATGTACACTGGTAAATTCTGGCTCCTTCTCAGACTCAGAAACCGAAGATCTGAACTCAGTTCCCAGCACTGCGACAGTCTCCTTGTATGAGCTTACTCTCTATGTGCCTCAGTTACCCATTTGTAACATGGGGATAATACTTCCTTTCTCCATCATGTCTATTTAGTTTGTAAGCACTTTAGGGCAGGGACTGTCTCTTACCATGTGTCTGTACAGCACTGACTCCAGTGGATACCTGGTCTTGGTTGGGGTGCCAAGGTGCTACCCTAGGCGCCGGAACTAGAGGTGCAGGGGGTGCTGCAGCACCTCCAGCTTTGTCCAGGCCTCCACTCCCAGCCTCCGGCCCTGCTCCCCGGCTGCTGGCCCCACGCCCGGGGCCCTGTGCCTGGGACTCCGCTCTCCAGCCCTGCTTCCAGGCTCAGGTCCTAGCCACTGGCCCCGTGCCCCACTCCCTGGCCGCGAGCCCTGCGCCTGGGGCCCCACACTCTGGGCCCCATGCTCAGGCTCTTCTCTCCGACCCTGTGCCCGAGGCATGGGTCCCAGCCAGTTGCCTTGCCTCCTGGCCACTGGCCTTATGCCCTGCACCTGGCCCCACATTCCTGGGGCTCTGCTACTGGCTCCGCAAGCGGGGTCCTGGCAGTGGGCCCATGCCCTGGACTCCACTTCTGGCCCCATGTCAGCCCCTAGCCTTTGCCCCCTTACCCCTGTCTGGGTCCCCCCTTCCCAGAGCCATGGCACTGCTCCTGGCCCTAGCTGAGGGAGGTGTGGACAGGGGTAAGGGGGCTGGCTTTCAGCGCCCACTATGAAAAGGGTTCCAGCACCACCGGGTGCTAGTGAAGTACAAATAATAAATAAGATGAAGGTCTGTCTGGGACACATGTTGGAAGCACAAGATGCAGAAGTTAATTATTGAAATGGAGGCTTTGTCAAGCACTGTTCAGGATACCATGTCTGGAAGCAGACACTGAGCACAGAATTAGATACATTCATGGAGAATGTAGTAGGGAGAGGGAGCCTGGAGCCTACGGCCTGGTGTAAGACCTGAGGCCTGAACCATAATCAGCAAAGTCAGGCCATGTTGTGAACCAAAAGTCAGGTCATTTATTAAAGCTTACAACTTCATTGTCCGATCCATGAACTTGGCAAGGGCTTTGCTAGCCTTGCTAAAACACAGGCACTCCTAAGAAGCAACAGATATCGGGTATGTGTGTGAACACACTCCAAAAGATTAGCCCAGCTACATCCTGACCTAACACCAGATAAGAGGGTTTGACAGAAGTGATAAATAGAAATGTTTTGCCCAAGATATTGGGAGCCAGGTACAAGGGGAGGTAACAAGCAGATTTCATTAGCACATAAAGTGGTACATAAGTTGTTTGTCCCAGTGTATAAATGTTGGGGTACATCGCCTTAACCGAGGGGACAGCAGAAATTCCAGCTGCTGACTGAGCCATTCCTTGCCATGGACATGCATGTATTAGTGTACCTGTAGCTCCTCTGGGACGCTAGGAGGTCAATAAACCTGGCTGAGTGCCTTTATCACTGAACTGTTCCTGTGGGGTTTTTTATGAGTAACATCAAGTCCGTGGAATTAGCAGGCTGCATTCTCTGCTAATGTTTATAATACTGGAGCTCAAAGGACAGAAGCACTGAGCAGTTGTAACAACATTCTTCAGCAACATTCTTAACAACAGAAGATAGGTCCATCAATGGCTATTAGCAAGATGGTCATGAAGACAACTCCATGCTCAGGGTCCCTGAATCTTTGACTTCCAGAAGCTGGGACTAGATGAGGGGGTGAATCACTCAAAATTGCCCTCTCTGTGTATTCTCTCTGAAACATCTGAGACTGGCCACTGCTGGAAGCCAGGGTCTTAGACTAGATGAACTATTGGTCTGACTCAGTATGGCCGTTCTTATGTTCATAACCCAAGGGTTAGAAAACAAATAATAATTAACATAATAACTAACAGCACCTTTCATCAGAGGATATTATAACATTTTTCAAGCATTATTTTTCCCCCATAAAAACTCCTGTGAGTATTCATCGCTCCATTGTGCCAATGAGGAAACTGAAGCACAAAGTGATCAAGTGACTCTAGTTCATGCAAATATCCAGTGGCAGATTTGGATAGAGAAGCTGGAGGATTGATTTGCTGGCCTTTACTCTACATACTAGACAACGCTCCTGAAGGGAGGGGAACGAGGTGAATTGGGTCTAAGGAAAGATTGTTTTGCAAATGGAAATAAAATGGCATTACCTGTGTTCCCAAAACTTGGAAGCTCCACTGCATGCAGATCACCAACTAAGGGCTGGTCTTTCCTGGGAATTTACATTGGCATAGCCATGTCTCTCAGGGATCATGTAAAGAATCCCAGTATAGACAGTGTTAGGTTGACAGAAGAATTCTTCTGTCAACCTAGCTATTGCCTTCTGGGGAGATGGATTAACTACAGCAATGGGAAAACCTCTCTCACTGGTGTTGGTAATGTCTATCATGAAGCCCTGCAGTTGTGGCGCTGTAGCAGTCTCAGTGCAGGCATACGTAAATTTCTGCACTATCTTCTTCTTATGATCCTCCTTCTCCATTCCCTCCTTCCTCCTCTTCCCCAGCAGTAATTGTAGGTGTCACTTGTCAGACTGGGTGCAAGCAAATGGCATGCCTTTTGACACAGACAAATGCAAGGTCATAGAATGTAGGCTGTACTTGCAGGGTGGAAGATTATCCTGGAAAGCGGTGACTCTGAACAGGGTCATGGTGAATAACCAGCTGAACATGAACAATGCATGGACGAAGAATGTTAATACTATCCTTGCATGTATAAACAGGGAAATATTGAATAGGAGTAGGGAGGTATGTATTAGCTCTGTACACAGCATTTATGTGACCACTGAGGGAATGAAGTGGCTAGTTCTCATGTCCACGCTTCAAAAGGGATGCGCTAATATGGGAGAGGGCTCAGAGAAGAGCTACAAGGATGATTCAAGGTCTTGAAAATCTTCCTTATGATGAAAACCTAAAGGAGCTCAGTCTAGTTATGTTACCAACGAGGTTAGAAGTGACTTGATTATAACCCACATGGTTAGAAGGTATCTGATGCCACTCCTCCTGCGTGGGTTCACAAGTACAGAATAGACAGGTTTACAGTTACAAAGCAAAACGTACATATTACCCTATAGCATGGGATACAGATATTACAAGTAAGATTAATGCATGCAGCATCTTACAAGCATTGTATAGGGTCTAAACACTAAACATATCCTTACAAGTCTAACACCCATCTTGAACAATACTAATATACCGGTGAGTTTGCCTTGTTTCCAGCTAGGAATCTGTCAGTGCCCAGCGGGGGCCTACAGCCTTGGCAAGATCATCAACCAGCATCACATACCACAGAAAACATAAGAATGACCGTACTGGGTCAGACCAAAGGTCCATCTAGCCCAGTATCCTGTCTTCTGACAGTGGCCAGTGCCAGGTGCTTCAGAAGGGATGAACAGATCATCAGGTGATCCATCCTCTGTTGCCCATTCCCAGCTTCTGGCAAACAGAGGCTAGGGACACTGAAGGACTCATCCTCCATTGATGGACCTATCCTCCATGAATTTATCTAGTTCTGACAAGCAACTGTGCCAGCTGAGAAACATGGATGCTTTCATGGAGAGGTTGTCTCATGGGTACCTTGTCAGATTTCCTAATCCCAACCCCATATGTCATCCTACAGCCTCTTAGTGGCAAGAATACCCCTTGCTTATGTGCAGAAGTAACCCTGGGGATGTATCCATGGGTATTTAGCTAGGCTTTATGCAAGAAGGGTTTTGTTCTTTTTTCTTTTTTTTTAAATCAAACACATGCTGCTTCCTTTTACCCTTCTCTTCATCTCCCCCAGTCCCTGTCTCTCTCCTCCAGGACCCTCTGCCATTGTGTCCTCCTCCCTCCCACACACACATGCTACCCTCCTGGCTCGTCCTCTCTCCTGGTTTCCTTTTCCCCTTCCATGCTGCTCAGTGACCTAGACCTCCTTATCCCCGAACATACTGCCCAGTGACTATCAAGATTCCAGAGACTACACATTTGTCTGTGAAGTGTGGAGTAGCTCCATGGCAGTGGACCATGATCAACGGAACTCCTGCAAGTTGATCCCCTCTCCTAGCCTGCTGCGTGCTGTCTACTGAATACTGGGGCTGAGGATACTGTCCCTTAGTGACTCTGGTCAACATGCAACAAAGCACTTGTCCTGGTGCTTTCCCCTATGCCTTATAATTAGAATTCACAGACAGGAGGCCCTAGATAGAGGCAACTGTTAATAAACTTTTTGAGTCGCTATGGTCCTGAGCTGGCTTCGGACAGGTGGCTTAGGAGTAGAAGGTTCTTTTGCCCAGTTACAATATCTCTGTTTCACTCAGTTCCCACCTTTTAATTAAAATTCCTCCCTACCTCACGACATTCTAAGCATTGTGGGTCAGATTCTGACATCAGTGAGCAAGTGTAAATCTGGAATAAATTCATAAACTTCAGTGAAACAAAATGGTTTAAGACAAATCCCATATATAGAAACATCAGTGGAATTATCTGGATTTACAAGGTGTTAATGAGAGTAAAATCTGGCTCTTTTCAGGTATTCTTCCATATGAATCATGCATGCTACCTAAGATAGCTTTCTCCCCTCATTGTTTCCATATAGATCAAAGCCTGTGCTGTACTTACTGTCACCATATTAATGCGCTATTTGAAATTTATTTAACCTCTGATTCACTTATCTTATTTAAAGTTAATTATACATGGAATAATTCTCGCAGATTTCCCATGCTGCTAACAAATGTGGGACTGATTTATTGTAATTCTGAGTTCATTACACCACACATAACTTTATCTTCTTAAACTTTAGTGGAGGCCTTTTCTGTCAATTAATATTTAATATAAATGTTTTATGGGATTTAAATTAGAAGGCGACTCTGACGCATTCTGTAAGTGTTACAAAGTACCTTTCAAAACTTTTTATCGAAAGGCGATAGGTGCCATTCCCTAGAATCATAAGATGCGACAGATTGCTCCAAAATGACCTTCTTATAGTCAACATCTTTAGTTTAAATTGGAAATCCTTAAACACATTGGGATTACTAATTACTCATGGCAAGGCTGCCGAAAATGTAAATTTCTAGTTAAAATATAAATTAATCTTCACAAATGAATACCTGCTATCTCCAGAATAATGAGCAAAAGTTTTATGCTGCTAATTAATGTTATCGCCTATTAGCTTTATTTACATAAGTAGATTTAATTCATGCTACTTTGCTTGTGCTGATATGTAGCATTTTACACATTTTTTTTTTAAAAAATGACTCTGATCCTGACTTGAATATTCTAATCACAGGTTTGTTGGGTTCTACTTTGCTGGTAAAGTTTTTTGAAGGTATTTTCCCTTGGTTAACTCTATACTAGGTACCAAGAGGCAGGAATGGGTAGGGGGAGTAAGCTGGAAATTGCTTTTGAACATCTCTGTATAAAAGAAAGTTAATATGCGTTATATTCAAAGTCTTGATGGAGTAGATAATTATTTACTATTCCTAGCTTTGAATATTTTCTCTTTAGCCAGTTAAATAGACTATAAAAGTTGCATAAAACCCTGTTAAGTTCCTCTGGATTAATAAATCATTTAAAATGTTCTAGCATTCATCTTATAGGTATGAATATGCATACGACTGTGGTCTGCACTTTAGGCTAGTTTTCCAAGGAAAAGCTTGACCTTTTATTACAGTGTCTGTATAACAGTGCTGTGTAATAAAGAATACAGCATGAATTACCAACAATAGCAGCAACAAAAGGAAATACAGATCTTATAAATAGGAGCTTTTGGGCTTATCTCAGTAACTTTTTCCTTATCCGCAAACCACTTAAAAAACTGCACTTTTTCTGCAAATGCATGTGTCCGGGATAGTGCTAGGAAGCATGAGGCTTGGCTACGCTGGCACTTTAGAGCGCTGCAACTTTTGCGCTCGGGGGTGTGAAAAAACACCCCCCTGAGTGCTGCAAGATACAGCACTGTAAAGCCTCAGTGTAATCAGTGCTGCAGCGCTGGGAGTGAGGCTCCCAGCGCTGCACGCTACACCCGTAGAGGATGTGGTTTACGTGCAGCGCTGGGAGAGCTGTCTCCCAGCGCTGGCGCTCCGACCACACTCACACTTCAAAGCACTGCCGCGGCAGCGCTCCCGCAATGCTGCCACGGCAGCGCTTTGAAATTTCAAGTGTAGCCATATCCACAGTTGTTTTTGTTTCTCACCTATTCACACCTGCTGCGTGGCTTAGTTTTGGATTGCAAGGTTTGAATGAACCAAAAACCTCCATCCAAATCTCATCTGGTTTTCACCCAAGAGGGTCCTACCCAAAGCCATAACATGACCAAAGTCCATATGGATTTAACCCAGGTTGGAAACAGGTTTACAGTCCCCGCCAATTACATTTTAAAATACAAATCAGAGTGACAAGTGCTTCTTATTCAAGACAGGCCGGAGCTTCAGAATTCAGATCCAGATGTGGACATGGAACACCCCAAAATTCAGCAAGATTTGGATCCTGGGGGGTGGTCCAGTCCCTTATCATGACAAGGGCCATTTGTAAAGTTTGGATCTGGAGCTGAGTTGGGGTTTAGGATGGCCCTCAAGAGTCTTGGGTGTTTAGCTGTGCAGGTTATTATTGTTGGATTGAGCTAAGTATAGACTCAGAGAAACGTAGGGCTGGAAGGGAACTCAAGAGGTTATAACAGTCGAGTCTCCTATGGCTTGTAATAATTTGGTCTCATTTCCTTTGTCTGGTTTAGTGGCTGGCTGCAGGGTGGTGCAGGTGGCTTGAGATATACAGGAAGTCAGACTAGATGATTTAGTGATCCCTTCTGGGCTTAAACTCTATGACTGTCTGACTCTAGTCTAGCCCCCTGGGCTGAGGCAGGAGTGCGTATACCTAGCTCATCCCTCGCAAGTGTTTGTCCAGCCTGCTCTTAAAAATCTCTAGTGCTGGGGATTCCACAAGCTCCCTTGGAAGCCAACTCCACAGCTTAACTACTCTTAGAGTTAGAAAGTTTTTCCTAACATCTAATCTAAATGGCCCTTTTTGCAGATAAAACCCATTATGGGGCTTGTCCTACCGTGGGTGGACATGGAGAACAACTGATCACAATCCTCTTTATAACAGCCCTTAATGCATTTGAAGACTATTTTAAAGTCCCCTCTCAGTCTTCTATTCTCAAAATGAAACATGTCCTTTTTTTTAACCTTTGCTCCTAGGTCAGGTTTTCTAAACCTTTCATCATTTTGTTACTCTCCTCTGGACTTTCCCCAATTTGTCATATCTTTGGTAAAGTGTGGCGCCCATAACTGGACACAATACTCCATCCAAGGTCCCATCAGTGCTGAGTGGAGTAGGACAATTACCTTCCGTGTCTTACATACGACACTCCTGTTAATACACCCCGGAATTATATCGGTCTTCTCAGTAACTACGTCACATTGTCTCATATTCAATTTGTGATCCACTATAACCTAAACCCTTTTAATCAGTGCTATCGCCTAGCCAGTTATTCTCCATTTTGTAGCTGCGCATTTGGTTTTTTCTTCCTAAGTGTAGTACTTTGCACTTGTCTTTTAATGAATTTCATCTTCTTGATTTCAAACCAATTCTCCAATTTCTCAAGGTCATTTTGAATTCTAATCATGACCTTCAATGTGCTAGCAACCTCTCCCAGGTTTGTGTCTTCTGAAAATTTTATAAGCATACTCTCCACTTCATTATCGAAGTAATTAATGAAAATATTGAATAGAACCCAAGCCCAGGTCTAATTCCTGTGGGACCCCACTAGATACGTCCTCCCTGTTTGACAGTGAGCCATTGATAAATACTTTTTGAGTTTGGTCTTTCAACCAGTTGTGCACCCCACCTCATAGTAATTTAATCTAGATCACATTTCCCTAGTTTGCTTATGAGAATATCATAAAGGATTGTGTCAAAAGCCTTATTAAAATCAAGATATGCCTACAGCTTCCCCCCATTCATTAGGCCAGTAACCCTGTCTAAGAAGAGATTGAGGTTGGTACCCGTCTGGCATGGTTGGTTCTTGACAAATCCATGTTGGCTAATACTTATTCTCTAGGTGTTTACAGAGTGAGTGCTTAATAATTTGTTCCAGTATCTTGCCAGGTATTGAAGTTAGGCTGATCGGTCTATAACTCCCCAGGTGAAGAGTTTTTATTAATATATTTCCTATAGCCAAAGAGGGAAACTGATTCTAGCAGGAGGTGAGACTATGGGGAGGGGATGCAGGAAACTATCCAAAGCTAACATTACAAGAGAGGACATCATGAAAAATTGACACTTTAGAAAGGTTCTAATAAGAACATCTCCCATTCTAAGGGACATTTATGTAGGGATCTGTACATCGTTTATGCAGTGATGCCTATATCCTTTAAAGATCTGCACATACCATATCCTTGTATTCACCATTTGTATGCATAGTGCAAACATACATCATGGTATAAATGCATTTGTGCCCCTCTGAATAAAATTGGGGTCCTGATTCTGATCACATGCACAGTGGTGCAAATTTGGATTAATCCTACTGAAGTCAGTGGAGTTATGACCAGAACTGTACTGGTGTAAGCTAGATCAGAAAAGGCCCCACATGTCTTTGCATTAGAAGATCATAAAGGAGTTATGTGAGCAGGTGTTCAGTCTGCAGTGTGTTCACAGCCCATATAATATGTAAAGTCCAAATGCACCTCATATATTAACAAAGAAATCAGCAATAATCCATCACCAAATCTGGTTCAAAATTTCGGTTCCAATTTGGCTGCTCCTAGGATTCCTCCCTCAGGACTGCTTAGCTCACACACTAGATCCTCTCTTCCCCGAAAACCACCCTCCGCTTCCATTATAGGCAGTAGAGATAAGAAATCATTGATTCAGCAAAAAAAACCCATTTAACTCTTTCCCAACAAGGTCAACTGCCCACAGCCTGGGGTGTTTTAGGCAAACCCTGCCAGCCTCTTACAAGCTCCTATTTTATTCTGTGTTGTGTTTTCACAGTGCCATGACTTATGCTGTGTGCTTGTTCCAAAATCCTATTTACGGATACCATTAACTTTTAAGGGTTACAGTGGTAAATGTTTATGACCAGTCTTTGTTGGATTAATCTTTAATGGGGTTTTCACTAAACAAAAGCAGAGTGCTCTCTGACCTGCATCCAGTAACCCATTTAGACTATAACTGCCATCACTCGTGCAAATTTACAACTTTGCTACTTAGAGTTCACTCTTTGCGAATGACAGGTAGTACTTTAATGGGCATCTGCAACTTCAGCACTGACAAAACAAAGAGAGTGAGACAAAGAGACATCAAGTTATTTCTGTTCTCCTCCATTCCAAAACTCAATCATCTATTTAATGGACAGAGAAATGAAAAGGGGACTGGTTGAGTTTATTAACAAGTATCCTGTCCATCAAAGTCCCTGCTGAGACCCAGCAATTAAAGTCTGGAACAGGAGTTCATTTCACACCAGGAAGTGCAGAGTTGTTGTTGTTTTTTTAATGTCTGTTGTTCTATTTCATTGTCTTTATGGTGTATGGAAGGATCTTTGGAGAAAACTCAAAGGCAGGTTGAGAACTTCAGGAGGAATGATATTGCATGGGAATCAGAAAATAGTAGACAATGTCACAGGCAGTTCATCTTACCCATTCCTCTGTGCTAGAGCAAAGCTGCATTCCAGCTGTATGCTTAGATACTTCTATTACTCCAGATTCTATCTGACCTCATTGGGATCCCATGCATTGATTGAAGATGGAAGTTACACCAGGAATGGAATTGGATGCTGAAGTTTAACATACATTTCCCCCTTCCCTAATTCCATTCATCACACCCGGCTATACCTCACTTTAATCATCTTAAGTAATCCATCACTATTACTGCTTCTGGTAGTAACACTTGGCTATCATATCTCTCTTCGTCATATTCTCTGTTCTAACCCTAGGGGGCCAGATCCTCAGCTGCTATAAATCAGTGTAGCACCATTGATTGCAATGGAGCAATGTCAGTTTACATCATCTGAGGTTCTGGCACATTAAATTCACTTAATCTGTGTTAATGGGCCATGCCCTCCAATTCTTTTCTCATTTTCACTTTATGACTATTTCCCTATGAGACCAACAATCATTGTAGTGAAGGAGAATTTTCAGCATAGCTGTCTGTATTTTTACTTACAATCAGATATGCTTGCAGGCCGCATTCACATTGTACAAATAAAAGAATGGGTAAGAGTTTCCTTTGCCTGAAGCACCAGGTACTGGACATTGTCAGAGGCAGAGTACCAGACTGGATCACTGATCTGATCCAGTGTGGCAGTTCCTGTGTTTACATAGTGCCTTTCATCCCAAAAGATCCCAAAGCACTTTCTAGACTGCATATATATCAAGAAATTCTCCACCCATCTCTGAGGTGCAGTTGCCTCTTGAGTAGAAGGCTGCAGATGTGTAGCAGTATATAATGGTTTAGGGCAGGAGGTGAAAAGTACCATTATTCACAGGAAATGTTAGTAGAAGTTAGGAAGGAAGAATATAACCACCCAGATTAGAATTTGTCCAGGACATTGGGGCTAATGCCCCAAATGTTGATAAAAGTACCGTAAGAACATAATGACGGCTATCTGGGGTCAGATCTAGTCCAGTAACCTGTCCTCCGACAGTGGCCAATACCAGGTGCCCCTGATGGAATGAACAGAATAGATAATCATCAAGTGCTTCATCCCCTGTCTTCCATTCCCAGCTTCTGGCAAACAGAGGCTAGGGACATCATACCTGCCCATTCTGGCTAATAGCCATTGATTGACCTATCCTCCATGAATTTATCTAGTGCTTTTTTTAACCTTGTTATAGTCTTGGTCGTCACAGCATCCTCTGGCAAGGAGTTCCACAGATTGACTGTGCATTGTGTGAAGAAATACTTCTTTTTGTTTGTTTTAAACATGCTGCCTATTAATTTCATTTGGTGACCCCTAGTTCTTGTGTTATGAGAAGGAGTAAATAATACTTCCATATTTACTTTCTCCACACCACTCATGATTTTATAGACCTCTCTTATATCCCCACCTTAGTTGTTTCTTTTCCAAGCTGAAAAGTCCCAGTCTTATTAATCTCTTCTTATATGGAAGCTGTTCCATACCCCTAATAATTTTCCCCCCCTTTTCTGAACCTTTTCCAATTCTAGTGTACCTTTTTTCGAGATGGGGTGATCACATCTGCATGCACTATTCAAGATGTGGGTGTACCATGGATTTATACAGAGGCAACATGATATTTTCTGTTTTATTATCTACCCCTTTCTTAATGATTCCCAACTTTCTGTTCACTTTTTTGACCAGAGGAGCTTTATCAAAGTAAACAACTGTTATCATATCCTTGTGTAGAACTACACTGAGCAACAACCTTGCACCTTCCAGCCGAGATTCTCCAAATGTTCCCAGAGCATGAAGTGGGTGCCTCCTAACACCCCTGTTGTGGACAAGTGGTCAGAGTTTCCATTACAGACCGGCCTAAAACCTGCAGCTCTGGCAGCACTGTGCCTGTAGCAACATGCAGGGACATCAGCTCAGGACTGATTCAGAAGGAAAAGTGCTGCCTACTAAGCCATCAGCACCACTTTCTGCAGCACCACTGCTTCTCTGGTTCTCCTCCCATCCCCAGGCTGGCTTTAGGGAGCTGTTTCAATTGTACTTAGCAATAGCTTCCCTCCTATTCCTGTTCTTACTTTGCTTTCATCACCGTAGTATCTGAGCACCTGCATCTCAGCAATAGCTGGTGAATCCACCCCCCAGCATACAAACATACACTCACAATCTTTTTTCATCATTTATATACACAGCTTCAAACTATTCCCCCTGGAGCTTCACACCTAAGCTTGGTTCATCCTATATACACAGATGGACATTAACCTGGTGCAACATGTTATGACATCACCAGGAATCATAGAATCATAGAAGATTAAAGTTGGAAGGGACCTCAGGAGGTCATCTAGTCCAACCCCCTGCTCAAAGCAGGACCAACCCCAACTAAATCATCGCAGACAGGGCTTTGTCAAGGCAGGCCTTAAAAACTTCTAAACATGGCAATTCCACCACCTCCCTAGGTAACCCATTCCAGTACTTCACTGCTCTTCTAGTGAAATAGTGTTTCCTAATATCCAACCTAGACCTCCCACACTGCAACTTGAGACCATTGCTCCTTGTTCTGTCATCTGCCACCACTGAGAACAGCTCAACTCCACCCTCTTTGGAACCCCCCTTCAGGTAGTTGAAGGCTGCTATCAATTCCCCCCTCACTCTTCACTTCTACAGACTAAATAAGCCCAGTTCCCTCAGGCTCTCCTTGTAACTCATGTACCCCAGCCCTCTAATCATTTTCATTGCCCTCTGCTGGACTCTCTCCAATTTGTCCACATCCTTTCTGTAGTGAGGGGCCCAAAACTGGACACAATACTCCAGATATGGCCTCACCAGTGCTGAATAGAGGGGAATGATCCCGTCCCTCGATCTGCTGGCAGTGCTCCTGCTAATGAGCCCAATATGCCATTAGCCTTCTTGGCAACAAGGGCACACTGCTGACTTATATCCAGCTTCTCATCTACTGTAATCCCCAGGTCCTTTTCTGCAGAACCGCTGCTTAGCCAGTTGGTCCCCAGCCTGTAGCAGTGAATAGGATTCTTCCTTCCTAAGTGCAGGACTCTTCACTTGTCCTTGTTGAACCTCATCAGGAGGAGAGGGGAAAGCAAGCTCCGCTTGCACAACAACTATTTTTGGAATGACATTTGGAAGGCACAAACAGGAAGCATTTAACAGCTGATTCTTCAAGCCTCTGGGACATCAGGAACTCACTGCAGTCCACATTAGTAGGCCAGTATATGAAGACATGAAGTGTGGAAGAAGGAGTTAGTAGTTCCAAAGGTGCATTTTGGGTCAGGTGACACTGTTCCAACTCCATCACTGGTGGAGCTACTTCCCTTGTAGCAGAGGATGTTATCTAATCATAAACCAGCTTCCAATGTGAATGATGGGGCTGGAGGGATCCTTACACTAAGGATGATGATATTAGTCTAATCATCAGTGTGCAGGCTCCCCTTGTCAACTCAGATTAGCCCTGTTGGTTTCTAGCTGATGCTCCTTCTTTCAAAAACTCCTTTATCTGAATGGCCTCTAAATACAAGATGCTCAGTTCTGCCATCTTCATCTGTCACCATGATTGAAATCAGTGGTGCTATTTGCAGAGTAGTGTCTTACTCAGGATGAGGAAAGGTGGTAGTATCTTGTCCATGGAATGTAGGAACATTTCATATCAGAACTTTGGAACAACCAAGGGAGAGAAAGTAACCCTTTCTTACTTACCCATGGAGTCTCCTGTGCCTAGTGGCATATGAGGCAATTAATCCTTGCACTGCTTTTTGTCCAGAGCGAAGCACATTTGACTGCACATTTTCAATTATCCTATTATACGTCAACCTTTGTTCTCCATGCTTTCTCTCCCTCTGCCTCAGAGAGATCCAGTCTGAGATGTACCTTGTGCTTCCACCATGGGGTAGCCTGGTGACATGACCAAACCACAATAGCCATCTCTATCAATTACTGAGTCTGCCATCTGCTCCCCCCTGTGGCACAACATTTCCTCATTGATTACACAAGCTCTTCCAATAAATTACCAAGATTCTTCTTAGGCCTAGTCTACATTAGGAAATTAGGTTGATATAACTGCATCACTCAGGGGTGTGAAAAATCCACGCCCATGAGTGATGCAGTTAAATCAACCTAACCTCCGATATACACAGTGCTAGGTTGACGGAAGAGTTCTCCCTTCGACCTAGCTACCACCTTTTGGGGAAATGGTGTACTGATGCTGATGGGAGAATCTCCCCTCACCATAGGTAGTGTCTTTACTGGAATGGTACAGCGGCACAGCCACACTAGTGCAGTGTTTTATGTGTAGATGGGCCCTTAAACAAAACATTCAGCTTTCTGTTATGAGCTTCCACCCCTGCTGTGTTTCCAGAGCATACTATCATTTTGGGAGGACAGTAGCATTGTACAAACTCATTTTAGTGTGCAGATGTATCTTCTTATTCTTCCAGATATTTGACAAATGGGAAAATGGACCATAGGCTTTGCCCGTTCTTCCTTCACGTCTTTAGTGAGCTGGCCATTAACAGACATTGTATTTCCAAGACAGACGAAATAATCAACTCCTTCATTCTCTTCTCCATAAATCTTACACATCCGCCAGTATTGACAGCATTCTCTCTTATCTCTCTGATCTTTGTCTTCTGTGGACTGATATGAAGTCCTTCTTCATCAGCTTCTGTTTTTCTGATCATAAAGAGTCTTTTCATTCCAACCAAGTTGGTATCCAATACAACCAAATCATCTGCAAAATCTAAGTCTTGCAGCTTATCTCTCTTCCAGATAATATCAGTGTCCTTGGCAGCAGCTGCTAGTCTTTTCATCACAAAGTCTATGACAAGCAGAAGAAAAGTGGGAATAATATGAAACCTTGCCGTATTCTAGTAACATTCTTAAACCATTTCATGTCTCTGCTCTCTTTCCTGATGTAGCATGCAGACTCGTCATGCAAAGCTTTTATCAAAGTAACAATCTTTGCTGGAATTCCTTTGTGTCTCAGTGTCCACGGAGAAGCCCTCTGAAAGATTTTATCAAATTTTTTCACAAACTCAATGAATTTTAAAACACATCTTCTGCGAGTATGCTGCAATGAGTCATCTCAGGATGAAAATCTGATCTGATCTGAACATGACCCACTGGCTTGAAATCCAGCCTGTTCTTCCCTGAGTGGTTTGTCAACAGCAGTTTTCATCCTATTCAAAAGGATGATGCAAAACACTTTTCCAGGTGTGTCACTCCTCTCTAGTTACCAAAGATAAGCTAGTCCCCCAACACCCGCTCTCAGGCTTCCAGTCACATCATTGTCACTTTTCTTGGGTATCTCCAGGCTGAACAGTTCCCTGTCTTCACTGTGTTATTCCCAGCAGGTCTGCTTGCTTTCTCTTCAGAGACTGATAACCATGTAACTGCCCCCTGTAACTGCCTAACTCTTTCTATGCATGTTTGTTTATTCTTGGGGTAAAAGCATTCCAGAGAAAACATATTAAACCAATCAAAGAACCTATATGCAGGATAACATGCTTACCAGAAATCCTGGAAATTTCCACTACCTGCGTCTGACGAAGTGGGTATTCACCCACGAAAGCTCACGCTCCAAAACGTCTGTTAGTCTATAAGGTGCCACAGGATTCTCTGCTACTTTTACAGATCCAGACTAACACGGCTGCCCCTCTGATACATGCTTACCAGAGATCACCCCGACTGTCATATGGGCTGTCGCAGGAGCAGTCCTTCATAAAAGACCTCTATTATTGTCACAAGGTCATAATGGCCTCAGCTCAGAACTAACACCCAGTCTTATGGGGCCTCAGGACTGGGGCCCTTCATGGACCAGTGGTCCTGTCTGTTTGCTGGACCAGGAAGAAGACACTGAATCACTTTAAACTCAGGCTATTTATCCAAAAGTCGTTTCTTTGTCTCTTGGTCCCTAGAGAATCTAGACTGGATCCTTGAACTGTCCTCTTGTTACAGGTGATCAGCAGATAAAAGATCCTCCCCTCATGACAAAACTTCAAAGGCTGAGTCCTTAGGAGAGGAGGTGAAATCCCCTTCTCCCCAGTTCTTCCCTAGGAATTCCACTTCACACATATAATCACCAAAAGTCATTTGGTGTTTCCAATCCTTTCCAGAGATTGTATTAGTCAGTCCCCTAGAGAAGTTACTTATAATAAAACATACACAATTGAATTTTTAATACAGTGGGCCCCAAAAGTATTGAACTTAATTCAATAATGTTTATCTTAATTCCATAAGGTTTGTCCAGGATATTGTCATATCTGTCACAATGTCTTCTCTATTCTTTAGTATAGATCTCCTTTTCCCAAACTATTCTATACAGCCTGCACATGTAATTCACCATCACTTCCTCTCCAGTTTTTAACATTTCAGCATCCACCTTATTATAGTTTGGTGTTTTACCATTCTTCAGCTGATTTATAGCCTTGGTTACTTCCTCAAAGGTGATCACTTCTAGTCGTGTAGGTAAGTCCAGGTAAGTTTACATCTTTCAATGTATGTTAGTGGTTCTGGCTGGTTGACCACAGTTTAGAAATGTTCCATCCAACGGGCATTCTGTCCTTCCTCTGTGGTTAAAATCATAACACCCCAAGCCTTCACAATGCCACAAGAGTTTGAGAATTGTGATGTCAGTTGTTTAGATAGTAAAAGAAGCTTTTCAGAATCCCATCTCTTCTATGACTCCTCGGCTTATTTTCCTTTCATTTTCCATCCAATCTCTCTTTTTTAGCTGATCTTTTAACTTCCTTGTCTTTTCCCACATATTCTTGTTGCACGATAGCTTTTACTGCCATCTCATTCTTTGTTGAATTCTCTTCTTTAATTGTTTCTTCTCTTCAGTAAGCCTCCATGTATCTGGTTGGAGCGATTCTTCTTTTTTAGATCTCTTCACCCCCAATTGCATCCATTCTTTCTCCTTTGAAATACTGCCATTGTTCTTCTCTATCATCTACTAATGTTGTTAATTCTTCAAATCTATTGCTGAGTTGCAGCTTGAAGTCTGCCTTCAAGACTGGATCTGCTTACTTTCTGGTATCACACATACCCTCTGCCTTGCTTGGTTTTTATTAGTTTTATTTTGATTGTCCCAATAACAAAGACACATTGGCAACATCCCAATAACGAGATGGTGGTCACTTGTTAGGCTTCTAGGTGAAGCTGTCATTTGCTCACCATGTCAGTTTAGGTCTTTCCTTGTGTGGAAATAGTGTTCCACCAATGCTAAGATGGTATAGGCTGCAGAGTTCAACGAAAGGGTCTCCATTGACATTCTGTGCTGGTATACCCATAATGTGTCTGCCCGTAATGCATTCATATCCAGTATTATCATAATCAACCTGTGCATTTAGATCTCCCATGAGGATAACAAGGCCATATTGATTGAGCCTGCAAAGGGCTCTATGCAAGCTTTGATCTGTTCATCATTATCGTTTGTTGTCACATAACACTGAACAACTGTGCATGGGTCATGACAAACCGAGCAATCAGTATTGTTGAGTATATAGGTTCCCATTCCTTTGGTGCTTTAGCAGCTTCTTTGCTTAATAATAAGACCTAGCCCAGAGATTTTCATTTCTCTGATGACTTGTGTCAGTCTACCTGTGCTCCAAAGTAAGCTAATGTTCCAACACCCAGTTCTTGTCTTAACCTTAGCTGTGAAGATACCCTGCTTCTGATGAAGAACTTTCTTGCAGCTTTGATTTCCCATCAGTTTATTGTCAGCTGGATTTGCTTGTTGACCACTACAAACTTGTCTTTTGTCCATCAGATAGTGGTTCTGCACAGCTGATGTTTGTATTTGCAAATCTGTGACACACTCATCTTGTTTCAGAAAATATTTTACATGGCAGGAGAGAGATCACTAGATCATTGCCTGTTAGGTTCACTCTCTCTGGGGCACCTGGCATTGGCCACTGTCGGTAGACAGGATACTGGGCTAGATGGACCTTTGGTCTGACCCGGTACGGCCGTTCTTATGTTATGTTCTTATGGCTCAGAACCCCACCAGGAGAACTGGTGGACTGCCTTTAGTCTGGATCCTACCTGTCTGGCTAGGGTGACCTTAGCAGGAGTTATATGCCCACCAATATAGTTCTCAGGGTCATCAGAGCATGCAAACCTTCCCACTGCATCAAGGCACAGTCTACATTCTCTGCTTCCCTGTGATTAACCTTGCTGTATGCTAGTATTCCATACAGAGAGAGAAAGAGAGGTCTCTTTTCTCTCTGATAGGAACGCAGTGTGTTCTAGTAGCCAGTGCACTGGGCTAGTAGTCAGGGAATCTGATTTCTGTTCTTGGCTCTGCTGCTGGCCAAAATTGAGACTTTGCACAAGTCACTTCTTTTTGCTGTGCCTCTTTTTTCTCTTCCCATCTTTTTTCTGCCTGGCCTGTTTACATATAAGCTTTATTTATGGCTATACTGCAATCAGGAGGGAGATGTGATGGCAGCAAGCATAGACATACGTGTCATAAACAGATGGTTAAGGGTTAATGTCTCTTTTACCTATAAAGGGTTAAGAAGCTCAGTGAACCTGGCTGACACGTGACCAGAGGACCAATGGGGGGACAAGATACTTTCAAATCTCTGTGGAGGGAAGTCTTTGTGCTGTTTTTTTGTTCATTGTTCGCTCTTGGGGCTAAGAGGGACCAGACATGCACCCCAGATTTCTCCAATCTTTCTTAAACAGTCTCTCATGTTCAAAATAGTAAGTACTAGCTAGAAAAGGCGGATTAGTCTTATGTTTGTTTTCTTAACTTGTGAATGTGTATTTTGTTGGAAGAATTTTTACCTCTGTTTGCTGTAACGTGAATCTCAGGCTGGGGGTGGGGGAAGTCCCTCTAGTCTATATGTGCTGACTGAATACCCTGTAACATTTTCCATCTTGATTTACAGAGATTTAATTTTTTACTTTTTCTTTCTTTAATTAAAAGCTTTTTCTTTTTAAGAACCTGATTGATTTTTTTTCCCTTGTTTAAGACCCAAGGGGATTGGGTCTGAACTCACCAGGGATTAGGTGGGGGAAAGGAAGGGGGGGAAGGTTAATTCCTCTCTTTTAAGATCCAGGAGTTTGGATCAGTGTAGCCTCTTTCAGGGTAACCCAGGGAGGGAAAGTCTGGGAAGGGAAAGGAGGGGGGATGGTTTATTTCTCCTTGTTTTAAGACCCAAGGGATTTGGGTCTTGGGTTCCCCAGGGAAGGTTTTGGGGGAACAGAAAGTGCGCCAAACTCTGTATTTTGGCTGGTGGCAGTGCTATCAGATCTAAGCTAGGAATTAAGCTTAGAAGGGTACATGCAGGTCCCCCCTTTTGGACGCTAAAGTTCAAAGTGGGGAAAAACACCTTGACAAATACCTAAGCTAGTTTCAATCTAGCTAGATCATAGACATATCTATGTATTTGTACAGTGCCTAGCACAATGAGACCCTGATCTCACTCAGGGGCACTACTGTAATACAAATAACTTAGCATTAATTTACACCTAATTGAGCTTCTAGGCCCATTGTGACGTTACCCATGGAGCAATCGGGACCATTGAACTTAAAAGCAGATGTTTTGTCTCAACATAAGCTGTAGTACATTCCACAGACTGGGTTTCCTTTCAGCTCAGGACCCCTTCCCCTTCATTCAGTTCTTTGAGAGTCGGTGAGCAGAGATGAAGGAGGACATTTGTGCTGTGTGTGCATTCTCCATTCTTATACCCTCTCTCCTTTGAGGATTACCCTCCACTGGGGTTTAGGTGACAAGTAGTCTCTTGTGGGCCTGAGGACTGAACCACAGTTGAAATGTAAATTTGTCATTAATACCTTCCTGTTGCTGGAGAATGGCTGCTTACGCATGTGACAGCTCTTTAAGACCTGTCTGCATTGCCAGTGTGTCTTTGTCTTTGAAAAACTGGTTTGTGGGCATTACGCAGAATTACAACATATTTCAGTAACATTAATCCAGTAGAATATTATACCTTTGCATACAGTGTCACTACACATATTTTAACAGGATAATGATATTCAGCAGATTATGACTTTTCCAATGATACCTCACAACGTACGCTTTGAACAATTTATCATACTCTTGTAAAAGTGGTGAAAATAATAGTGTAGATCGGGGGTAGTGAATTATTTTTTGTCAAGGTCCAAAATTCTTGGTCCAGATATAGTCAAGATCCAGACTATAGAGAAAATAATAATAATAATGGTAATAACAAGTAAATAAAAAGATTTTGGGGTCGATTCAAAAGCATCTGGCAGTCCAGATTTGGCCCATGGTCTGCTGATTGACTACCCTGGTGCAGACCATCACACCCATATAATAAAGATCTACATAACAAGCCTTTATCTCTTTTCGCCTAGTTAGTGTAACAGCTAGTGTTGCTCCTTACAAAAAATATCATGTCATACTTTGGAAGAGTTTGGATCCAGCTCCAAACTTGATGGCCGGCATCTATGTATCGTGGGATGTGCATTCAAGCTGGCTATGCTTCAACTAGCACTAAGCTGCCTGTCTAAAAGAAATGGACTAGGAAAAAAATCCCTCCTTCCTCCGGCCAACAAGCCAGAGGTGCTCATCTTAGACTTTTGAAGGCTGGAAGGCTGTGGGTAAACACAGATAACAGCTCTCTCAGCTGAGTTGGTTATATCTACCAGACTCAAGATACTCAATTCTTAGCAAATTGCAGACCTGCACAAAAAAAGAAATGTCAGAAGATAGAGTGAAGCTCCTTCTAGAAGAGACAAGGCATTGAACTCTCTTCCCATCCAACCAGCAAAATCCTAATTGGGTCTAACATTGGTGAGATGAAGAAAGGGACAGACACTTCCCCAAGGATGAGGTCTGTGTTTGTTGCGTGTCAGAAAAGATTTATATCATCCCATGCAATGTTGTCATCATTTCATTTCCAGAGAATTGCAAGACAGGGAAAAAAATAAGTGGAAACACATGATCGCCAGATGCTTGTTTTGTGGTATTTGTAGATTTAGATAAACTCAATTTCCACCTTCCCTTGTTATATAATTCGATTGTTAGTGGTTATTATGGTAGCGACAGGACCTGATATGAAAGGGAAATAATGACACCACAGACTATATTTTCCGCCTCCAAAAGAACTCAACTAATAGACAACTGCATTCTGGTAGCTGCTGGAATGGAAGGGTTTTTGAGCCACAAGATGACATGGTCATTTAGCAACTGAAAATAATCAATGGACTGGATCACCTCAGAAATAAGAACAATGCGCTAGCAATACAGTGTTGTTGGCCTAGTAGGATTGTTACCCAGGGTTCTTTCAACTCAAAGCTTTTGGTAACTTTTACTCTGTGTGAGGAGGTGTCAGGAAATAAATCAGGGAAGACATGGCCATCCAACCAATAGATGGCTGGCACAAACAGGACAACAGAAGAGCGCTTTCACTTAATGCTTAACTTTACTTAGGGCTTGTCTACATTAGCTGCAGGATTGATGGGCAGTGATCGATCCAGGGGGGGTCGATTTACTGTGTCTAGTCTAGACACAATAAATCGATTGCCGAGCGCTCTCCCGTCGACTCCGGTACTCCACCAGAGCGAGAGGTACAGGCGGAGTTGATGGGGGAGCGCCAGCTGTCGACTCACTGCAGTGAAGACCCTGCTGTGAGTAGATCTAAGTACTTCTACTTCAGCTATGTTATTCTTGTAGCTGAAGTTGTGTAACTTAGATCAATTCCCCCTCCACTGTAGACCAGGCCTTAGTCTCAAGCACTTACACACATCTGCAACAAGCTAGTAAAACACCCCCAAACCCTCTATAATTACCGAAGTTGAGTGTGGCTCTCGAGTGGCACAGTGGCTGCCGGTGGGGAACACAAGATGCATCCAGAGGGAGAGACCAGTCCCACTACCTCAAACTTTTCCCCCTTATTTATAAATTAGTAATACAATGACATGTCACTTAAAGAAAACTTGTTAAGCAAGCAGTTTCAAAGGTCAAGCAAGAGGTTTCCTTCTGGTCATCGATTAACCAGGTGTGTTTTTTTCAGAGTTTGCACACCTTGAAGCCCCTAAACTGCATGCATCAGCAACTCAACACAATTCTTATCAGGAAGGATGTGGGGTCAAGCTGCCCTTTCTGTGGCACTCCAAAACCCCTCCCCTCCTGCCTTGGTCAAGCTGAGGCTGCTGCATAGCCACTTTGTGGCCTGCTGACTTGGCTGCTTTTAGCAATAAGCAATAGTGGTTTCAGCCACTTTACTGGTTTGCCAAAATCTCCGCGTACAGGATGCTCTCTCTAAAAGTGCTTAATATTTCTGAACAATAGAAGCTGACCCTCTCTGGAAGGAAGCAGGGACATTAAAAATTGTATTTTTATTTTATTCATAATCTCAAGAGGTGCTCAGTGCCTCAAGGGATGAGTACAGGCAGAGCTTCTTAGGAGGCACCTCAGCACCTTGCAGGAGAAGGCTCTTTCAGGGGAAGCGTGGCTTTGTTATAAGGCACAGGACAGGGAGTCAGGGTTGCTGGCGGCTTCTGTTCCTACTCTAACAAGGACTTGATGGACAAGTCACATAGGGCACAATTTTCAAACTGTTACACATCATTAGCAGCTAAATCCCTATTTAAGGACACAAAGATGTGGCCTGATTTTCAGCAGTGCTGAGCAGCTGCAGTTCCTCCTGACTTCAGTGGGAGCTAACAACATTCAGCAACTGTGTATGTGCTAACCTGGAACACTTTGGCCTTAACCCATCTGTGCTGCAGTTTCTCTGTAGATAATATCTCCTGGCCTTTCCTGCTGGGGTGTTGGGAGTATTAGTTACCTTTGAGATCTTCAGGTGGAAGGTGGTACAGAAGTGTAACGAGAGCCGGATGAAAAATGGAAACAAGTTTGTGGGAAAGATATCACTGAAATTTCTTTTCTGTTTTCTGCAGGTGCTTCAAACTTCCTAAAGTTCTTTAATGACGACTGGCTCTCCCTGATTTTTGGTTGGTTTCTCTGAGAGGAAGAGAGGACGGGTATGTATATCATGTCTCCTGTGTGGTAGAGGTATTTTAAAAATTAAACAAGTACATAAGAGTTTAGGATGACCGAACTGTGCCTCAACTGATAGAAAGATGTTTCTGGGAAATCCCCAATAACTCCTGCCCCAGGCTGTCATATGACAACACAAACCACCAGTCAAATGCCAGATTACAAGCATTACATCATCGAGACAAAACTTTCGTTGGCTGATCCGACTCACAGGGTGCTAGCAGAGTCTGAAAGCTGCCATTTTCCAATTAATTCTTTCATGGCTTCCTCATACGACCCAGCAACTAAATGGATCACAAACGCAAATATATGGTCATCGTATTCCATCTCCATTGGACCCCAATACTACAACGGGACATGAATGGCTGAAGACTCGCACCCATGTGGAGTTCTATTGAAGTGAATGGGACTTTAAGTAGGTGTTGGGGTCAACTGACTTGCATCCAGTTACAGAACTGGCTCCACTGGTATCACCTTTCCAAGCAGAAACATTATATGAAATGTTGCCTATGAGCGTACATATGCCTCTCTTGTAAACCCTCTTTGAGGTCCATACTTTACATAAAACCTTTACTTTATAAAAGTAAATAGAGGAGAGATTTCCCTCTCTCTCTCCCCTGTTTAGTTTATCTGTAGATAGGTTTAATGATTTTTCATGCTGCCAAAATAAATTACTTTCTATGACAAGATTCTTTTTTTCCTTACAGCACTTTAAAAAAAATGTAAAAACAATCAATGCCAGCTAAAAGATGGATACATTCATTCTCGAGTAAGCAAAGTTACAGTGTATTGACAAAAAGTTCTCTGTACTGGATTTTTCATTGGACTCAAGTTGCCAGTTTCAATAAATCAGCATTCTGGACTTCTACTTACTCAGTGTTTCCAGATGGCAGCTAAAGAGCATCATACTTTAAATGGTAATGAAACATGTCAGTGAGCAAGTCTACTCCCAACCTGTGATGGAATCTGTCATTATCATGAAACATCTGTCATACTGCCGTATGGAAAATCATGACATCTAACATGATAGATGTTCCCGTCCCTCCCCAATGAAAAGACTCCGAGCGGAATGAAGAGGGAATTAGTCTCATTAGCTTCCCTGTGGCCTATATGTGAATCATGTAAGTTACCAGGGAAGGGTTCAATTCTCACTTTAAAGCAGAGGTGGGGGGCAGGAGGGGATGAAGGAAGCTGATGGCCTTCAAGGTGACCTGATAGTGGTTTTGTTCAAAAGGATTAAATGGTTTTATAAAGTCAGTATGAATCACCTCTGGGATTAGACGCCCCTCCTCTCAGACCAGCTACTCTGTCACCTATTATTTATTAGTCTTTCTACTAAAGCAGCTCCTAGATATTTCCCAAAGATCAGGGCCCTGTGGTAGGTGCTAACCACACACATAGTTCACACTTGTCACATCTGTAAGCAATAGTCAATGTCCTGCGATGCTTACAATGTAAATAGCTTGCACACAGACAAAGGGCGGGAGGGGAAACAGCCACAGGGAGGGGAAGTGACTCACCCAAGATCTCACAGCAGGTCAGTCCTCTGAGCGTATTCACTGCATATTGCTCCCTTCCTCCTCTGAGTGCGTTCCCTGTGTATTGCTCCCTTCCTCCTCTGAGCGCGTTCCCTGTGTATTGCTCCCTTCCTCCTCTGAGCATGTTCACTCTGAGGTGGATGAAACTTTTGTTATGGGTTGAGTTCAAACCCCAGTGAGACTGACAGGTGTGAACTTGTGCTTCAGTTAACATAGTTGTGGGCATAAGCCCCCATCTAAGACAAAAGGTGTGTGAGGATGTCATAAACAGATCGCTAAGGGTTAATGTTTCTTTCACCTGTAAAGGGTTAACAAAGGGAACCAAACACCTGACCAGAGGACCAATCAGGAAACCGGATTTTTCAAAGCTGAGGGAGGGAATGTTATGTGTCTGTGTCTTTTGTCTGGCTCTCAGCTATGAGAGGAATTTTTCTATCTTCAAGCTTCTAATCTTCAGTTTCAAAGTTGTGAGTACAAAGGTAGAAAAAACAATAGGCTGTTATTGTTTTTTTGTATTTACATGTGTGGAATTGCTGGAATGTTTAAATTGTATCTCTTTTTGAATAAGGCTGTTTATTCATATTTTTCTTTTAAGCAATAGCCCTGTGTATTGTCACGTTGATGCAGAGATCATATTTTTATGTCTTTTTCTTTCTTTTTATATAAAGTTTTCTTTTTAAGACTTGTTTGAGTTTTTTCTCTCTGGGTAGGCTAAGGAACGAAGGGGAGGGAAATTCTCTTTGTGTTAGATCTACGGAGGGTGAAGCTCTGCAGCACTAGGGAATTGGTGGGAGGGGGAAGAGAGATAGAATCATTTCTGTTTCCTTGTATTTGGTTGTCTCTTTGTGAAAGAGAAGAGACATGCTTCTTGGTATTGTGATGTAAAGAGGTTGCATCAGTAACTCTCAGGTTAGCTCAGAGAGGAAATTCTGGGTGGGAGACAGGTGGGGGGAATAGTTTATTTCCCTTTGTTAGGAGACTCAGGGCTTCTGAGTCTTGGGGTCCCATAGGGAAGTTTTGGGGGACCTTAGTGTACTAGGCACTGGAATTCCTGGTTGGTGGCAGGCTATCAGATCTAAGCTGGTAATTAAGCTTAGAGGGGTTCATGCAGGCACCCAGATTTCTGGACGGTAAGGTCCAGATTTGAGAATGCTTATGATAGAGGAACCCCACCCAAGAGCTTTTGGCTGAATATTGTTTTGGGTACGTGTGTGTTAGGCGATTGGGGGCAAGGCAGAAGAAACAGAAGACTGAAAAAGACAAGGCCAGAGAGAGAAAGAGGCAGAGGCAAAAAGCAAGGAAACCAAGCAGCACGGTGTGACAGGAAAAAAAGCTAGCGAGAGAAAACTTTTGGGTCTGTTGGCTTCAGAAGCTATAAACTAAGAAACGGGTCCTTTCGGTTTTTGTTCCTCCTGCATTCAGAAGAGTAGGAGATTGCATCAAATTAAAAAGCAGACTCCATCAATTTCTATTTCCAACTAGAACATCCCCGGAGCACTGAAATTTGACTAGCTCCTCAAGTTAAAAAAGGACAACAGTATTCTGTCAGGCTTCAGAGTGGTAGCCATGTTAGTCTGTATGTATCAGTAAAAACAACGAGGAGTCCTTGTGGCATCTTAGAGACTAACAAACTTATTTGGGCATAAGCTTTTGTGGGCTAGAACCCACTTCATCAGATGCATGGAGTGGAAAATACAGTAGCAGGTATAAATACACAGCACGAAAAGCTGGGAGTTGCCTTACTGAGTTGAGGGGGAGAGGGGGAGGGTCAGTGCTAATTAGGCCAATTCAATTAGGGTGGATGTGGCCCATTTCCAACAGTTGACCAGAAGGGGTAAATAACAACAGAGGGAAAATTATTTTTTGTAATGACCCAGCCACTTCCAGTCTTTATAAACTTTCACGATAAAAAGATTGCACTACGGTACTTGTATGAGTGAATTGAAAAATATTATTGCTTTCGTTTATCATTTTTACAGTGCAAATATTTGTAATAAAAAGTAATAATATAAAGTAAGCAGTGTACACTTCGTATTCTGTGTTGTAACTGAATTCAATATATTTGCAAATGAAGAAAAACATCCAAAAATATTTAATAAATTGCAATTATTATTCTATTATTTAACAGCACGATTAAAACTGCAATTAATTTTGATTATTTTTTTTAATCGTGATTAATTTTTGAGTTAATTGTGTGAGTAAACTGCAATTAATTGACAACCCTACTTTCTGTATAAAACAGCAAGGCATTATTTTGAATTTCTGTGAACCCCATTTTTTATTCAGCTTCCACTACTTGCCACGGTCATTGACACAGAACAATGGTAACTTGCATCTCTATGTGCAGTCCAGTTGACAAGCTTACACTCAGAGTTCTCATATATCCTCTGTGCGAGGGTTCTGGCCAGGGGGTTAGGGATAGACTATTATGTTAATTAAGCCTTGTTTCATTTGTACCTGCATGCACTGATTTCAGAACCTGGAATGAGCTAGAAAGCGAAAACTGGTCAAACCACTGCAAATTAAAATGTGTATTTTATTCTTTTTGACAGAACAACAAAAAAGGGACAAAGTTTTCACAACAGTTTTTCCTGGTTTGTTACCAGCTTTTCCAGAGACAGAAGTGGAAGAAGAGACAAAAGGATCTGCCAACGTGTTACATTGAGCCCCCGTGCAGATAGCGAAGGGACATAGGTATTATCTTCATTGTTTCTTTCTCGCAACCAAGTACTTCTGCTCCTCACATACCTTGAAAATATGCTGCAAAGAAAACACATTCTTTTTTGGACAAACTGGGAAAACCAGGAGCACTCCTACATCTGACCCTGTTTGAAACAGTCGCCTCATTACATTAATTTCCCAGCAACATGCACAGGAATAAATCTTGAATATTTGCAAAACACAAATATAAAAGGTCAGTTATTCATTTTATGAATTGCTGTTATTGTTTATATTGCAATACCACTGAGGCCTCATTGTGATAGCTGATGTACAGACAATAGGCAGATCTTGCCCCAAAAAGCTGTGTCAGAGAGGCAGTTAGTGGGCCGGGAGGCTGAGATAATAGAAGGCAAATGTTTAGCAGAAGTCACAGCTCACTACTTGCCTAACCACTGTCGGATGGTAGAGATCTGTAAGCAGCATGACAGAGGCAGATTTGCAGACGGCAGTTTGTGCCATGCAGAAATACTTGTGCACAGAAATGCTTGGGAATAATTTCCCTTTACTATTCATCCCATTCTAGACCATTTCTATGTCTCTTGATGATGTTAATCACCTCCATTACTGGTCCTCTTTGCTGCTTCTCTGTCCTCCCTTCTCTGATTTATCGTATTTCTAGGGCACCCATCACTATCATCCCTAAACTTCAGCACACACAGTAAGCTTCCCCCTGACCGTAGCAGTTTGCTACCATGGCTACCTCGGGATAGCAGTGAATAGAGGGCAACTGAAAGCACTGAGGAATCAAGCAGCAGGAGCTGTTTGTATTGATTCTTCTCCTGGCACTGCCGCATCACAGAGTAGCATCAGCAATTCAACATACCTGTGGCAATCATCTGGCCCAACTGGCTGCGACACAACAACGAAATGGCGATTATCCCAGGAAAGCCCAGAACAGCAGTTACTGCAGCTTTGAGAAGAGAGGCAAACTGGCCACGTTGAGGATATGCTAGCAAAGAAGGATGATTAAAACAGACTTTTAAAATCCATAAGGGGGCCCTATGCTATTAAGTAGGAAGATTACTTAGCCGAGTGACTTTTCTGATGCTCTTTTTTGATGTGCCAGGATTTTGGCTGTTAAACAAACTCTGGGTGTTGCTGAACTACAATTCTGGCTTTGTTGCTGTCCGCAGTTCTGTCCTGGAGAAAATCACCCATTGCCAGCTAGCCCCAGTATTGGGGATCATTTGGAAAAGCTCCAATTAGCCCCAATAAATGTTTTTGAAAGCACATTCCAACATGGAAGACTTTGCTGGAATACGTTAAACAGAGGCAGCTGCATGCTCACTGCCCCTTCCATGCAAGGATTTCCCGAAGAGTTAATTCAGTCCAGTGAGTGGCAGGCAAGCCCATTTTAGAGATGAAGAAGTGGAAGCACAGCGGCGTTGAGGCCTTCATTTTCAAAAATTTCTTCTAAAGTCAAGGGCCCCCATTTTGAGGTGCCCAGCTTTAGACACCTGACCTGCAGACATGCTGAGCACCCTTACCTCCAGCTGAGGCTAATGGGAGCAACAGATTCTCAGCATGCCTGAATATCTAGTCCCTACAGCATTTAAAACTAAAACCAGGACACCCCAATTAGGTGAAAATTGGGGCTTTTGTGGATTGCCTTGGGCCTTGCACCAAACCTCTGACACAGCCTGGAAAAAGGACTTCACGGCCACAAGCTGGCAACCCTGCTCCAATGGGACTGCAAGGAGAGGACAAACTCCCTTGCAAAACTCCCTGTTAGCAGCCCCTGGTCGCTTGTGCACTACTTTATAAAGCCCTGGCCTTCTTGGTAGCCTCGCCCACTGAGTAAGGTTCAGCCAATTAACAGATGCTTCTAGCTTTCAAACCTTACTTTGAAGCTCACAGCTTCCAAGTGCCAGCCACAGCACATGGTCTTTCAAACAAAGAAACAGGTAAACACAAGCTCAGCACACAGCAAGTAACCCCCAAACACAGACACACACTACAGACAGCCACTTACCCCAAGGGTGCTGCATTTGCTCCTCATTCACCTGGAGAACTCCCTTGCAAAACTCCCTGTTAGCAGCCCCTGTTTGCATCTCCTTATACCTCTTGCCCCCGGGTCCCCTCTGGAGTCTTCTACTCCTGGGCCAGCTCACAATTCCTTATGGGAAGAGAGCTCACTCCGGGGGTCCTTTGTAAGTCTAATTACCTCCAGTGCCTGGTGCTGCTCCTCAGGTCCAGCTCCAGAGAAGGGATGGAGAGCAGACATCCAGAGCCCCCTCAGGGCTGAGGTGTCCAGCTTCACCTTTCTAAAGCTACCCTAGCACATGCTGTCTAATTGGCATGACCTCAGTGCAGGAAGGCTGGTTAGTCCATCACAGGGAGACAGGAAGATGAGCAACACCCCGGCCTGAATACATGCCAGCCGGTCCAGGGCCTTAACACTTCAGCACTGATCAGAGTTCTCTGAAAATGCCCATGATGTGATTGAGAGACACAGTGACACTGGGTATGTCTATACAAGAAAGAAAAACCGATGGCTGGCCTGTGCCAACAGACTCGGGCTTGCGGGGCTCAGGCTGCAGGGCTGTGTCATTGCTGTGTAGACTTCTGGGCTCGGGTTGGAGCTTGAGTTCTGGGACCCTCCCACCCTGCAGGGTCCTTGAGCACGTGCCCGGAAGCCTACACAGCAATGAAACAGCCCTGCCAGCCTGAGTCGGCTGACCTGGGAACAAGAGTTTCGTGCCAGAAGTGCTCACCTGCTGTTTGCAACATTCCCCATGCTACAAGTGACCAGAAACAGTTCTGTGTGTCTTATGGGACCAGCTACACATCACAATACTGAATAGTCAAACTTGTAGCCACATGGTCGGCCTCTCCGCTGTCCTGTGTAGGCATTTACACCTATGAGTGTCAAATTCCACCATCCTGATCTTGGGGAAGCTGTGCACCCAGTCTGACTATGCAAGGAGCAAGGCAGCGAAGAAGCAGCTCAAATAAATACTTGGCAAAGAGCTCACAGGCTGAAATAGGTTCCTCTAAAGTATTTGTCTTTGCTGAATAGCAAATAGAGCTGCCAAAGACAAAGGCTGTGTCAAGCCAATCGTTATGATGTTACAGATATACAGATGAGACATTTATCCAGCCGTAATAACCAGTATTTGAGCACCTTGACTCATTTATCCTCACACTGCCACGGGGGTACTATTATCCCCATTTCTATAAAAAGGACTCAGATACAGAGCACTCAAATTCACCCAGGAAGCCTGCAACAGAGTTTGGACTTGAACCTGGGCCAACAGCTTACCCAATGGCCCATTCTTCTTCTCTGTTACAGGCAAATGGATGCTATAAGCATGTTACCCACATGAGTAGTACGTCTGCCACCTAACAACGCTCACTGTGGTGTATTCATCCAGTTCTTCCGGTGCAAACTGATTTCAACCCTCTGGAAAGATCTTTTGCTTGTCTCTTTCCCTGCCTCTAAATTGCTTTAAACTGCAGAGGATAACCATGGTTCCTTGGCCCATGCACAAGTGCTCAGCAAACTAGTTGTGAGATCAGAATACACCCATGCCCTGCAGGAAATGGAAAAAAATAGAGAGGTTTGCTCTGCGTGTGAAGGCAAACCAGCAGCCAAGAACTGTAATGGGGAGTAGGTACGCTCTTCAACGGCATGGAGAATAGCAGAGTAAATGGTCATTTCTCCCTTCAATGAGCAAAACAGGGACTACTCTAAAACAAGTCACAGGATTAACCTAACCCAGACAATAGGTGGCTGAAATGTCTATCCGGAAATATTGCTGCAAAGGATCTAGACAGAGAGCCAGATTCCCAGGGATGTAAAACTGTGCAGCTCTCTGGCTGTCAATGGTTCTGTGCTGATTTACACCAGCTGAGGCTCTGGGCCAGAATTACAGTCAGCCAGAGGCGCCGACTTTCTAAGTGCCTGGGTTTGCTCCCCCCTGGCCCAACCCCAACTCCACCCCTTCCCCTAAGGACCCCCCTGCCTCTTTCCGCCTCCACTCTGCCCCATCTCTTCTTGCCCTGTTCTGCCCCCTGCCCGGAGTGCACCCACCCTCTCCTTCCCACTCCTCCCACAGTGCCTGCTGCATGCCGCAAAACAGCTGAGCTGAAGGCGCTGGGAGGGCTGACTGGTGGGGCAATCGGCAGGTGGGAGGCACTGAGGGGAGGGGGAAGAGCTGATCGGGGGGGCTGCTGGTGGGTGCCGAGCACTCACTATTTGTTTTCCATGGGTGCTCCAGCCCTGAAGCCCCCACAGACCCTGCACCTATACTGTCAGCCTTCTGTGCCTCTTTACACATGGACTGGGTTTTCTTCAGTGAACAGTTCTCTCATGCTTTTCAGAGACGCGTAATGAATGGTTATTGCTCTCCAAATAGCGTGAACGGTTTTAGCACAATAACAAGGGCTGCCAGTGAAGAGCTATTGACAGGATCAAGAGCAGATGCCGCTGCACTGAACAAGGCCTTGGCTTAGCAGGGATCATCAGACAGTGTATAATGTGGTTAAGGATGCCACCGTTCCAGTGGTGGGAGCCCAAACATCGTGGTGATTGACATGTCTCAGACATACATACATGGGAATTGCACAGTGTGGGAAACCCAGGACAAATGGCTACAAAGGGAGGGGTAGAAATTAGTCCCAGATGGGTTAAAAGGCCTCTCCTTATCCACTGAGGAGAGATAGCCATGGGGAAATAAGGTTCAGCTGGAAAAAGACTTACCAGGGAACTAATTAGGTTCAGCTGGCCCCAACTGCTGGAGACCTTTTTAAACCCTCCCAGGCATGGAAGCAGGAGGAGAGTGAGAGAAGCAGAGAAGCTGCCAGCAAGTTAAGTGCAGCAAGGCTCTGAACCCTTCCAGCAAGGAAGAGGGCACTCTGTCCCTAGAAAGGGAGAAACCCAGCACAAGGGACTGACTGAGGGAGGGATCAGCCAGACCCTGCGTGACCTGGAAGGATTTTGCTTTGCCCAAGCCTGTGTCTCCAAGGCTAAAAAGAACTGAGCCTGCTGAGGAGAAGCAGGTACTTTGCCACAACAGATTTGCAAAAGTGGGACATAGTTCTGTCTGGGCCTAGGAATATTATCTTCTAGGAAATATTTTTGAAGTCAGGTACAATCCAACTTCCAGGAACAAAATATCTGGTCTCCAGAATGTCAGAGACAGGGATAGTTCAAAATACCCAGAGAGGGAAATGAACTCCTTTGGGGGAAAGAAAATCCATCCATCCATCCCTTCTCTTACAGTCTTAACAATGGTTTTATTGGTATTTCTCTTTTTTCTATAGTGTCATCATGTGGCTCCTGAAGGTATCTAACAGGATGTTGGCCAGAGAGCTCCATGGAGCCAGACAGAGTTTAGCAGTAGAGCTGCTGGTTGGGAAATGGTTTGGTTTTATTTCCATTGAAAGCTTAGATTATTTTGACTGACACTGAAATATTTTGATTTAGAAAGGCTGCATGGTACCTGTAGCGAGGCGGTGGGATACCCCACAGCTCCACTGAGAGACGAGCCTCCCCTAGCACCAACGTGGGCAGAGCCACTGGGTCCTGCGCCCGCCCGTCAGAGGTCACGGTGCAGACCTGGAAGCACAAAAGCTCACCTGCAGAGCTCAGTGAAGAACTGGCCGCCTCAGAGGGCAGATGTCTGCGACCGAGCTCCCTCTTGGTAGACAGCAGCAGGCCGCAGCCAGCCAGAGCTCGCACCCGGCCAGCCAAGCCTGCCCCGCGCTCGCTACCCCGAGGAGGGCTGGCCGAGCCTGCCCCGCGCTCGCTACCCCGAGGAGGACTGGCCGAGCCTTGCCCCGTGCCAGCTACCCCGAAAAGGAGCCGAGCCTCCTTGCGCTCGCTACCCCGAGGAGGGCTGGCCGAGCCTGCCCCGTGCCAGCTACCCCGAAAAGGAGCCGAGCCTCCCCGCTCGCTACCCGAGGAGGGCTGGCCGAGCCTCCCCGCGCTCGCTACCCGAGGAGGGCTGGCCGAGCCTGCCCGTGCCACTACCCCGAAAAGGAGCCGAGCCTCCCCCGCGCTCGCTACCCGAGGAGGCTTGCCGGCTGCCCCGTGCCAGCTACCCCGAAAGGAGCCGAGCCTCCCCCGCGCTCGCTACCCGAGGAGGGCTGGCGAGCCTGCCCCGTGCCAGCTACCCGAAAAGGAGCCGAGCCTCCCCCGCGCTCGCTACCCCGAGGAGGGCTGGCCGAGCCTGCCCCGTGCCAGCTACCCCGAAAAGGAGCCGAGCCTCCCGCGCTCGCTACCCCGAGGAGGCTGGCCGAGCCTGCCCCGTGCCAGCTACCCCGAAAAGGAGCCGAGCCTCCCCGCGCTCGCTACCCGAGGAGGGTGGCCGAGCCTGCCCCGTGCCAGCTACCCGAAAAGGAGCCGAGCCTCCCCGCGCTCGCTACCCGAGGAGGGCTGGCCGAGCCTGCCCCTGCCGGCTACCCGAAAAGGAGGCCGAGCCTCCCCCGCGCTCCTACCCGAGGAGGGCTGGCCGAGCCTGCCCCGTGCCAGCTACCCCGAAAAGGAGCCGAGCCTCCCCGCGCTCGCTACCCCGAGGAGGGCTGGCCGAGCCTGCCCCGTGCAGCTACCCGAAAAGAGCCGAGCCTGCCCTGCGCTCGCTACCCCGAGGAGGGCTGGCCGAGCCTGCCCCGTGCCAAGCTACCCCGAAAAGGAGCTGAGCCTCCCCGCGCTCGCTACCCCGAGGAGGCTGGCCGAGCCTGCCCCTGCAGCTACCCCGAAAAGGAGCGAGCCTCCCCCGCGCTCGCTACCCCGAGGAGGGCTGGCCGAGCCTGCCCCGTGCCAGCTACCCCGAAAAGGAGCCGAGCCTCCCCCGCGCTCGCTACCCCGAGGAGGGCTGGCCGAGCCTGCCCCGTGCCAGCTACCCCGAAAAGGAGCTGAGCCTGCCCCGCGCTCGCTACCCAGAGGAACCGATGCTGTTCGAGACAGCTGAGGACGCTAGCACGACCCAGGTACCCTACGAGGGGGAGTGCGGAAGTAGCCCGGGGGCAGCCGACCCCAGTCTGGTTGCAGCACTGCCTGAACAAATGTCAGTGCGTTGTGGCCAGGATCCCCACTGACAGCCGCGAGTCTCTGCCGCTGCTAGGGCCCTGGGCTGGGACACAGTGGAGTGGAGGGCCTGCGTCCCCCCTGCCACCCACTCCTTGGGTGGCAGACTCCCCCTTTTCCCTGGCCTGGAGAGGCTAGGACCTTCTGTTATGTAACTACTGACTTGGCCCCTGCTTAAAGGCCTGAGTCCTCGACTGTTTGTTCGCTGCCCTGCCCTGATCCAGGGCCTGGGCTGCTATTTGGACTCTTGACTCAGTCCCTGCTTAAAGGCCTGAGGCTCTGACTGTTTGCTGGCTGCCTCACCCTGACCTAGAGCCTGGGCCACCATTTGACTATTGACTCAGCCCCGCTCCAAGGCCTGAGCCCCCTAACCGAGTGTGTGTTGTTCCCCATAACCGCAGAGCCATCGGCCGACGAACTAGAGCAAGGCAGTGGGATACCCCACAGCCCCACTGAGGGACGAACCGCGGCCAAGCCACACTACAGTACCTCATGGGAGTTTGAGTCCTAATCTCTTATGTTCCTATTTGCGTCTACAGGCCAGACTTCCCAGGCTCCAATGATGCTTTTCAAAGAAAGAATTGTCTCTTACCAGGTCCATAGCACAGTAAGGCTCTGATCACAGTTGTGGGTCTCAAGATATTATTGCATTAGAAGTAAGACATCATAATAATACCATGTATTATCTAGAGTGTTGTCATCTGCCAACATGGATCTGAAGAGTTAAGATGGAGAGCGCACTCATGGTGCTTCTATAATCACCTGTCAGTTCCAAACACATGTCTGTACTTATTTATTCCAAAATTATCTTGCAATGACATGAATGATGATGTGAAAATGCAATGTCTTCTTGCTATTGAATTCTGACAGCTCAGGCCATCCCAATGACGCATCTTTATTTTGAGAGAGAACGAGCATGATTAATTTCCTGTTGGAAGAGTTAGAAACAGAACGTTGTCTGAATTGTTCATTGCTTTCTCTCTCTCTCACACACAGACACACACACACACATACACACACACATATACAGGATGGCATTGTGTTACTCTCAGTTTTTCCTGACAGACTTAGAGGGTCATGGGAAGTAGAAGAAATTCTGATTCCAGCTGCATTTATTGAAGAACAGAGGCGTGATGGGCAACCGTTTTCTAAGATGCCTGAGCCAAAGGCCAAGTTCTAGAGGCTCGCCAGTGCTGCACAGAATGGAAGGGAGCAGAAGAGGGGAAGAAAGAAGGTAGAAATGCCCCAGTTGGAAGCCGGGGAAGATCTGCTCTGAGCAGCACACTACCTGCCCATATGGAAGAAGGTCTCCACACAGTGGGTCATCCCCTTCCATAGATTGTGGCACGCTTAAATAAGCTAGCCTGGTATATGTGCTGCTAACATCTATCCACAGCTTCTGCCCTCCCTCAGAGAGCGGACAGTGTGCAGAGCCAACGGCGGTTTGAGTGAGCTGTGCTGCCTGAGGGAGGAGGACCAGGGTACAAACGTACAGGGACATTTCTTCATGCAGACGCCCCCTCAATGGGGGTGGATCCACATTTCCTCAGGAATCCTTCACTCTGCAAAGTTTCTCGGCCACCCCAGCTGGAAGCTGGTAAACCCCTCCTCACCCGAAGAGAGCGTGCCATGGAAAGGCAGCGAGATGCCATGGCTACAATTCCCCTCCATGGGTTTTCCCACAGCACAGGGAGGTATTTAGGCCAGAGTGACTTTTGTTGCTGCCTCCTTTCAAGCTGATTGGCCGTGGCAGCACCTGTTAACGTGCTGTTCGTGTGAATGAAATGTCAGGGCACACAGATTGGATTTAGCACCAGGGCAGGTGATGCTCTACATGGACTCGCCTGTGATGTTTGAGAGCCATGCCCTGGAAACATCCCACCTGGACTGTCCTCTTCTTGCAGTGGAAATTCAATTGACAAAGCCATGCATTTAATGAAATTGCCGGCACAGGCATGAAACTATGGGTGGCCAACCAGAAAGCTCCATTTGTGCTGAGGTTTCTAAAGCTATTGTAACCAGAGATGGCTCTAGTTGTGAAGTTCAGGTCAGGGTCTGATCTGGATTGGAACTTTCCCAAAGGCTGTGTGTGTGTGTAGAGGAATGGGGGCAGGGGGAGGGACTTGGAGCTAGAATTTCATTCATGGTCTTTGCTGATTGTAATATCTTTCATGTTCCTTTCAAAGTGGTTCGGGACAGCCACTAAGTAGGAATTGCCGTGCAAGGCAATCACTGAACCATACAAAGGTTGCCTCCTTTCCAGTTACAAATGCAAAACTCAGCACAGATTAGTCAAAGTCTTGCTGAAATTCTGGGCCCATATGGATTCACACCAAAGAAACTGTTCACATGATCCCATTGAGAACTGAGACCCAGGGCTGGCGCTTTCATTTAGGCAACTTAGGCAGTTGCCTAGGGCGCCAGCATTGTGGGTTGGAGGGCGGTATTTTACTGGGGGGGCGGCAGGCGGCTCCGGTGGAGCTGCCGCAGTCGTGCCTGTGGAGGGTCTGCTGGTCTCGTGGCTCCGGTGGTCCTGCCACAGGCATTTCTGCGGACGGTTCGCTGGTCCCACGGCTCGAGTGAAGCTGTGGCAGCTCCACCGCAGCCGTGGACCAGCGGACCCTCCGCGGGAATGCCTGCGGCAGGTCCACCGGAGCCACGAGACCCACGCGCGGGGTGGCAAAATGGCCCGGCGCCTAGCGTGCCAGAAACTCTGGCGCTGGTCCTGCTGAGACCACCAAGTCTCACTCGTCTTTAGCCTCTAACTTATGGATACCCAAGTGCTCCTGACCTTCCAAGATGGGCTGGAGAAAGTAATAAAGAACCTTGTCTAAGTGAGCAGAGGAAATTACCTGCAGATGACCTGCAGTTTCACAGCCTAGGCCTGGGATCTCTGTAGTTCTCACAGACTAAGCAGGTGTTGGGCTGAGCAGTGAGTTACTGAGCACTACAATATTGATAACAAAGGGTAGGGTTCAGATAACAAGATGGACCATGGTTATTTTTCTCTTCTTTGCCCTCCCATTGGACCTTTGGCATTAGTCATTCTCTCAACATAGGCTGCACTGAAATTCCTTCCGAAGCACAAGGTCAGCTCAGATCATCATCTCAAGTCTTCTCAGACGTGATCCCAGGGCTCCCTTTCAAACAGAAAAGAAACAGATCAATAAGAATTTCCTACAGCATGTTTCATCCTGAAGGATCCCCAAGGGCTGAATAGATACTGTACACGTGGATCATTCCTCCACCCGTAAAATGCAGACACTATTGTGTCCTTACCAGCATCACTACCCAGCAGTTATTCGGAGGGGGTGAATGAGTTTAATTGATCGTTGATTTTCACTAGAACAGACCTTTCCCATTGCTAAAGTACAGTAACTCCTCACTTACAGTTGTCCTGGCTAACATTGTTTCATTGTTATGTTGCTGACCAATTAGGGAACATGCTCGTTTAAAGTCGCACAATGCTCCCTTATAACATTGTTTGGCAGCTGCCTGCTTTGTCCACTGCTTGCAGGAAAAGCAGCCCTTTGGAGCTAGCTGGTGGGGGCTTGGAACCAGGGTGGACTGGCAGCCCCCCTATCAGCTCCCCGCTCCCCTAAGTTCTCTGTGCAGCAGCCGCTCAGCTACCAATTACCAGCAGTTCTGCTGTCCGTCCCTCCGCTGCCTTGTGCTGCTCCTGCCCTCTGCCTTGGGGAGCTGCTCCCGCACGGATGGCTCTATGTATTTAGCCGCCCCAAGCACGGCAGTCAGGCAGCTTTCGGTGGCACGCCTGTGGGAGGTCCGACAGTAACACAGATTCAGCAATGTGCCTGCAAGAGGTCTGCCAGTTTGGCGACATGCTTGCGAGAGGTCCGCTGGTGCCACCGCTGAATTGCCACCAAAGCCATGAGACTGGTGGACCTCCCGCAGGCATGCCGCCGAAGGCAGCCTGACTGCCGCCCTTGCAGGGACCAGCAGGCCGCCCCTCACGACTTGCCGCCCCAGGCACACGCTTGCCGCACTGGTGCCTGGAGCCGCCCTGTGCTCCCGGGAGCCTCGTGCTTGCTGTGCAGGGGGAAGGGTAGATGGGAGCTAATGTCAGGGTGCCTTGAGGAATGTTGTCAGCATGCAGGTCCAGTGGCTGGAAACTGAAGCGAGATAAATTCAGTCTGGAAATGAAGCGCAAAATGTTAACTGTGAGGAAGATCAACCCAGGGAACCATTTACTAAGGGATGTGGTGGGTTTGCCATCACTTGAAGTGTTTCAGTCAAGATTGTATCTCATGTATCTCATGCTGGGGGCCAAGAAAGGCATTCAGATAGTCTGGAGAATTCACGATTGGCTTCTGTTGGCTAGTTGCCTAAATCAGCCAATCAAGGAACGGAAACACCACCACCCAAACTACCCAGCACCGTGTGAGTTGTGAATAGCTGCAATTAACGGCTTTTGCCAGCAATCTGCCCATCAAGAATTGCTCAGATTTCAAGCATTTTGTGTCCTGCTCTTGGACAACTTTTGAACAGTAAAAAAGGGCAAAATGAATCAAATAAATTATTTGCTGAGACTTATTCACTCAGCTCCACTAGTAAGTGAACAAGGTCTTTTTATTGCCCCCGTACAACCCACACTATGACAACGTAGTGCTTTGTCCTCTCTAGTTGTTAGACCATATGTAAATTTGTCTGCTACTGTCTCTGAGCAAAGAGCCATAACTCAAGGTGTTAAAGTTCATGCTTTGAGATCAACAATCCTGGCGTTCAGCCCCCAGAGGTGAACAGGCGCATCACTGCCCCTGCTTGCCACTGTATATGCTACACCTGCTAGCCATCTGTGAACAGCTTTGGCAACCTGTATTGATTTACTCTCTGTGTAACCCTTCCACTGCTCTGCCAGTGCTACTGTGCTACTTTTGGCCATTAGAATGCCATGGAAATCAAGGCGCAATAAGCTGATGATGCAATGGAACCGCACAGCAGATGTGTTCTACCTGAATGTGCTTAGTAGGTTTAGAAGTATAGCACGTGGCTTCTACCTGTATGTACTTGTTACTGCATGACACCAATATGTTTCACTGGAATGCACCTCGAATACTGGGCACTTCGGCTGGCATGTTCTCTATGGGCAGGACATTTGACATCATGGCAGATAAGTTCCACCTATGACAACCTAAACTGTTAAAGCTGCCCAGAACCTGTGCCGTCGCACCTGGAATAGTTTGCAGTCTTCCAGAGGTTAAATAATATGTACAGGAAGTAAAGAACTAAATATATGTCTGACTATGTATAGCAGGCTGGCAAGATGTATTGCCCAATGTGTTAAAAGACCAAAGGAAAGTTGGAAAGAAAGATGATCTGCATTGTAATGATTGCGCTTCTGTAGCCTGTGGCATCAAAACGTCATCTCGTTTATGCATGCTACTAAAATTTTAGCAATAATTCTCTCCAGCCTCTCCATGCACAAACCTTTGCTATGAGTCTGTCCTCTGAGTCACCTTTAAGAAAAAAAATTATAGTTGCCTTTCATTCCTCCTTGGAGAGGCATAAAGTTTGCTCTGCTTCGGGACTGGTAGTATTAGTGGATTTAATATCATGCCTGGGTCATCGTGTGTGCAGGGTTTGTAAGTGACTGGGATGCATCTGTTAGAAGGTGAGAGAGGTGAACAATGGCTTAGATCAAAGATTTATAGAATCCCATGAGGATGCATTTGAATAGAAAGCATTTGCCTTGATCATAGACTTCCCCTGCCTTTGTATAATATTAACCTGGATAAATGTAGACCAAACCTCAAGCTGCTCTCCAAAGTAAACATCTCTGTGCTCTTCCAGGTCCAAATGGCATCCATTTACATGGTGCCTTTCTTCCAGGAGCGTCCTAAAGCACTTTACTGTCTGTAGGCCCACTTGTCAAACCTGAGGGGCTAAGTCGGGGAACCTTGCTTGGCTTTTGAGTGCCCAAGTCAGCAGTTAGGTATTTAGACACCGCCAGTGAGAACCAATTTCAACACTGGAAACCCTCATTTAGCCTCTGGAGTTTGAAAATACATACAGGAGAGAAGGATTCCTCACCTCGCATCGATGGTGGGGATGTCAGCAGCTTCTTATCCTCCCAGGCACCTAGGCTATTTGGTGCTGGAAGCAAATATCAGATCTGCACAGTGGCCCAAGTATTGGAGTGATTTTGGCTCAAGTATATTCACTGTGCCATCCCTAAAGCAGGTCGAGCCTCGTAAGACCTGTAACCTGGGGCTTTGAGTGCCGAGGGAGGTGTTGATCTGGTTGGGGCTCAATGGTAACAGTGAACACAAAATGAGGCGTTAGAAGGATGGGATTTAAAAGCTCAGAAGGAATTCTTGTGGGACCCAGGACCAATAAACTGCACAGCCAGTAGCAGCACCTTCTGTCCCCCACCAATTGTGGGCCTGGGCCTGAGAAGTGCCGAGCAGCTGTAATTTCCATGGGTGCTGCACTGAAAGAGGTCAGTTCACCACCAAGATCAACAGATTCATAGATTCAAAGACCATTCTGATCATTTAGTGTGAGCTCCCATGTAGTGCAGGCCAGCGAACTTCTCTGGAATAATTCCTAGAGCAGATCTTTTAGAAAAAACATCCCATCTTGATTTAAAAATTGTCACTGAGGGAGAATCCAACGCAGCCTTTGGTAAGTTATTCCTATGGTTAATTTCCCTTGCTGTTAAAAAGTTACACCTTATTTCCTGTCTGAATTTGTCTAGCTTCAACTTCCAGCCATTGGATTATGTTAGACCTGTCTCTGGTGGACTGAAGAGCCCATTATTAAATATTTGTTCCCCACGTAGATACTTTTAGATTGTGATCAAGTCACCTTTAACCTTCTCTTTGTTGAGCTGTATAGATTGAGCTCTTTGAGTCTGACACTATAAGGCAGGTGTTCTAATCCTTTAATCAGTCTCAGGGCTCTTCTCTGAACCATCTCCAATTTATCAGCATCTTTCTTGAATTGTGGGCAGCAGATCGCGACACAGTATTCCAGCAGTAGTTGCACCGGTGCCAAATACTGAGGTAAATAACCTCTCTGCTCCTACTCTTAAGGAAGTAAAGTCGTTGTCAAGACTGGACAGAAGCCACTAGAAAGGGAGGGAAAGAAGCAGCCTAGAACTTCTTGAAGACTGAGTTTGGTCTATTCCACTGGGGTCTGACTTGAGAAGACCACTTGACACTGCTACAGGGTTAGCTGCAGCTTTAACCCCTCTCTGGTCTCTCCGAGGGCATCCCCTGAGGTGTCAGGCCTCTCCCCTGCCCCCGTCTTGGGTTGGAATCCCATGGTTCTCCCACTCAGACGGAGTCTCGGCTGCAGCTGCCTGTGTACCAACCATAATGGCTCAGTAGGTCTGATTGGGCTCAGCCCCTGCAGCTCTTCCCTCCGGCAGCCATGACCAGTGGTTAATCCAGTGGCCACACAGGTCTCTTAAAACAAAGTATTATTTAATCGTAACAGTAGGAGGGCACAGAGCATGAGAGAAAAAGGATGTTAGTGCAATAAAACAGCCTCCCTGCATGTCTGTCTCCCCAGAGGCTTATCCTCCCCTTGGAAGCTTATAACAATACCTTGCTCTTATATAGCACTTTTCACCAGCAGATCTCAAACCTAGTTGTATCGGTGACTGCGATAACATGCTGAGTGACTCTCACACCCTGGAGGCCAGTGAACAATAAATAAAAGCTTTTCTTCTTCCCGAGTTGCTGTGGAGCTGCAGACTCATCCCAGCTCTGCAATTCTTCTCTCTAACCTCCCGTCCTCAATCTCTGGCTCCAGATGCTGGCATTTTGTTTATGAAGGTCTTGATGGGGTTTGCTCTGATCTCAGGAGGGATCTGTTGTAATTCATCTCAGCTGGAAAGGTTGCAAATCTGATTAAGCAAAGTCATCCATAACCATAACTTCTATTGACCTGAGGAGACGGGATTGGGATGACGTCTACTGAAGCCATTCTGAAGGGTGTCATTCGGGACTGTCACTTTTATTGCTTTATAGGCCCAGCTGGTACTGATTGAAAAGCTGACTGCATCTGATCCACAACAAAATATTCGTTTTAAAATCAGAATATTTGGGTTTTTTAAAAAAAATTCTGCAAATCATCCAGGATTTTGTTGGAATAAAACACAACAAAACAAAATCAAAACCTGAAAACAACATCCATTCCGGCTGTATTTTTCCACCAACAAAATCTGGAAAATCTTGACAGAAGCAGAAAGGTTCACGAGAACGTTTCTGTTTTGTCGCGAAGCCACTTACCTTTGAAAAAAGTTTTGATGGAGAATTTTCAACCACTTCTAGCCTCTGGCTTTTGTTTCCTCCCATTACATGTTTAACAGCTATAATAATAAATATATGGAGATCTACCTATCTCATAGAGCTGGAAGGGACCCTGAAAGGTCATTGAGTCCAGCCCATTGCCTTCACTAGCAGGACCAAGTATGGCTTTTGCCCCAGATCCCTAAGTGGCTCCTTCAAGGATTGAATGCACGACCCTGGGTTTAAGGCTCAAACCACTGAGCTCCCCCCAATTGAGTGTCTCTACTCATTTAAATGTTTTAAAAATCAGGGTATGAATTGGGGCTGGCAAATTAGCTCTATTTGAATGACTATTTGCAAACATTTGTCCAGTTCCAGACAATCAGATCTTCCCTTGCTAAAAATGTGAGCCTAACTGCTGTCTGAGCTTGTGGAACAGAGGCAGATGTAGCAGCATGGAAGCAGTGTGTTCTAGTGAATATAGCAACAGACAGGGAATCAGGAGTTTTGAGCCACGGTCCGAGCTCTGCCACTGACTTGCTGTGTGGCCTTGGGTGAGTCATTTGCCTTCTCCTGGCCTCTGTTTCCCTTCCCATCATTTGTCTATTTTCTTGCTTACATCATGAGCACTTTACGGCAGGGACTGTGCCTGTACAGCACCTGGTGCAACGGAGGTGTGCTTTGTAGGAGTTTTGAAGTGCCACTTTTAACACAAACAATAAGTGATCCTCCAGACAGCCAGGGCAATCCAACGAGCTGAGTCCTAGCACATCTGTGCAACCTGTTCCCCACAGAAACAAAGATGTCCTGGTAAAATGTACTTGCCCGGTGTGTGTGGGTGTGGACTTCTGCTCTCAAGTCAATAAAATCAGTTTGTGCTCCAGGGTATTCATTCCTTCAGGTAGCAGAGCAGTCCCCTTAGCTCACTCCCTTCCAGCCTGCAGCTTTGTGTGAATACTCTCTGTGATGCCGTCTACATGAGTGGCAGATGACCATGCTGAGCAATGGAGGGTCTGTGACCTATGAAACTCTCTCTGCCATCAGTCGGTCAGGTAGTAGAATGGGTTTTATTTAAAGCTCTTTCTATATAAATCTGGTAGGTGAGGCAGGCACCTATAATGTAGACTCCACTGAACAGGTCATGACTTCAGCCTAGGCCCGTGGGCCCTGGTTTGTTTGGAGATATCAGTACAACAGTCTCTCAAATGCTATTTCAGCTACTTCCACACTTTAGATGGGAACCAACTTTGTTGTTTTTAAACGACGTCATTTTTTTTAAAAAAAGGTTCAGAATGAATTTAGTTATGGGCAATGGTTTTGAGTTGGTTGTAATTAACGACTCTGTGTGTGTGTATGAAAGAGAGAGAACCACTGCTCTCAACTACATGAAACCAGAATTTTTCCTATGATGTGTCATAGGCTCCATATTTGCTATCAGATAATGGCAATTCTCCTTTAGCCCAAGTGGTAGGGCAATGGGTCTTTGCACGAGTTCTAGCTGATCTTCCATTGTGGAGTTCAGTGTGGCTGCGGTGTGCAACCCATTGTTATCTGAAAAGGCCTCACTGTCTAGGTAGCTGTGACATTATTTTATCCAAACCGATCTGGCTCATCTATAATGCAGAAGTGTAAGATTTTTGGACACGGAGGTGTTCAAATGTAGCCCATAGGGCTAGCTTGCCTCTACTATCCATACTGGTTTGTCTTCATTATATTTAGCTGCATGCCTCAAAGAGCATCTGGAGCTCCAGACACGTGTCAGTGACTCATGGAGCAGGTGGTAGGGGACATGCATCTGTTGGAGTGTCTGGTATACCTGGATGACATTTATAGTGTTCGGGCACACTTTAGAAGAACACGAGACTCGGCTGTGCAAAGTCCTGTATCGTTTGGAACAGGCTGGCCTCAAGTTATCCTTAGACAAATGCATCTTCTGCCAGACATCCGTGCGATATGTGGGACACATAGTGTCTGCAGATGGTATAGCTACAGACCCAGAGAAGGTAAAGGCGGTAACCCCTGGCCGAGGCCCACAACTCTCAAGGAATTAAGGTCGTTTCTGGGATTCTGTGGCTATTACTGCAAGTTTATCAAGAATTTTTCACACATCGTACATGCACTCACAGAGCTCACCAAGGGATACCCCCCTACAAATAAGAGGAAGGGGAACTCATCTCGGCATCAATACTTTAATGTGGGTGCACCTTTTGGAAAACGTGGACTGCTGAGTGTGAAGAAGCTTTCCATAAAATCATTCAACAGCTCATGCAAGCACCTGTTTTGGTGTACACTGATCCCACCCAGCCATATGAACTTCATGTCGATGCAAGCTACACTGGTTTAGGTGCTGTTCTTCTCGGGCGATTCCTCCCTGGCATAGTGCTCCTCCTGGCTCCTGTCCTGGGCTGTCCCCGATAGGTCCTGTCCTCCTCAGGCCTTGGTAGGTTCTCCCTGCTTCCTTTTCCAGGGCCTGCTCACTGCTTCTTCCTCTCCCTGGAGCTCCAGCCCCGTCCCCTGGAGTTTCCCTCCTTTTTTCTTACTCTCCCCCTCTCCACCGGGAAAAAGATTTAAGGGGGCCATGCTCTCTAAACCCCAAAGGGATTACACATCCATATACTCCCACCGTCTCTTGCAGGATGAGAAGGCTACAAACAAGAAAAAAAGGAAGAAAAACCAACTGAGCATCCAAAGAAAAAAGAATGAAACAACCTCCAAATGACTGATTTTGTGTAGAGAAACATCAGGACTTTTATAACTCAATCCAGCAGGCTGATGGTCAGCGGCGTTAGAATAATCATTGGGCCGAGGCACTCTCTCCAGCCGTACTCACTCATGTGGGCAGGTGGGCTGCATGGCAGCCAGAAGCTTCAAGCCTTTGGCTGAAGCTTTTGTTTTATTTAATGTCACTCACCGTGTGAAATTAGAGTTTTTATCACCAAATGAAAAAATGACTCTGGAAAAAACAAGAAGCCCAGGAACCATTCGTCTTCCCTCCTCCAAGGAAAATGTTGATTGTCTCCAGCTCCCCTTCTTAGAAATTTGCGCTGGACAATCTATGTTTTTAGTCAGATTAGGATTCAAAGCCTCTTGTTTTTGTCCTGGATTTCTTCTAGTCCTATCCCCATCATCATGCTCTCTGCCTTGTTCTCTGATTCGTGTAGCGTTGCCCACAGAGAATCCAAAGCCACATCAGCTCTTCCTAAAAAGCATTGAGGCCTTGTGGTGACGGTCTTGGGGGAGTTGCTTTGTGCTGGAATGGGCCTCTTGTGCATTGACACGGTGCTAATGGAGGCATCGCCAGCTACGGGTCACCTGCTGACCTGGGGGAGGAGTGGGCACCTAGAATGCAAATGCCTGGCATTGGCTACCTTGAATTATCCTCAATAATAAAATGGAAACACAGGAGCCCAAATCTGCTCTCAGTGACAAACATGAAATGCCACGGGAGGCTTAACTAGGGTTCCCCGGCTGTGATTTAAGGGAGGGTTTGACTCACAAGGCCAAATTAAATAATTCATTATCCCAACTATACACATAAAATGATGGGATCTAAATTAGCTGTTACCTCTCAAGAAAGAGATCTTGGAAACATTGTTAAGGCTACAATTTAGTCACGGGTATTTTTAGTAAAAGTCAGGGATGAGTCACAGGCAACAAACAAAAACTCACGGCCCGTGACATGTGCCTGACTTTCATTAAAAATCCCCCTAATTAAATTTCAGGTGTGTGGGGTACTCCTGCTGATGCTGTTGTTCCTGAGGGGGGTGCTCTGGGGCCTTGCCTCTGCTGGGGAGGGCGCTCCGGAGCCCTGACGATGCTGGGGATAGGGGGACAGCCCGGGGCCACTCTGCTGCTGCTGCTGGCGTGGCCCAGGGCACTGCTGTTGCTCCCCAACCGCTGCTTTGGGGCTGTGCCCAGAACCAACTGCCTGGAGTCACCTGAGCAGCAGCTGTTGTGGCTGGCCCTGGGCCACCCCAGCTGCTCAGGTGGCCCATGAGTCAGCTACACCAGCCACTACAGGAGTCACGGAGGTCCCAGAAAGTCATGGAATCTATGACCTCTGTGACAGACTCACAGCCTTGGTCCTTGTGGACAGGCAGGGCCGGCGCTTCCATTGAGGTGAACTAGGCAATCGCCTAGGGCGCCAGGATTTTCGGGGGGCGGCATTTTGCCGGGGGGGGGCAGCAGGTGGCTCTGGTGGACCTGCCGCTGTCGTGCCTGCGGAGGGTCTGTTGGTCCACGGCTCCGGTGGAGCTGCCGCAGGCATGCCTGCGGATGGTCTGCTGGTCCCGCCCGGCTCTGGTGGACCTCCTGCAGGCACGGCTGCGGCAACTCCGCCGGAGCCGCAGACCAACGGACCCTCCACAGAAATGGCTGTGGCAGCTCCACTGGAGCCGCGGGAGCGGCGCGCGGGGCGGCGAAATGGCTGTGCGCCTAGGGCGCGAAAAACTCTAGCACCGATCCTGTGGACAGGTCTCTGAAAACATCCACTCAGTGTGCAGTGGCAGTCAAAAAAGTGAACAGAATGTTGGGAATCCTCAGGAAAGGGATAGATAATAAGACAGAAAATATCATTTTGCCTCTATAAAAAATCGATGGTACCCCACATCTTGAATACTGCATGCAGATGTGGTCGCCCCATCTAATAAAAGATGCATTGGAATTGGAAATGGTTCAGAAAAGGGCAACAAATATGATTAGTGGCACGGAACTGCTTCCGTATGACGAGCTGAGCCAGAATCCAGCATCTGAACAACACCTCAGAATGACAAGGGTGACTCATCTCTCTACTGAGCCCTGGGTCTTATCACCACCAGACACACAGGTTTTCAGACTCCAGAACTGGATCTGAATTTTGCAGCGTGGGCCCTTCTGTGGAGAAGATCTAACATTTCTGAGGGTGAAGCTCCACCTGGCTATGAGAACCACTGCCTGGTCCAAAAGCGCCCCTACAGTGGACACCCTACAGCCGTGATGCTCAGACTGAGGCTCTTCAATGGGTCTTCTGCAGCTCTTTGCAGCACATGATATTAAAACATGGTGTGATTTCATTATTAGCCAGTCAAAGTTATTAACCAATCAGAGTGCATTTACTAGGTTATTAACCAATCGTAGTTGATACAATAATAATATTTGATCAGTCATTTTGCTGTGAGAATAACAAATATACACTAAATATTGCCCCCATCATACTGTTTAAATCTGAATCTATGGTACTATAGTAAGCAATGAATTCATACTATTGTGGCTCTTTTAGATAATCATAGAATATCAGGGTTGGAAGGGACCTCAGGAGTCATCTAGTCCAACCCCTGCTCAAAGCAGGACCAATCCCCAGACAGATTTTTACTTCAGTTCCCAAAACAGCCCTCTCAAGGATTGAACACACAAGCCTGAGTTTAGCAGGGTAGTGCTCAAACCACTGATCTATCCCTCCCTTGCTTATGTAACACTCACTCACTCACTCATGCCCGTCACCCCAATCGGGATATGGGCCGCCAACCACAGAGCTCCAGAGTCCTCTATCCTGGGCCATTCGCTCTAGCTGGTTCCAGGTATAGCCCATTTTTTTGCTTATGTAATGTTGACTGCTAATTTGGCTCCTGAACCACTGAGGTTTGAGTATCTGCTCTCAGGCATGAAATTTATCAGAGATTTCTACTACCCTGTGCTGACCCATTTCTCGGGTGACCATTCCCACACTCTTACTCCCTTGCCCTAGTGGAACCAGCTGCCAGTGGTAATATAACATGTGCTGCATCACAGTGTCATTTTAGAGCTACAGCAGGGTTACCAGCTCTCATGATTTTATCACTAGTTGCACGATACTTGGGTTTTTCCTTAAAGATCCCAGCTCCCGGAATCATGGGATTATGCAAGCAGCTCAGCTCTCATAAAGAAAAAAAAAAGAGAGAGAGAGAGAGAAGGAAATTTCTAACCCTCATGGTTTTGGGGAAAAGGTAAAAATGCAAATCCTAAAGGCTCAATGCCTCCTCCCCCCCCACCCCACAAATAATATATCTTAAAATCTTGTGATTTTTAAGCCAGTCTCATGATTTTGAAGTCTGACTCATGCTGTTTGAATGCTTGGCAACAGCAATAACTTTACAGTATCTGTTTTATGGCACCTGGCTGCACTATGCAGGATTCATTTTGAGGCATTAAGAAGTGAAGTTTAATATGCTGAAAATGAGTTTTAAATTGATTAAAGTTTATGAACAATACAGGCTACATGATAAGTAGGTCACTTGAATGTTTCCATTTTTTTAAAAACTAGTTCTTGATGAAAATTAATCTATTTCCCTACATTTCATTTTTTTGCACCCTTTATATGTTGGCTTGATTGCTGTCGATTTGTTTCTTTAATGTAAGCAATTAAATGGTTGATAGTTTTGCTGGCTTTCAATTATCTTCCTGCCTGACAATTGCTCCAGCTGTAACTAATTTTCTTTCTCTATGTTCATAATCCAGATCACATCCTGCAGCCATCAGGAGTGGCAGGTGTTAGTTAAGGTGAAGGAGGAAGAGTTGCTTTGTGCCCTGAGCAGAGGCTGGAGAAGTTGGATTTCCTTAGTCTGCCACTAATTCACTGTGTGGCATTTGGCATTACTAACGGCTATGTCTACACTGCATCTCTGAGGTGTAATTCCCAGCTCATGTAGGCATACATATACTAGATCTGCTCCAGCTAGCACCTAAGAATTGCAATTTCACTGCAGTGGCATGGGTGGTGGATTGGGCTAGCTACCCAAATACAACCTTGTCTGAGAAGCCAGCTGTGTATTTGGGCGGTGTGACCCAAGGAACTTGATGCCCACTGGCAGAGGGTAACAGTGATCTCCTGGGTTTACCAAAAAGGGTCATGTAATTTCTCTATGAAAAGCTCATGTTGCCTTTGTCATTATAATCACTGCCCAATGTATGTGCAGATCATGTGTAAAGAGTTATGTATGTAGACTAAAAATGACATTCTTCAGGCCTTGTAGCTAAAGGCAGATTGCTGAGAGATAACAGGCACTGACACAGGGGGAGGGGAGAGATGTGCATCTCCCTAGTTGCCCATTGTGTACTGTGCATCTTCCAGTGGAAGTCTAGCTGCATATTGAGTTAAAGACCAAAGAACAGACTGCAAGTGCTGCTGGAAAAACCAAACCCAGCAGGGGTTATCCTGTTTACAAGTAAAGACAATGAATTTTGGGGGGATAACTGGGGTTTCAGAGGCACACAGAGCAGCCATCCCTCTGGGAAGACAAGCTGCCAATAATCTGGATCTGATGAGAGGTGGTCCTTGGCCATCCTGGCTGAAGGAGCCGGGAAAAGGACTTGGGGTAAGCTACTCTGTTGGAGAGAGGGGAATGTCATGTGAGTTAAGTTTAAGCTCTAGACAGCATGTTATGATTTTGTTTTTATATATAAGTATTCGTTTCCAGTCGCCTCACTGACTGTTCTTGGCTAATAGACGGATCCTTGTGTTCACTGTCAATATAGCTCTGGGCTGCGGAGTGGGGGTCCTGAGTGGAATCCAGTCAGCTGAGGTGCATTATTCCTGGTGGGGAGGGAAAGAATCTGAGAGCTCTGTGAGGGGTCAGTGGAAGAGGGGCTGAGCACCCCGAGGGACGCTCGGCAGGTTGACATGTGCCTAGTACAGAGTGGGTGAGGCCTGTGAAGGCCTGGCAGGGGGTGCTTGTGCTGCCAGAGGCTGGTGGGTTCAGGAAGCTGACCCCTGGCAGACACAGACAAGACGACCTCACATTAAGAGTCGGTGGTAGCGAGGTGCCTCACACTGCTGCGGTCACACTGCCATATTTAGTGAGCTGCCGTGAGCAGAGGTAGGACGTCTGCCTATCCAAGCTGGGCATTATGCCACCTAGCTGCTGTGTCGATGCACCCCAAGAGAACAAAAGCCAGATTGCTGTTGCAGTGAGCCAGCACCCAGGATAGTAGGTGGGCTCTGAGGATCTTGGCAGTAGCATCTGACAGAAGCCCCCGGGCTCCCCCTGCTAGTGGGAGTAGGGTGATCAGACAGCAAATGTGAAAAATCTGGACAGGGGATGGGGGTAATAGGAGCCTATATAAGAAAAAGACCCCAAAATCGGGACTGTCCCTATAAAATTGGGACATCTGATCACCCTGAGTGGGAGAGAGAAGCTGGCGTGACAGGCCCTTAAGGGAAAGAATTGCATTACCTGTGACAGTTCAGTCTGGGGCATTTAACAATGTGACGGGTTGAGCGCTGTCCTAAAATCCAACTCCGTGAACTGGCCAAAGCTCCTCAGCAGCAGCAAAGGGAAAGCATGGCGAGCAAGGATGCTTTGCCGATTAGACTTGTAAAGGTTGAACAGAGACCGATGCAAGCTCTCCCTCTGCATCTCAGTGTGTGTGAGGTGAATCCTAATCTCCGTCTTCTCCTTCACCCTGGGGCTGCATCACATCCCTCAAGTGCCTCTCCATTTCCTCAGCTCGACAATCCCCCTCCCCTCGCACACACACTGAGCTGTGTCTATGGCACGGCTGGGCAAGCCGTGCTGGAAGGGGCCCTTTAGAATTCAATGACACCACTCGCTGAATAGACCAAGGTGCCCTCTGCCAGCTCCTGGGAACTAGAAACCCGCTTGGGGCACTGTTTCTGCACTAGGTTTACTCCCCTATCCTGCCATTGCTTACCACCATTTCAGCTTGCCCATGGAAGACCCGGTGTACACAGTGTTCCGGGCAATTGGTTGGTGTTCTAGGCACTATAACATCTAATGCTGAACAAACTGGTTGAGATGTTGGTGGCCACTACTGTCTTGCCTAAGGGCTCCCACAGGGGCAACTGACCTATAACAATAGTGTGGAAGTTTAGGACAAAAATTCCGAGCGTAGATGAGGCCTATGTGTCGCACGTGGTCGTGAAGGGCATAAGCACTATGCAAAAGGGAACAGACAGATTCACATCCACTCAGTATGGCACTCTGGTTCCTTCTGTTGGTGGCTTTGTAATAAACAGGGGCTTGCAGCAGTGTCACTGTAGCACTTCAGTGTAGACACTACCTATGCCAACAGGAGTTCTCCCATCAGTGTAGGTAATCCACATCCCCAATAGGTGGGGAGTTAATGGGAGAATTCTTCTGTTGACCTAGCACTGTCAACATGGAAAGGTAGATTGGCTTCACTATACCACTCAGGGGTGTGGATTTTTCTCACCTCTGAGCAATGTAATTATGCTGACCTAATTTTCTAGTGCAGACCAGGTGAGAGCTTGATGAACCTCCTACAGGTTTGCCTCTTTTAACTCAGGTAGTGGAGGCTCAGTCTTTTAGATCCCAAGCTATAGGTTCAATCCCCACAGATGACAACCCACCCTGGGTGCTGTGTAATCTACTCATTAGGCCAGTGGTTCTCAAACTTTAGCAACCCAAGGTCCCCCATTTTGATTTGAAAATTTTCACCGACCTTCAAATCGACTTGCAATTTTCCCCGGGAGGTGCTCAGCTCCCGCTCAGCCCCAGGCCCCTCCCACACTCTACCCCTTCCCCCAAGGCCCCACCTCACCCCTCCTCTTTCCTGCTTCTTTCCAGCCCCTCCCCTGAGTGTGCCCCATTGCTGCTTCTCCCCACTCCCAGCACCTCCTGCATGCCACTAAACAGCTGTTCTGCAGCGTGCCGGAGGCACTGGAAGGGAGGGGGAGGAGTTGATCAGCAGGACCAGCGGCCCTGGACCTGACTTGTGGACTCCCTGGAGCTGGACATGACTTGCCAATCCCCTGGAGTACACTTGTGGATCCCCAGGGGTCCGCAGACTCCAGTTGGAGAACCTCTGGAATGGGCCATTGTTTCTCAGAATTAGAGCCTATAATTTGCTTTACATTTAATTAGGGCAGTTGATTAATCGCAGTTAACTCACACAATTAACTCAAAAAATTAATCACAATTAAATTAATCACACTGTTAAACAATAGAATAACAAGTGAAATTTATTAAATATGTTTGGATGTTTTTTGACATTTTCAAATATATTGATTTCTATTACAACACAGAATACAAAGTGTAGAGTGCTCACTTTATATTATTTTTTTTATTACAAATATTTGCACTGTAGATATTATAAAAAAAAGAAATAGTATTTTTAAATTCAGCTCATACAAGTACTGCAAGTAGTGCAGTCTCTTTATCCTGAAAGTGTAATTTACAAATGTAGATTTTTTTGGTTACATAACTGCACTCAAAAACAGAACAATGTAAAACTTCAGTGCCTACAAGTCCACTCAGTCCTACTTCTTGTTCAGCCAATCGCTAAGACAATCAAGTTTGTTTACAATTACGGGAGATACTGCTGCCTGCTTCTTATTTACAATGTCACCTGAAAGTGAAAAAAGACATTCACATGGCACTTTTGTAGCCGGTGTTGCAAGGTATTTATGTAGGGGTGACCAAATGTCCTGATTTTATAGGGACAGTCCAGATTTTGGGGTCTTTTTCACATATAGGCACCTATTAACCCCCACTCCCTGTCCTGATTTTGTACACTTGCTATCTGGTCACCCTACATTTACGTGACAGATATGCTAAACATTTGTATGCCCCTTCATGCTTCAGCCACCATTCCAGAGGACATGCTTCCATGCTGATGATGCTTGATAAAAAAAAAAAGTGTTAATTAAATTTCTGACTGAACTCCTTGGGGGAGAATTGTATGTCTTCTGTTCTGTTTTACCTGCATTCTGTCATATATTTCATGTTTTAGCAGTCTCAGTTGATGACCCAGCACATGTTCATTTTAAGAACACTTTCACAGCAGATTTGACAAAACGCAAAGGAGGTACCAATATGAGATTTCTAAAAACAGCTATAGCACACAACCCAAGGTTTAAGAATCTAAAGTGCCATCCAAATCTGAGAGGGACGAAGTGTGGAGCATGCTTTTAGAAGTCTTAAAAGAGCAACACTCTGATGTGGAAACTACAGAACTCAAACCATCAAAAAGGGAAATCAACCTTCTGCTGGTGTCATCTGACTCAGATGATGAAAATGAACATGCGTCGATGTGCTCTGCTTTGGATCATTATCGAGCAGAACCCGTCATCAGCATGGAAGCATGTCCTCTGGAATGGTGGTTGAAGCATGAAGGGACTTATGAATCTTCAGCGCATCTAGCACATAAATATCTTGTGATACCGGCTACCACAGTGCCATGCGAAAGCCTCTTCTCACTTTCAGGTGACACTGTAAACAAGAAGCAGGCAGCATTATCTCCTGCAAACTGTAACCAAACTTGTTTGTCTGAGTGATTGGCTGAATTAGGACTGAGTGGATTTGTAGGCTCAAAGTTTTACATTGTTTTATTTTTGAATGCAGGTTTTTTTGTACATAATTCTACATTTCTAAGTTCAACTTTCATGATAAAGAGATTGCACTACAGTATTTGTATTAGGTGAATTGAAAAATACTATTTCTTTTGTTTTTTTACAGTGAAAATATTTGTAATAAAAAACAAAGTGAGCACTGTACACTTTGTATTCTGTGTTGTAACTGAAATCAATATATTTGTAAAGGTAGAAAACATCCAAAAATATTTAAATAAATCATATTCCATTATTGTTTAACAGTGCATATAATCATACGATTAATCACAATTAGTTTTTTTATTAGAGCAGCAAAGAGTCCTGTGGCACCTTATAGACTAGCAGACGTATGAGCTTTCGTGGGTGAATACCCACTTCGTTGGATGCAATTAATTTTTTTAATTGCTTTACAGCCCTATATTTAATCAAAGCAGAATTCAGTATAGCACATTCATACTGCTAGGGGCAAAATCAAGATCAGTAGCTTGCTCTGAGTCTCCAAGCGCCTTTCACTTTCCTGTGACTGTCTTTTAGACTGTATACTGCTCAAAACAAAAACTGACTTATTTGTATCCTCTGCTGCACCTAGGATATTGCTGAGGCTTAATTTAAATGAATAACATCAATGACCACTGAACAGCTGATAGATGGTTCCTCACAGGGCCATTAGCAGGTAGGAATGGCCCAGACAGCAGCGGCTCCAGGCACCAACACTCCACGCACGTGCCTGGGGCAGCAAGCCACAAGGGGCGCCCTGCCGGTCCCTGCGAGGGCAGCAGTCAGGCAGCCTTCGGTGGCTTGCCTGCGGGAGGTCCACCAGTCCCACAGATTCGGCAGCAATTTGGCAGTGGGTACGCCAAATTGGCAGGACTGGGGATCTCCAGCAGGCGAGCTGCCGAAGGCAGCCTGCTTGCCGTGCTTGGGGCAGCAAGAAAGCTAGAGTTGTCCCTGCCCCCAGAGAAAGAAAAAAGCGACAGAATTCTCCCATTACCTTCTGACCACCATGTTTAAAAATATTTATGGGCTCAGGCTTTAGTCCAGCTGTGTGGCTGCCCAGGTGAATGAAGGAGTGTACAGTATCCTTGTACAGGGCACCGCATTGCCAGACCTTGTGCAGAGGGGAGAGCAGAACCTGGTAGGCTGCTACTCACCATTCTGTGCAGGTGGGTGGGGCCTTAAAACCGAATTCTTATATAGCACTTTGCATCAGTAGATCTCAAACCATTGTGCACAGAGTGCCTGCTCCATACATTAGCTTAATCAATTAGTTAATGTCTGTACAGTGTTTTGAACATTCTATAAAAACGGTAAGTGTTGTTCCAGGTGCTGATTGCTCTCTATTTCCAAACCTCGAAATGGCCTAAAGCCCAGGTAGCTCGTGACCACTTCTCCCTCCCTATCTCACCTTGCTATCTGCTTCACTTGGGCTCCTCAAAGCCACCTGCGCCAAAGGTGAAGCTCCAAGAGCAGAGGGTGCTTGGCAATACGTCCCCACTTCTGCAATTAGCTCCTGTTGGAAATATCTAAGGCTGCTCCTGGCTGTCTTAAGAAAATGCTGGAAGATGCACTTCCTTGTACAGGATTTCAGGCTCTGGAATTCCTGTTATTTAATCTACCGTTGAAGGCCCAAACGCTGCACACACTTAGGCGTGCCCTTAACTTTAAGCAAGTGCGTTGTAACATTGAAATCAGTGGAACTGCTCTGATGCTCAATGTTAAGCGTATGCTTAAGGGTTTGCAAGACTGTGCTTACTTTTTCTGCATCTCTGGTTTTTTTTCAAGCACGGTGCAGCTCGGGAGGGGATGTGTGTTATAAATAGATAGCTAAGGGTTAATGTTTCTTTTACCTGTAAAGGGTTAACAAAGGGAACCAAACACCTGACCAGAGGACCAATCAGGAAACTGGATTTTTCAAAGTAGTCAGGGAGGGAATTTTTGGGGTCTGAGTCTTTTGTCTGTCTCTCAGCATGAGAAGGTTCACTTTCTTATCTTCTAATAAGCATTCTGTTTTCCAAAATTGTATCACACACGGATAGAAAAAACAATATAGGGCTTTTATGTTGTTTGGTGATTTACACATGTGTGTAAGATTATGCGGGAATGTTTCAAAATTGGATATCTTTTTGAATCAGCACCGTATTCAATCAATTTTCTTATAATCATAGTCCTAGTATGGTCATCTATGATACATGAAAATATTGAATCGTCTTTTCACTTTCTTCATATTTAACAATAAAGTTTTCTTTTTTAAGATCTTATCCTGAGTTTTTCGCCTCTGGGTAGGCTAAGGAACGAGAGGAGGGGAATTCTCTTCTGTAAAAAAAAGAATCTACGAAAGAGGTAAAGCTCTGCAGCACAGAAAAGAATTTGAGTCGCGAGGGGAAGAAGATAGAATCGATTTCCTGTTTCCATGTATTTGGGGTTTGTCCTCTTTGGGAAGTAGAGGAGACATGCTTCTTGGTATTTCCGTGATGTAAAGAGATTGCGGATCAGTAAACTCTCAGTTAGCCCAGAAGAGGAAGTAACCGGGTGGGAAAGAGAGGGGAAGGGAAGTGGGTTAATTTTCCCTTATGTTTGAGTGAGACTCAAGTAGTCTCTGAGTACTAAATGGGTTCCAGCACCAAAGGAATTTGGGGACCAGAGCGAGGCAGGCGCTGTAACTTCCTAGAGGCAGGCGCTGTAATTCCTGTCTGGTGGCAGCGAGATAAGATCCAAGCTGGTAATTAAGCTTGGAGGTTCATGCTAGGCACCCACATTTTGGACGCTAAGGTCCAGATTTGGGAAAGAGGCTTATGATAATGTGTGTATGTTTGTTTTAATTATTCTTTCTACCTATGAAATGCTGTTACTCTTAACACAACCCACACAAGTGATGGCCTAGGGCCATAGTGATGGACCTGGGTGGCAATAGCAACTGCTGTCCAAACAGAGGCTCATCATTCCTGTCTGGGACTTACAAACAAATACGTGCCTGGGTACAGGAAGCAACTAGGGCAGCCGCTCCCTGGCAGCTGCACCTACGGCGAAGCCAATTTTCACGGTGCTCATAAAAAATGTAGCACACAAAGAATAGATGTGCTTGCGATCGGTCAGGGAAGGATTTTCACAGTTGAATTGAAGACACGCACCTCCCCATTCAGAGATAGAAACGCCATTAAACTATGGGGGTAAAAAGTGAACAATCCAAAATGGAACGCCAGGGCGGTGGGAGAAGGACCAGAATAGAATTACACAGCCAGAGATGTGTCATTAGCACCGCTTCCTGCTAAAGCATGGGGCACAGCAAAGATTGCTAGCAGTAGGTGGGATCCTCATGCTGTGATGAAAGTCGCTCTCTCTCTCCCTCTCTCTCATTTTAAAACCAACGCGTGTATAATTAGTATAAACAATATATCCGTTTACCTCGGCCATTAGCAAATCTTGTGCAAAGTGCCGCAGAGAGGGCTTTGGCATTTCTTATACCAGGTTGATATTTCACATGAAATCTATGCAGTAAAAACAAAGCTGGAGAGAAACAGATGGAAAAATCATAAGGAAGAGAAACTAACGTGAGCAGAAAGCCGTTTTATCCTGACTGCTCCCTTGAAAATTAAAAAGGGATTTAGCTTGTATACGCTACATATACTGACATAGTCAGTGAGGTCTTCTGTGGCATCAGTGTTCAAGTGGTTGTGTAACCCACAGGACCCTCCTGCCTGGCCCCGGAGCTCCTGCCCCGGGAGGCTGCCCCCAACTCCTTCCCTGCTGTTCGCCCTCCCCCGCAGCCTCAACTCGTTCTGTCGGTGCAATGCTCTGGCCGGTGGGACTGTGAGCTCCTGGGGCAGCGCAGCTGCAGAGCCCGGCCTGACCCGGTGCTCTGTGCTGCATGGTGGCATGGCTGGCTCCAGCTGGGTGGCGTGGCTGCCTGACCCCATCTCTGTGCTGCATGGTGGCATGGCTGGCTCCAGCCGGGCGGTGCGGCTGCCTGACCCAGTGCTCTGTGCTGTGCGGTGGTGTGGCTGGCTCCAGCTGGGTGGTGCAGCTGCCTGTCCTGGCACTCTGGGCAGTGCGGCTGTAGTGTCGCCAGCCACTGGTGTCTCAGGCAGTGTGGTAAGGGGGAAGGGAGCAGGGGGGGTTGGATAGAAGGCAGAGGAGTTTAGGTTGGTGGTCAGGGGGCGGGAGTGTGGATAGGGGTTGGGGCAGTTGGAGGATGGGAAACATGGGGGTTGAATGGGGGCAGGGATCCCGGGGACACAGTCAGGAATGAGGAGGGGGTTGGATGGGGCAGAGGGTCAGTCGGGGCAGGGGTTCTGGGGGCAGTCAGGAGGAATTGGTGGTTGAATGGGGCACGGGTCCCGGGGGGGGGCAGTCAGGAATGAGAGCAGGTGTTGGATGGGGTGGCGGGGGCAGTCTGGGGCAGGGGTTCCGTAGGCAGTCAGGGGACAGGGAACAGAGTAGATTGGATGGGGCACAGGTCCTGGGGAGCCGTCAGGGGGCGAGAAGCAGGAGGTGTTGGATGGGGGCAGGGCCGGGCCATGCCTGGCTCTTTGGGGAGGCACAGCCTCCGCTAACTGGCCCTCCATACAGTTTTGGAAACCCAAAGTGGCCCGCAGGCCAAAAAGTTTGTCTGCCCCCCATTGTAGAGCTTATCATCCCGATGAAGCCTCGTTGACTTGACTGAAGGAAATAGGTGAACATTTTTAATGGTGAGGGTGATTAACCACTGGAACAAATGCCTAAGAGAAGTGGTGGATTTTCTACATCTTGAAAAGTTCACATCAAGACCGGCTGCCTTTCTGGAAGATACAGTAACTCCTCACTTAAAGTCGTCCTGGTTAACGTTTCAGTGTTACATTGCTGATCAATTAGGGAACATGCTTGTTTAATGTTGTGCAATGCTCCCTTCTAACATTGTTTGGCAGCTGTCCTCTTTGTCCACTGCTTGCAGGAAGAGCAACCCATTGGAGCTGGCTAGTGGGGGCTTGGAACCAGGGTGGACCAGCAGCCCCCCCTCACTTCCCCGCTCCCCTAAGTTCCCTGTGCTGCAGGATATCAATTGCCAGCAGTTCAGCTGTCCCTCCCCCCACTGCCATGTGCTGCTCCTGCCCTCTGCCTGGGAGCTGCTCCTGGGAGCATCCTGCTTGCTGTGCAGGGGCAGGGGGAAGAGGAGGGCTAATGTCAAGGTGCCTCACTCCCCCATACTCCTACTCCCCGCTTGCCCCTTCTCCATATAGGGCAAGGTAAGGACAGGACAGAGCTCAGGATGGAGAGAGCTTGCTGGTCACAGCTGCTGTCTCAACCTCCTGATTTTTTTAAAGGGAGTGTACTTAGAGTACGGTCAGTGTACTTAAAGGGGCAATGTGCATCTCTCTCTCTCTCTCTCTCTCACACACACACATTCTGTGTGTGTGTGTGTCTCTGTCCCTGTCTGCCTTGCTCTCTCCCCTCCCTCCATTTGTGCTGCCTTGTAGAGTGTGAGGCTACATTAACAACAAGTTAACCCGAGGGCTCAGTCGAATGCTAGTTCATCATTAGCAGCAAGGCATTCCCTGGGAAATATCCCTCCCTCTGCCACCCTCTAACTTCACCACCTCAACCAAGCTTCACAGTCATCATTGCTGTGTACAGTATTATATTGTTTGTTTCAAACTTATACTGTGTGTATATATATAATATAATTTTTTGTCTGGTGAAAATTTTTTCCCTGGAACCTAATTCCCCCATTTACATTAATTCTTATGGGGAAATTGGATTCGCTTAACATCGTTTCACTTAAAGTCGCATTTTTCAGGAACAGAACTACAATGTTAAGCGAAGAGTTGCTGTATGCCTTAGGCAAACACCACTTACGGGGCTCAATACAAGAGTGGCTGAGTGAGGATCTCTGACCTGGATCATGCAGGAAATCAGACTGGATGACTTAATGGTCCAGTATGGCCCTAATACTTATGAATGGATATGGTACATAGGCCTTCTGTTGGCTCTCTGCAGAGGGATGAATGGCACACTGTAGGAAAACTGAATGTGTGCAAAGTTTCTGGCAGAAAGCTGCATCTACATTAAAGGAATATTTTGGTAGCTGGACAGTTATTCAAACAGTCCCTTAAAAGCAGGAAAGAATCCTGTGGCACCTTATAGATTAACAGACGTTTTGGAGCATGAGCTTTCGTGGGTGAATACCCACTTCGTCAGATGCATGTAGTCCCTTGCCACACTGAGTTCTCTACAAGGAGCTTACAGCTGGCTACAGTTTATAAACCCATCAACTGTAGCCAGCAGAAGCATCATTAATTTTCTGGTCTTTAAAACAGATAATGCAGCATGGCCAGCAAAACAAGACAGCCAGTGCCTGTCAGTTTGCTTTAGTTACATGACAGTGGAAGCTGTGTCCAGATGGCTAAATCCACTCCAAGCCCGTGCTAGTGAAAGGGAACTGTCAAAGATGGGGTCCAAGCAGCAGTGAGCATGAGGTGAGTAGGCAGAGTATGTATGGTACACATCCCTGTGCTAGGAGACAACATGTGGTTAATACACCGGGATGTGAGATATCACCACAGAGGGATGTAGCTTCAGGGGAAACAAAAGGCAGACTCAAGGCAGCTGGGAGGCTGTGCTCATAGGGCCGCTGACTTAATAGCAAAAAGCAGAAGTAAATTTGACCCAAATGAAGAAAGCAACAAAAGCCACATTTGTTGTAGACCAGCACAAACCTCAGACTTGAGTCTGATGAGGCCTGGTTGGCATTAAATCTAATTCCCAGAGCTGTGGTAGCCTTTCATTGCTGTACTGATTCTCCCAGAATGCCTTGCTTTGGGGAAATCCATGCTGGCTCAGGTTGAACCAGCCCTGTACCCCAGGCGCTGCAGCCCTGGCAAAGGCTTTGCCTTAGCATCAGTGTTGGTAGGTGCCAGTTTTGCCACAGAGGCACAACACACAAGCAGCCAGCAGGAAAAGTTTGCATTTAAATACGTAACAGCAGCTGGGATGTATTTGGTTGGATGGATGAAGGAGGCCCACAGCAGCTTTGCCTTCTGCCACACACAGAGCTGATTGAGAGCCCTCATTATGGTACGTCTACACCACACACTAAGCTCAGCCTCTGACCCAGGTTCAATCCCAAGCCCTGCTTTCATCCACACACAAATCAGTCTGACTCGAGCCAGCAAGAACTCACTATCCTCCTAGAGGGGATCGGTCAGACCCCGAGTCCTGCTAGGGCTTGGATGCAAGCCCTGTTGGTTTGCAGTGTGGACATGTTAACATGGCTGTAAGACCCGGGTCCAGTAATGGTAAACCCAGGTTTGCAATGCGGTGTGGACGCTCAAGCATGGGCTTGGAAACACCAAGCCCACAAGCCTATGTCCCACAGACCTGGGCTTAATGTGCATTGGAGATGGACCCTTTAGGTCCACTGGTTAGGGCATGACGCTGGAGGTTGCTGGAACCACATTCAAGTCCTCACTGTGTGACGTTGGGAAAGCCACTTAACCTGCTGGTACTCCAATGCCTCCCTGCTACGATGGTTTTAACTGTACTTTCTAACCTCACGGGGTGTTGTGAGGATAAACGCCTTAATGATGATGAGGTGCTCAGACACTGAGGAGGTGGGGGCCATATGAAATATATAGTTCATCTCAGTCTTGTTGGGCTTGCATCTCAGCCAGCTGGCTACCATCCATCCCCTGTCTGGATGGAGAAGCTTTTTCCTGCTTCGCTTCCTCTGACAGCACCACAGTGCCCTCCGCTAACCCTATAAATATGTAAAACAAACAGAACTCTTGCACGGTGTTCATGCCAACATTGATGGCTCTTGTAAGCAATAATCAGAACAAGTGAGGAGGAAAAGAGCCCTCCTAACTGATGACAGGAACACCCGCCGTGGAGAGGGATAAGCTGGCAGGACCATGATCTAATTTAATTTGGCTGAAGAAGATCCTATCAAATAAAAATGTATCTGAATTGGTTTGGAGACAAACTCAGACTCAGGCAGTTATTGTCTTTGGCGAGTTCAGCAGCATGTATAGTATCTAACACAGCACGCATTTATTGGTGCATCCTGGAGAATAAATGAGATATGATATGGCTGGGAACCCAAAAAGAAGTTACATGCCCTGTGATGCACCATCAAACCCGAAGTTAAGAATGGGTCTCCTTTTATTTAATTTTTTATTGTAATATGGAAGCTTTAACCTGAAACAGACGTATTTAAATACTGCTGAAATTACTCTAGTTGTGCCAGAAGGTTTTTCATCTCCTACATTTCTTTATGTCCTTATATTTTTTCCCACTTTATGGGGCATGCTTAGCTAATGTGACCTCCAGCTGTTTAATATAACGTTAGCTAAAGGTAAAATTTATTCCATGTGTCACACTCCATCTGGTGCATTCAGCCCAAGGAAAGTTTTAAAAAAGGCATTTGGGAGCTCATGTAGTGAGTTTACTGTAAGTATTTACTGGTTCTTATCTAGTACCTAGCAAAATCTAAACCACAATGCACCAGATTCTTATCTCGGGCACACTGGGGTATATTGGCAGATAGAGCACTTCCTATTTTTAAGGTTTCCCAACACTTCCCATCATGGGAAATGCGTAATGGAGGCTGGGAGAGGCTAAGCCTCCCCAAACTTCCACTAGTCTCCCCAGGGCTCAGAGCGTCTCCAGCTGGCCAGGGCTGGCAGGCTGGGCTCTAGGCTGCTCAGCCGCGCTAGCCGGGCCCCTCTGGCCATGGTGGGGGATTCGGAGTGCCTCTAGTCCCAGTGGGTGAGAGTGGGAGAGGCGGAAGAGTAGGGATGGGGCCTCAGGCAGAAGGAGTGGGGTACGGGCAGGGCCTGGGGTGGCAGGGGTGGGGCAACTAGCTAGTCTCCCCAAACAGGGGTTCACATGCTGCTCATGCTTCTCACTATAAAATCCTGCTTTGAGATGTTGTAACTTTGCTAAACTGTTTGGGGCTGAAATTTTCCAAGTCAGGTGTCTGTCTCCGGTTGACTTTGTTTTAAATTCATCCAAAATGGCTCAGCTGTTTCCCAGAACAAGGCAAGGGGAAAATACGTTGTTTCACCTATATTAAAAAATTCTGGTAAGCCTTTTGTTTGTTTGTTTGTTTTTGAGAACCTTTAGCAGCCTTGTGCTTTGGCACAGACTTAACATTTGGCAAGGAGGTGGCCTTTGGATCATGGATGTGCCTTGTGAAAATGCACACAAATTTGGCCTAGTCATAAGCCTTAAAAAACTGTCGTTCGTACATGCTTGGTAGAGAGAACTTAATTTTAGCTGCTAATTTCCTCTGAGTATGCTCCAGTCTGGGGCTGGGCAGGACTTTTCCTGCACGTGACCTCCTGAATGGCAGATCACTAAACACTAACCCTCCCCAAACCCAACAAGTAAAATTAGACCAAAGTATTGCAGCTCTCTGCAGTCATGGCAGTGCCTGTCACTGCTGTGCCATAAGCTTCTCTAATAAGCCTGCTGACAAGGGCGTCAAATCGGTGCCCCTAACAATGGCAGCAAAGACACAAGTTCGGAGACACCTGAACCTGCCTTCTCAATGCAGCAGCAGAACTGTCCATGCCCCAGCCACAGGACTCTATAAGGGGGAACTGTCATAAACAGATAGTTAAGGGTTAATGTCTCTTTTACCTGTAAAGGGTTAACAAACAGGAAACCAAACACCTGACCAGGGGACAAGATACTTTCAAATCTGGGTAGAGGGAAGCCTTTGTTTGTAGTTGTGGGTTTTTGCTTTGTGCTTTCTAGGCTCTGAGGGTGACCACACGTCTCTCCAGGCTCTCTAATCTTCTGTTTCCAATTTGTAAGTACAAAGGTAGAAAGACAGTATAGTCTTTTTATTTGGTTTTCTTTATGTGCAAATGTGTAGTTTGCTGGAAATATTTTAAATTGTATTTTTTCTGGATAAGGCTGTTTATCCATTTTTTATAAGCTAAAAGACCCTGTAATATTTCATCTTGATTACAGAGACAATTTTTATGTTTTTCCTTCTTTTATTAAAGTTTTCCTCTTTTTTAAAATCTAATTGATCTTTTGGTTATCTTGTATAAGACTCCAGGGAAGGGAGTCTGCACTCACCAGGGAATTTGTGGGAGAAAGGAAAGGAGGGGGAAGGGAATGGTTTATTCCCCTTTGTTGTGAGACTCAGGGAATCTGGGTCTTGGGGGTCTCCAGGGAAGGTTTTGGGGAGACCAGAGCTTATCAGGGGCTCTACCCTAAGTCCTGATTGGTGGCAGCACTACAGGATCTAAGCTGGTAATTAAGCTTAGAGGATTTATGCTGGTACCCATATTTTGGACGCTAAGGTTCAGATTTGGGAATTATACCATGACAGGAACTCACAGGGAGACATGGATGAAATCATTTCTCTAGAATCATTGACTCCAATGCAATGGCTGATAGGACTGCTTGGACAATTTATGTTGAAACTTCTTTTTGGACAGAAAATGGGGTTTTTGGCTGTGTGAACATTTTCCCAGACAGTGTCTGCTTTCCTTGAAATGCTTTTATTTTGCTGTCAGAAACTGAATTTTTGGGGGGCACAAACTGAAATTGCTTTTGTTTTCATCTGAAAAATTATACATTTGCAGCAGCTGTGGACCAAAAAAAGGGTTTTGGTTTTCAGAAGTTTTCAGCCGAAAAACGTTTTTTTCAAACAAAAAGTCAACATTTTCCACGAGAATCCCCTCCCCCATTTTCTGGCCAGCGTTAGGAGCTACTACTGGTTATTTTCAGAGACAGGATGCTGGGTTAGATGGACCATTGGTCTGATCCAGTTTGACAATGGCTATGTTCCTACAATTAGAGATTTGCACATATATCCTCAGTGGGTAATCTCTCATCCCCATGAAATCACAGTGATGTGACACTCAGTGAATTAGGGTGCTTTGAGATCCGCAGCTGGACAAGTGATTATTTCCTTATTATGTTTGCTTTTCCCATGTAAAGGCTGGCAGTAGGACTGGCCAGGAAAAAAGAATTCTGTTTCACAGAAAAACAAAAAAAACAAGTTTTTTTTTTGGTCCCGCATCAGAGTGAAAATGAAACCTTTCCAAAATGTCCACAAAAAACACAGAGAGAGAGAGAGAGAGAGAGAGAGAGATCGACCCAGCTTATCTAGTAACCAGGCCCTACTCTGGCTGAATCAGAAGAGGGTCTTTAACCTGACACACAGCCCAGATCAGTGCCCTAACCAGTGGACTATAAAGTCGCTGGTGCTCTTTATCCCTATGAATATTTGATTACTTATTGTCACTGTGCCTCCATGGGTCACAACTGAGAGTATCAAATTCAGGACAAGTTACTGGAAAAAACATCAGACACATCCTAACACTGGTGGGTAACATTCTTCCATGAGATGTACCAAACTGGCAACAAAAGTAAACTTCTGCCTCACTGCCTTGGCCAGAAGTCAAAAATGCAGCCTCCTTAAGTATTCCAGTCCTGGATTCAACAACCAGACACTATAAATGGGAAAGCTGCGGGTGATGCACAGAGCTGTCAGCTGACATCAGAGAATGCTAACAAATCTTTATGAATTTAGAATATCCGTTTCTTGTTCCATTAGGGGACAATTTAAAGATTTCTGGATTACACTGAGACTAGTGTCTGGATCCTGCTGACACCCATCTCCCTGTATGTGGCAGACGACCATACATAAAAAAATTAACAGCTTAATGCCAGCACTTTCAGTGCCAGCCACTGTTGGGAGCAGATCTTACCCACAGGAAAATTAGAAGTTAGAAAGGTAATCTTCTGCACATAAGAACATAAAAATGGTCATACTGGGTCAGACCAAAGGTCCATCTAGCCCAGCATCCTGTGTTCCGACAGTGGCCAATGCCTGGTGTCCCAGAGAGAATGAACAGAATCGATAATCATCACGTGATCCATCCCCTGTCGCCCATTCCCAGTTTCTGGCAAACAGAGGCTAGGGACACCATCCCTGCCCGTCCTGACTAATAGCCATTGATGGACCTGTCCTCCATGATTCTGTGATTAAATCCAGAATCAGAGACTCTAGCAATAGAATAGAGCCACAGGCCTTAGATTGCCCAATGTATATTATTTGTTAATTACACCTCTACCCTGATATAATGTGACCCGATATAACACGAATTCGTATATAATGCGATAAAGCAGCGCTCTAGGGAGGTGGGGCTGCGTGCTCTGGCGGATCAAAGCAAGTTTGATATAACACAGTTTCACCTATAACGTGGTAAGATTCTTTGGCTCCCAAGGACAGTCTTATATCGGAATATAGGTGTATTACTATTGTTAGCTAAACACCGTTCGTGTGCTCAGTTCTGTGCAAAAGGCTGATCCTGAAAGACCCCTCTGTTCAGGAAGGGTGCTTGAAGTCAATGGGAATTCAGCATGCCCTTAAGTGGCGTCCCGAATTGGGGGCACAATTAATAGATTCATAGATTTTATATCGAATTCACCCAGTGCCTAAAAGTAAGCACCTACTCCAGTGCTCTCCTGAATAGGGATGCTTTCCTGAACCAGGTCGCTATGAAGCACTGAGAGCAAATAGAAAATGGATTTGTCAACTATAATCATTGACCTAATCCCATATTGGAAAAAGAAAATACTGTGGTTAGTTGTCTGTGGACAGGGCGGTGTATAGTTCCTAGGTACTTTCGTTCTGTAAATCAAGAGAAAATACATAGTAGCAATGCTAGACGGTCTGTAATAGATAATGTTAAACTATATGCAGCTGTGGAATACACTTTTGACTGACGACCCCTTACATGGCACTAGATAGCTCCCGTAACTTGTGCTCAGCTTAAGCCTCTTGTGATTAACTTGGGTAAATTACCAGCTAGAAGTAATTTCTAATTTTAAATTAGTACAAGGCTCCAGACATTTCTCTGGTGGGATTGTTCCAGGGGCTGGTTCATTGCCATCATCCACACATCGAAATAAGTAGACTGCTTGGGTCAAACTCCATCCATCAGTACCTGTGCAGCTGTTCTCTTGGAAGCCAAGAACAAGACAGGAAAGAGGGGGGAAGGACACTAAGTTAATCAACAAGGTTGTTTTGTTTTAAGGCTGTTGTTTCTTTCTTTCTTTTTTTTTTGCCATGATGCGAAGAGCTGAGAATAATCGAGTGTGAATGTTCTAATTACAAACTCGCCTGGACTGGAGAAAGTGATTACAAGGTGCACGAGCAGAGGAAGCTGCATGGAAGATTTAACAGAATTCAATGTGCTTACGTTGGATAAACTCTCTGGTAATTGTCATTTTTTTAACTGAATATGTAGCAGGACAACTTTAAAGAAAAAGACTAAAAAAAAAAAAGATGGAAACAAACAAACAGTCCCCCAAGCACACATGGGATTTGTGTCTATCTAATCCACTGGGTCTCTATACTAAGCTTCCTTTTTCTATCCTGTATTCACCTTCCGTCTAACCAAGATTTAATTGGAACAATACGGAAAGGACCACCCCTAACACCTGTTTGCAACCTCCGGGTCGAGAACCCATGCTCTAATCTATTTATATTGCACTCATTACCATGGTATCGGCACAATTACCACCACTGCTGCTTTTGAAATCTGTCCACCCCATTGTACGAAGGGAAGAGAGAATGACAGTGACACAGGAGAGTGGCAAAGAGCAGAGCCTAAAATAAGAAGAGATGGAAAAAGAAATGCTGCAAGATGCTGCAAGCCCAGTTCGATAAGGGGACAAGACCTGGGGCCAGGTCAGCTAAACAATTTGTCACCATCATCTCCTCCAACGAAGATCAATTACTGACTGTGTGTCAACCTCTCTCCAGACCTTAACAGATGCTTGTGCCCCAGGCTCACACCCAAATCTGCTTTAATGTGAATGAACAAAACAATCTCAATTTTAATAAATAAACAGCATGCCCATTAGAGAAAAGGCTAGCATTGTAGTTAAGGCCCTGGTTTGAAAGGTGGGAGACCCAACGTCAATTCCTGGCTCTGCCACAGACTTCCTGTATGATCTTAGGCATGTCATTTAATCTTTCGTGGTCTCAGTTCCCTTCTGTAAAATGGGGATAATACAGCTTCCTTTATCTGTCTTGTCTACTTAGATTGCAAGCTCTTCAGGACAGGAGCCTGTTCTCTTTCTATGTGTTTATACAATACCTAGCACAAAGGAGCCCTCACCTTGGTTGAAGAAAAACTATTTTTACAAATCATGAATAATAAAGTCCCTGAAAAGCAAGAAATTCATAGAAGACATCCTGTCTGACTTGGTAGTCTGCAGAACTTCATCCAGCAATGCGTGCATCCAGTCCAATAATTGTGGATTGAGTTAGAGTATACATTTTAGAAAGATATCTGGTTTCGGTTAAAAGATGTCATGTGATGGAGAATCAATCACATCCTTAGCTAAGCTGTTTTGGAGGCTAATTACCCTGTTCTCGGGGTCTCTTCTCTCCATTTTGTCCTGTAAAAGCAGCAGAGAATCCTGTGGCACCTTATAGACTAACAGACATTTTGGAGCATGAGCTTTCGTGGGTGATTACCCACTTCGTCGGATGCATGTAGTGGAAATTTCCAGGGGCAGGCTATACTATATGCTAGCAGCAAGCTAGAGATAACGAGGTTAGTTCAATCAGGGAGGGTGAGGCCACTGGTTCTCAAGCAGTTGAAGGTGTGAAAACCAAGAGAGGGAGCAAACTGTTCTGTAGTTGGCAAGCCATTCAAGTCTTTGTTCAAACCTGAAGCTGAAGGTGTCATAATTGCTAGATGAACTGAAAGCTCAGCAGTTCTCTTGAAGTCTGGTCCTGAGAGATTTTTGGCAGCCAGAATGGCACCTTAAGGTCTGCTATAGTGTGGCCAGGGAGGTTGCAAGTGCTCTTCGTAGCTCTACTCAGAATTTGAACCTTAGCGTTCATAACTAAGAGCTAGCATGAACCTCCCTCAAGCTTATTACCAGCTATGGATCTGATCTCACTGCCACCAATCAGGATTCTATACCTGATAAAACTCTCTGGTCCCCCAACCTTTCCCTGGGGGGGACCCCAAGACCCAGCGTGCCCTGAGCCTCCAACAAGGAAATAACTCACTTCCCTTCCTGCTCTTCTCTTCTCCCAGATTTTCCCGCCTGGGGATCACTAGGTAGATTTCCCTGCTTCAATCCCTTGAAACACAAAACAGAGAGGACGATTACCTTCCCCTCCTCTTCCTCCCCCTCCCAGTCTTTTCCTGGAGAGAACAGTACTCCTGACACAGAGATTCCTATCCCCTGCCTTAACTAGGAAAAGAAATCACAACAAGTTTAAAAAGAAAGCTTATATTAAAAAGAAAGAAAAACACATAAGAATATAAACCTGCATCAGATGACAAATACAGGACTATTGCTTATAAGAAAATATGAATAAACAGTCTGATTCAAAAAGATATCCAATTTGAAAACATTCCAGCAAGTTAGACACATGTAAATACACCCAAACAAGTAAAAGCCTATATGTGTTTTCAAACTGTACTTACAAGTTGAAACAGAAGATAGAGACAAAGAAAGAACCTTCCATAGCTGAGAGACTCAAAAAGACCCAAAGTCCAAAATTTCCCTCCCTGACTTTGAAAAATCCAGTTCCTGATTGGTCCTCTGGTCAGGTGTTTGGTTCCCTTTGTAACCCTTACAGTAAAGAAACATTACCCCGTAGCCTTATCTATTTAAATGACAGCCTCTCTACAGATTTTGTATTTGCCATCCTAATATCTGATATAGTCAACCTCCCGGCCACAACTATAGCAGACCTTAAGGTGGCCATCCTGCAGCAAAAAAAACTTCAGGACCAGACTTCAAAGAGAACTCGCTGAGCTCAGTTCATCTGCACAAATTGACACCAGAACTCCAAGGGTGAACAAAGACTTGTGAATGGCTTGCTAACTTACAGAACCAGTTTCCTCTCATTGGTTTTCACACCTCCAACTGCTAGAACAGGGCCTCACCCTCCCTATTGAACTATAACCTCATATCTCTACTGCTTGCTTAGCAAGTATATTATATAACCCTGCCCCTGGAAACTGCTTACCACCACAGGCATCGACAAGTGGTAACCACCCACGAAAGTTCATTGCTCCAAAATGTCTGTTAGTCTATAAGGTGCCACAGGATTCTCTGCTGCTTTTACAGAGCCAGACTAACACGGCTACCCCTCTGATACTTGACATTTTGTCCTGGTTTTGGTAAACCCACAGAGACTGGCCACATAAAGCAGCAGGGCTACAATGGATCTCCGATCTCAGGGCTCTCGCTTTGCAGTGGCTACATTTTCAAGGCGCTCTTCTCACTCAAGTCATCTTAGCTTTTGCTTCCATTCCTTTAAAGGCAAAACAAAAGAGATTCAGCCTGCAAGAGCTTGAATTTTGTGTAGGGAATGACAGAGATTTTGCCAGTACATCCCAGGGCAGGGATTAGGGTGTATATTATGCCGGATGGTTCTCCCATGTCTCATATAAACTTAATTCTGTCGGGGGGAAAACAAATGTTGAACTTGAAAGACAGCTGTGTGGCGCATTTTGTTGGCCACAAACACAGGCAAAAATGGTTCAAGTAACATTAATAATTGCTTTCAGTGAACCTGATTATCCTCTTTGATTTGTGTTCCCTGATGGAGAGGGTGTGAACTCAGCTCATTCTTTGGGCCTGCACTGTTTACATAAAGGCTAACAATAGAGCAGTCTATAGGCATTGTTTGTTAGCCTGGGATGGAATTTTGGGTTTCTTTTTTGATACTTTTATGTATGTGTAAACAAAGACACTGTGTGTTGCCTCTGCCTAACCAGATGGGTTTTATAGCACAATGAGGAAAGATAAGGAAGAGAGTTAAAGTGTTGCTGGGTACAGTGCGAGTTTAATAGACAGGCGTACACTTGAAGACTGCCTCGATTCCTATCTCTAGGCAAGGTCCAGCACCCAGGCAGGAGGGGCAAAGAGGATGGGAGGGGGGAGGCATAAGAAACACTAAAAAGTCAGAGAAAAGGAGACCCTGGCAGAAGCACACTCTCACGCCCTACCCCTCCGATAGGGTACAAAAGAGGTGGTACCAAAGCCCCCAGACTCACTTCCCTTCAAAATGGAACATGACGATAAATGGTCAGGGGTGGTGCCAGGGGCGTGCCCCACAGGTATAATTATACCCACTAAGAAAGAGGAGTGGGGGACAGGGAAATGCGTTGCGGTGTACAGAGCTATGGATATGCTTGTTTGATTAACCCCAATAAACACTGCATTGCATGCACTTCGGACTCTGGTCTTCTGCTTTCTGACTGCTTGACAAGAACCCAGGGAGGGGCCAGGGAAAGCCCTAACATGCATGACCCCTCAGTTCAGACAGGGAAGGCTGTGAAGACTGACTGATGGCAGAAATTAACATCTAGATGGAATGACACTGGGCATGATAAACATCCTCTGACGAAAAGGTTCCACTGGGTGCTGGACCAGATCCACAGGGGATAGGCCAGCAAGGTTATGAGCAACTCCTGACTTCAGTGGGGGTTAGATCACATGGGAGTGAACCAGTACAACATTGTATATAACACCTGCAAGGCAGGCGGATACTATGGTGCTTGGTGCCGTACACAGATATAGGCTCTGATTAAAAGTCCACTGAAGTTAGTGGAAAGACTCCCATTGCCTTTTAATAGGCTTTCGCTCAGGCGCAGAGGTAGAGCGGAGTTCCACAAGCTGCTCAGTCTCAGGTCCATAATCAGTGGATAAGATTGCTGGTGGTTGTTTATGATGCGAATGACGGTATCATCTAGGAACCCCAGTGAAGTCTCAAGGCTCCAATGTGCTAGGTGCTGTATGAACAGAGTAAATAAGACAGTGTCTGGCCCAGAAAGCTTTTGATAAGATGTAACGACCCTTTGAAACAGACAAAGATGGGTGAGGAGAGAGGCGGTGGCAGGAAAACCAGCTTGGTTGCATAACAAGCTGTCATCTCTGCTCTTCGCTTGCCTCACCATCGTCAGAGTGCTTTGTTTACCTCTGCTCTGTACTGCTTCTGAAGGACAACTGCTATCAGGTGGATTTCCTAGCATCTAGCATCCCATGAGGCAATAGATGTACAGGAGGATTTGGAAGCTGGGACAGCGACCCTAGGCACTCCTCTAGTCACACCCTACAGGCTACTACAGTGATTGTTGTACAAAATATGCCTCGTGAGGTATCATTTGAAAACCAATAACATGCTGGTCAATAATGTCATTGTAATTTGTGTGTAACAATGCTGTATGTGAAACTACGGACGCTCACTAATATTATGCTTTATTCTCTGTGACTATAAGGTGTTTTAACCATGGTTGGCAGGGGAGCCGATAAATAGGTTTTCTCCGGACAAAGGAAAAAGGCCGAGAGCTCAAACCAAAGCCGTGGCCCAGATTTAATGGGTTCTTCCGTTTGTATTGAAGGGTGCATCAGGGAAAGACAATTTGCATTTGTAGCCACTACCAGTGGGGGAAGGACATGCATGGAGCTTATCTTCCAGCCCTCACGGCTCCTTTCCTCAGTGTGAATTAATGAAATGTATCTGGGGTACCATTCAGAAGCATACATGTCAAAGGTTCACTGAACTATAAGCCCTAAGTTATCCTTTAAGAAGACAAAGAAATGAAACAATTTGAGCTCTGTGATGAGTCCTTGCCAGGCTGGCCAGAGATGTGTGTTTTCACTTCTATTTGCTTGTAACCATCTCTACCTTTACTTCTTTGACTTGGTATCACTTCATCCAGGCACCTTTGCTAATAAACACATTTTGCTCGCATTAGAAATCATCAGTGCTGGGTAAGCCCAGTGAAGTGTGTGCTTCTAGCAAGCCGACAGGCTGGAAGGTTGTACTGTCTTTATAGAGGCAGCGAACCTAATATTTTTGTGCGAGGGTCCAGGGAGAAGGACTGGATGCTGCAGGAAGATGATTTTGGGACAAATTCTGGGCTGGAGGGATTCTAAGGTCAGTCTGAAAGGAGTATCCAAGTTGGGCAAAGGCAGGGTTAGGTTTGTGGGCTGCTGGCAGCCTGCTGGAGTTGGAGTCGGTGACCAAAACCACACGGCCACAAAACAGCCGGAGCTAGAAGGTAGCTGTTGACTGACCCCCCTACTGGCATTGGATGAACCCCAAAATGTCACAGGCACGTGTTCTGTTCTCAACAGCTAAGCAATTCAAGTAGGAAAAATCCTATTAGCTAAAGAAAAATATTGGATGCTGGAAACATCATCTGGATTTTTATAACGACGTGCATAGGCATTTGGGTGACAAAATGGTTGCCCACCCATTTTAATGCTGGAGATCTAGAGTCTTGGATTCCTAAATAAAATCACAAATGAGAATGAGTTAGGAACGTTGTCTTAGTTCCTACTGCTGCGTATAACACAACATCACACAGGGTGGCACCCACACTGTTCAGGAGAGCCCCCAAGGGCAAGAACAGCTGTGTTATTGAAATGCCAAGTGTATTGACAGAGAGGGCGCTTGGATAGCTGTCTACCTTGGGCACATGAATGTCCCCCTTCACCAGAGTATCCGAGCACCTCACTGTCTTTAATGCATTTATCTTCATCACACCCATATGATGTCACAGAGTATCAGAGCTAGGTGGAAATCAGAATATCTATCCTGCAGGAAATTCCAATATTTCATAAGTAGTTTTGTTCCTGACTTAGGGCAAGTCCTGCCCTAGGGCACCCTCCAGCGGCAGGCCATGACATGATAAGAGCACGTGCCTCAGTTTCCCTTTCACTGATTCCCAGAAGTAGTCCCAACAGTCTGTTTGAGTATAAATATAGCCCTTACAGGGTTAATTTATTACAAAAGACCCATGTACATAAACCAGAACAAAACAAGTCCTCAAAGTTAATTAAAAAACCCAGCCCCAGCATCTCTCACCATGTCACGTCTGCAACCTTCAGCTGTCTCTGACTCTCCAGCTTTAGCTCCCCAGCTCTGAGAGTCAACAGGTGACTCCTCCTGCTGCTGTCTCTCCAGCCTTCTCTGGCCCTGGCTGTGTGGCTCAAGAAGGACAGCAGACACCAGCCCTCTGGGTTTCAAGGTTATACATCCCTCTTTCCAGGGAGTGCCTGCAGATATTTCTGCTATCTTCAAGTTTCCCCCAGGCAACTCTCTGCTGCTCCTGCTATATCTCCTTCAGGGTCCTGCTCTTCTCTAGGGGCCCAATTTAAGCCTAACTGGGGGTCAGCTGTCATCAGCCAAACCAGTTGCATTTGCCTCTTCCCTCTTGAAGGGCCAGTGCTACCCTCCGACAGCCTTAAATTGGGGCAAAAAATTTACATATCAAAGTATTTTGTGAAACAAAAAGGCTCAGAAAATTTGGCATCAGAGCTGTTGACTACAACTCCCATGAGACACCAGTGGCACACTCAGAGGAGAGATTGCAATGCATAATGGGAGGTGTAGTCTGGCCAAGGAGCCCAGACCATAGGGCTGAATGGGAGCATGAGGCCTCTAAACTACCACTCCCACAAGGTACTGCAGCACTAGAAGCAGTCACAGTTTAATGTTGAACTGACTCGAAATGAAATGTTTTGGCTCAGTTCAACAAACCAAAAAATGTTTTACTTTAGGTGAACCTGACCCAAAACAAAATATTTTGTTTTCATTTTCCTGACAGATAATTAAAAATTTACCATGGAAAATTTCAGTGTGGTGGAAGTTGCTTTTTCAGACCTGTCAGCTGCTTTCCTGAAATCTTGTCCTCCCTTGGCATGCAGGACAATCTCCTCTCCTAGTTCTCCTCCTATCTCTCTAGTTGTTCCTCCAGCCTTCAGAGGATCCTCCTCATCCCCCTTCCAGTTTTCTGTGAGGGTGCCACAGGTCCCCTCCTCTTCTCCCTCTACACCTCATCCCTGGGTAATCTTACCCACAAACACATATTCAACTCTCTCTGCCAATGAATCACAGTATCATAGACATTAAGGCTAAAAGGAACCGTGAGATCATCTCCTGTATAAAACAGGCCATTAAACCCACCCAATTCCCTTGTTTTGAGCCCAAAAACTCGTATTTGGCTAACACGTATCTTCCAGAAAAGTATCCAGTGTTGATGTGAAGACATCAAGAGATGGAGAATCCACTAGTTCCCTCGGTAGCTGGTTCCAGTGGTTAATTATCGTCACTGTTAAACATTTGTGCCTAAATTCAATTTGTTTGGCTGCTTCTTCCAGTCATTGGTTGTTCATATGCCTTTCTCTGCTAGATTAAAGAATCCTTTAGTACCTGGTATTTTCTCCCGCTGAAGATACATATGTATTATAATCAAGTCACCTCACAATTTTCTTTTTGATAAACTAGACAGGTTTAGCTCCTTAAGTCTCAATCAGGCATTTTCTCCAGCCCTCAAATAATTTTCGAGGCTCTTCTCCGCACCCTCTCGAATTTGCCAACATCCTTTTGAAAATGTGGACACCAGAACTGCACACAGGATTCCAGTATCAGACTCACCAGTGCTGTACACAGAGGGAAAATCACCTCTCTGCTCCTGCTCATGACTCCCCCTGTTATACCTCCAAGAATCACATTAGCTCTTTTTTGCCATAGCATCACACTGGGAGTTGATGTTGAAATGGTGGTGCACTGTGATGCCTAGATTCTTTTCAGAATCATTGTTTTCCGGGACACCTTCCATTCTGTGGGTAAGACCTGCACTCCTTATTCCTAGATTTTTTTGTAATGGGCCCAGGCTACCAAGTGACCCAGATCATGCTGTGTGACTGCTCTATCCTCATTATTATTTACCATTCTGCCAATCTTTGTATCTTTCGCAGTTGTTACCAGCAGTGATTTTATATTTACTTCCAGATCACTGATGACAGTATTGAATAGCATCAGGCCTAATACCAAGCCCTGCAGAACCCCACTAGAAATACCCCCATTCAGTATTGATTCCCCATTGACAACCACTTTTTGGGATCAGTTAGTTAGCCAGTTCTTAATCCATTTAACTTGTGCTCTGTTGATATTGTCTAGTACCAGTTTTAAAATCAGATCTACCTCTGTCTTCCTGACCTGTCTCCTATCCAGACTAAAATATCAGCCTGTCACGCTGACATCTCTTTGTGGATGTGTAGTGGTCAGCTAAGCTCAACATGGCTAAAGCAAAGCTCTTCCCCCATGTTGTCCCAGCTACCGCCTTTCTTATTCAGGGTGGATCACACACCCCTCGTGGCTGTCACTCAGATCCATCAGCTGGTCACTGTGGAGAACTTGGGAACTTCTGATTTATTTTTTTGAATAAAAAGAAATGTGTGGCTCAGTTTTCCCCTCTTACATTGTATTGTTCCTTGCTGATAGTGAAGGGGTTAATTTATTTCTTGAACCAGGAGGAGCAATGCAGTGACTTTGAAGAACTGACATAAGCATGAATAAACTATCAGGAATTAGCAACTTGTGAACTGAGCTACAGAATCATGGAATGTTCCAAGACCATTGTATCAACTTTATAGATGTCAGATGTAGCTGAATGGGCTTTTGTTTGTATTGCAGCTCCATGGCTAGGGCTGGAAGGGGTTGCCGTAGTTTCCTGCAGGAACTAAAATCACCAGGAGTAATTAAAGCAAATTTCTAGGCAGCTAAACAAGTCTGGAGAACCCTGACCTTCCAAGGGACATTATTTATACTAATTTGATCCGGTTAAAGAAGGCTGCCAAACAGAGAACCGAATAAAGTGACCACCCTGACACAGGGGAAGAGGTCACTATTACCTGATCCAAGAACTGGCATGACAATGTCACCTAGAGAGACAGAGCCTGCAAAAAGGGTCTGAAGGACTTTGAAACCTGCCAGGACCTCCCGGAGAAGAAGGACCACTGCCTGTTAAGCTAAGACCTGAATGCAAGCTGTATATTTATTTTATGAGATATTTTCTCTGCAGTGCAGTTCTGAATACATAATACTTTGCTTTGTGAAGGCTGGCTGGTCACTGCTTAACACAGAACAGGACAGCAGGGGCTGAACAAAAATCAGCCTTGCTAAGGTGAGCAGAATGAAGTGACGGAGGAGTAGCAACCTAAACCCCCAGTTTAGAGGGAGAGAGTCATGGGAGCCCACCTAAGAAGGTGAAGCTCAGCTGTGGGGTTGCTTTTAACTGGAGTTGTCTGGCCCATCAAAGGGTATAGGCTACAGCTGGCCACTAATATAACTGCCCTGTGCAGCAATCCAGTCAATCAGTGTAGCACTCCCACCTGAGCTAGGCCAAAGGGAGGAGTTAATAGGGGTGTAGATAACACTAGTTAACTGCAGGGATGACCCAGCCTATGACTTTTTTTTCCTTCCTGGGTGACTTAATTCCCCAGTGATCAGAGCCAGGGCAGCATGATCTTTTGCAAAGAGAACACTGCAGGTGAGGAGTGTGTATGTTCTTTATCAACCTGTTTCTGCATTATCGCCCTTTAACTTCCAAAAGACAGCTGCTGTGCCCTATCGCTGTAAAGCAGCTAATAGTGGTGAAATCTCATGGCATTATTCTCCACAGTAAACTGAGAATCATAGAATATCAGGGTTGGAAGGGACCTCAGGAGGTATCTAGTCCAACCCCCTGCTCAAAGCGGGACCAATCCCCATACAGATCAGATCCTTACATGTCCGCCTCAAGGATGGAAGTCTCAAAGCTGGGTTTAGCAGGCGAATGCGCAAACCACTGAGCTATTCCTCCCCTCCCGCAGAGGCACCGGAAGAACAAAAAGCCTTGGGACTAGACTGGCTATTAACTCAGCTCTGAACTTGCCAGTAGAGAATCATTCCACTAGATTTTGCCCCCCTTTCCTTGGCAGAAAGGCATCATTCTTACCTCCGTCCTCAGCCAGGAGTTTAGAACTCAGGATTATGGAAAAGGGAGCAAGGGATAAAACCCACACTCCCGGGCAGAGGAGGAGAGTTTATGGAGGGCTTTTGCTTCTGATATTCCTATTGTCCTGGGGATCCCACTGCAGTGAATTTTAAGGTCACACCAAAGCACTGGTTCACGTTAGCAGTTTCTGAGCCAGGCCTGTAGCTCTAGGGGTAGCAGAGAGGAGATGAGTTTGACTGTAGAAGTTTTGTCTGGCAATTAAATAACAGCTGGGGAAGGGTGTGGTAACACTGTACAAATATTTGAAGGGTATAAACACCCAAGGAGGGGGAGGGATTGTTAAAGAGTCCCCAGGGTTAGAATTAATAAAGCAAAGGGAAATGTAGGCTGTGCCTCAGGAAGACCACGCTGACAGTGAGCTCTAGTATGCTGTGAAACAGTCTCCCAAGAGGGTAGGGAACAACCTTGGTGGACTGACTTATAGATCCGTAGGTTTTAAGGCCTCCTTATAATCTTGTTTGGCCTCCTTCATAATGCAGGTCATCAAACCTCACCCAGTAATTTTTGCATTTATACCGGATGTGACCTCATCGCTTGCCTGCTGTGTTCACATGCTGCAGGTGAGAGCTGCGCAGAATATATACGGGTGAGATGCAGGTTCACAAACGAGCTGTGCCAGCAAGGACATCAGCTACACTTTTACATGCTGCCAACCATGAGAGCATCATGGCCAAGCAGGAACCAACGCAGGAGACGAGAAGCAGGGCAACCGAGTCAATACTGGTCTAAATTGCACCTGTGCTTAAGCCCCAGGCTGCCCTTTGGAAGCTGGTTCATAAGCAGAGATGCAGAAGTACCCTTAAATCACTGCATCTACAGGCCACCCAGGTTATACCTAGTCCTTGACTATCACAAACCACTCCAGGCTGCACTGGCCTGCTGTGGTGCTTATGCCAAAAGGAGGTTAATATACCATACAGTATAGAGATGGCTGCATTATCATCCAGTGCTAGGCAGGAGGTGACCATGGTTTACGAAACTGCTCTATAATGTAACTATGTGTGTATGACTTTATTTTACAAGATCTGTGAATTTCTTTCTATTCTCTTTGGCAGAAGAAAGCAATGACTCTTCACCAAATCCCTCCCCACTCAATCTCTCACTCCAATGACACAGAATTCGATCCATTCTGGATCACTTCTGTTATACATCTCAGTGCAGGTTTGGAGCTGCTCTGTAATCATTTATGAATGCTGCATGTTGGCCTGGTTATTGGGGGTTTTTGCTGCATAACTATATTTAAGTTTGGAAAGATCAGGCTTTTGTAGGTAAAAGTTTGTGAATGTCGATTTCCCCTTACAAACAAACTGATAAAAGAATGTTTTCATCAATAATAAAAATATACGCTTAGGCAAAGTAAGAAAAATGCTGCTTGAGAATTAGCAGAGTCAAAATCCAACGATCTAGACTTTTGAATTAGGCTGGTTACAAGTGGACTAGCAAATGAATAGTAAAAACAGGTAGGGTTTGATTTAAGGATATTGACTTTGTATATTTTGACATGTGATGTTGACAATGTGTTTTTAATGGTTTACAAAGCTTTAACTTTTTGAATCTCAGTGTCTACACTTATTAAATAATTGACTCCCCCAATAATGTCCCACAATGGTGAAAATAAAAATAGAATTCTGCCAACCCGTAATACATTGGGTTAACTGACTGGAGAGTTGCCTGGGAAAACAGGCAGCAAGAAATAGGATGCCTCCAGCTAACCTCTGCAAACAGTTAACGTTGTCAAGGGACAACTCCAGACCAATTAGCTTTGATGATTTTGCCTCGATCTCCTGTGGAGCCTACAGGCTGATTTTGACCCGAAGGGCCAACGCCAGGAACAGAGAAGAACAAAGAACCATGGGATGATTAAACAGAAGCCTACTGGCACAAATCCCTAGCCCAGGAAGACCTAATGCCATACCAAAGTGTGGTCAGGCTGTTCTGTGAGTGGGGAGTTTCATTTTGTAAATACAAAAGCACCATATGGCTGTTCCCCTGACCAAAGCCAGTCGCAGGGACCCAGAGGCCTTTCCCCTTGCATCTCTCGCCTCTGCTTCAGAGCCACCCACAGGAAACAGCTCCCATCTGGCAGCTCCCCCCTCAACCACAGTCCTTTGGCCTTTTCTAGGAATCACCTGGCCCTTTCCAACTGGGTCAGAGAACCTGCTTTCCCAGAGCCAAACACCTGTTCTGAAGAGGACTGTTCCCTCCTGGCCCTTAAAGAAGCAGACCACACTGTTACAGACCCTCTCTCAAGAGAGGCAGTAGTCGTGTGGGGGAACTGGACTGAGACCCAAGACCCCATCTGGGGGTATCTGAAGAAGCTAAGTCTGGTTAGGTTACCACAAGGGGGTTGTTAGATTTTAAGTAAGGGAGGCAAGGGTATAGACCGTTTGTAATTTCAAAATCCTTTTTTCTGTCAAGCTTTGCTCCCACTGTTAAATAAACTATATTTCAGGTTTTCAGAAGGCTCTTGTGTCACTGAATACCACAAGCCACAGGCTCCCAAAGCGACATACTGCCAATGTCTGGTCTCAGTCAGAGCTGCTGGGTAAGCATGGTTGATACACATGGTACTGCAACCCCAAACGTGTCTCAGAGGGGGAGAATGAGAATGCACTGAGAGAGTCCCAAACTATCCCTGCAAGTGTGCCATTGTCACTGGATTCTCCTATTCTGCTGGATTCAATTCTGCTTTTTTTGCATGGTTTATCTCCTGCATGATGCTTACCCCAGTTCAGCTCTGTCACCTCCTTAGCAGGACAAGCCCTTTGAAAACTTTGATGGAATTCCTCCTAGTTAAAACCAAACCAAAATAAAACAAAAATAGCTTCAGATCATTATGTTTCACAGCATGAAAACAAAGCAATTACATAAAAACATCCAATGCTCTTGTTGGAAATTTGTGAGATTACACTATTTTATTCCTTAGAATTCAGAACAATAAACACACAGGAACTAATAACAGGGAGAAAGAAAGCAGACTGCTCCCTAAAAACAGAGAGGCACAACTCACTGCACCTTACTGTGGGCTGGCTGACTGCAGACTTACTGCTGCTGTTTCAAGCTTCATTGCAGAGGCCCTTACCCTGCAAACAGGAGCAGGAGAAGCCCTGACAGTGTAAAGTGATCAACAATTTTAACATAGTTTTCAGCATACCACACAGGTGGCCTAATGAGCCTATCTGAGAAGTATTATGGAGCACAATGGCACGTCCAGACTCTAACATCATCTTGTTGATCACTATTAAGTGAAAGGGATGATGGAAGCCAAGGACAAAGACTGGACATTCTTGGCAGGATGAAAGAATGAAGCACGGATGCAAACCTGTCAGTCTCAATAGTTGGAGAACAATCACAGTAAGACACATTTCATCACTGATCAGGCACAGCATGCTAGTGGAGAATATTATTCTTCCAAATAGGGCTTTTTAAAATGTACTTCCTTTATAGGTTTATTATTTGCTAAAAGGCAGATTGACTTCCAAATCATTTGGGCTATCTAAAAGCTCCCCACGGAGATTAAACATCCACTGCTTGATGTTATCCATGCACAAACCAGCCGTATGTCAATCCTTTTCTGCTTGGCGCTGTGGTGGAGTATTTTAACCGGATGTCTTTATCAGATTTCCATTGACAGCTGTCAAAGTGTGCTAGGGGAATAACGTGTTTGCAAATGGTTTTCTTACCTTTCTCTTCTCCCTTTCTCTCTCCTCCTAAAATTGCCTGCTACAAAGTGCCTGCTCTTGAAGAAGGAGAGAGAGAATTACGATGTGCTTCATGCAAACTGATGGCAGGATGTCTCTGATGGCCAGTATTTTCATGAGTTGCCTATGAAATTGTGCCCCCCAAAATTGCATACATACAAGCTACCTTTTCATGATTTTGCCAAGGCACGTCAAAATTGTCACACTTAATCAGACCAATGGGCCATCTTCTCTGGTCCCATACCTGTGACAGTGGCTAGATATGCAAGGGGAACTCATAAAACCTCTAGAACAGACATATTTCCATACTGTGCCCAAGGGGTAAGTTTCTTTATAACCCCAACCTGTTAGATGTTAGCTTTTGTCTTGGTGCATTGGGATTAATATTATGCATTTTTATGCTAAATATTGTAACTGTGGATGTTCATTTTATTATTCATAAAAATGTCTAGTCATTTTTTTTAAATCTGCTGAGCTCTTGGCCTCAATAAGAACATGTGACAATAAGTTCCACAGGTTAAATATGCATTATGTGTTTTTAAAAAAAGTTTATGTGAGCAAATTTGGTAGCAGTGTGTTTCACTATCCAACTTTTATACAAGTGTAGAAAGGTGGGGTTTGCATGTGCAATTTTGAAGGATATTGTCCAAAATTTGGTCCTTTCTCTGTGGTCACCTTAATTAGCACAATACTTCACCAGTGGTTGCATTGATTTTAGAGGGTCCACTCCAATTGATTTTAATGGGACTATACCTGTGGAGTAAGGTACTGTTCAACACGAATTAAGAGTGTCAGAAGCTGGTATTTAATAATAACTAGATATGGATTCCAGTATTAGAAAAAATAAGAAATATTATTTCAGTTCCAAGGAGAAATCCCATCGTGCATTGCATTTCAGTTGTTATTCCTGCAAGTTTCGGGCACTCAGGGAATTCATGATGGAACCAAATGAAATTCTCCCTTTCTAGGAATCAGAGCACAAATGCAAACCATAGATCATTAGCCATTGCCATCAGGAATGCACTGCTGGAAATCTATCAGCGCACACATATTGCTTCTGATAGGCTAGTTCATCATGACAGAGACAACTCCGCACTTCTGTTTGGACTTTACTCCCTTCTCCTTTGCCCCTTGCCCACCTCCTTCCTTTTTGCAGCAGGAGATATCACTCGTCGTGGTTTCAAAACACAGACAAATTATCTGCCAACACTCAGCTCCCTCTCATCTTTTCTGGCACTAAATGGTGCAGGATTGGACTAATCTCTCCACACTCTCTCTTGCACATGCCGCAAATTGAGTTCAAATTATTTGGGAATCTAAACTGTGCAGCAAAAATTTCATGAATACCTAATTGGCCTAAGGGTAGTTTTGAATGCTGCTTCTCCAGCGACTGATCTCACTGTAGAGTAGTTATCAGAAAGGGTAACAACATGCAGAAATCAAATAACACTGATTGCCACGTTATCTAGGAACAGTGGCAAGAATGATGCAGATTTGTTCATCATGACATCTATCTCTTTGTGATTTTATACCTTTCTCCATGTACAGAGTGTTTTGCAGGGTTGCTGTAGCTGTGTTGGTCTCAGGGTATTAGAAAGATGAGGTGGGTGAGGAATATGTTCAATTGGCTCAACTTCGATTGGGAAAAGAGACAAGCTTATACAAGCTCAAAAGCTCGTCTCTTTTCCCAACAGAAGTTGGTCCAATCAAAGATATTACCACACCCACGCTGTCTCTCTCTGGACATAGGCAATAACTGTGTTGCATTTAGGGTAATGCTACTAAACTGTCCGTAGGTGAATTAGGAACAAATCGGCGTGCTTTGTCTGGCATCTTTCCCATTTTACAACCAGTTGAAGCTGAGAGTAGCTACCAGGTAATAAGGAGGGCATGTCTATAATGCAGTCATGGCATGTGGATCGCAGCTTCTATAGACATACTTGCTCTAGTTTTTATCTAGCTAGCACAGATACTGGAGCAGGAAAGCCATGGCAGCATGTGCTTCAGCGCAGGCCCTGAGTAATTACCTGGGTTGCTAGCCCAGGCTGCTGCCGCTTCACGGCTTCGGTACCCAAACTAGCCAGAGTAAAGCTGCAGCTCAGATAGATACACCTGGGCTAATCACAGCCCAGGATTTGTATAAACCTACCCAGAGGCAGGCTGCAGGGACTTCCACCCTGCAGGTGAATGCTGTAATATGGGGCTTTCTGTGTACTTACTTACATGGTAAGCTCTTTGAGAGCGGGACTATCTTTTTGCTCTGTTTTTGTACAGTGCCTCGACACTGGAGTCCTGGTGCCCTGCTTCAGCACAAATGATAATAATGATAATGCAGGATAGGTGGAATCCACAACTATAGATAGCCAGATTCCTTTCCTTCCAGTCTGACTGTAAGAGCTTTGTGGGAGAGACTGTTACTATGTTTGTAGTTGTGCTGTGGGGCTCTGACCTCAGATGGGACCCCTCGTTGCTTCTGTGATACAAATAATTAACAATAATAAGTAGGTATTCTTGCATGTAGCTGTCTATTAGTGTTTAAAGGGTTACTTTCTGTTCTCAGATCTATGAACACAACTCTTGCTGGAAAACGTCAAAGGTACCCAGCGTGCATAAGCAAGGCCAAAATGTGGAAGATTTCTGAGCAGCTCTCTTCTATTTCATCTTGAGCAGAAACATGGCTGATATTGCCAATGGCATAAAAGTCAGTCGAAAGCCAGATAAACTGTGAATGGAAATGAGAGAGGTGATGGCATGAGAAAGGCCAGAGGAGGGTATTTCATTGACTAAAGAAAAAACAGAGTAGAAATTGAAATATGTCACATTGCTTCATAAACTCATGCAACCAAATCCTGAGAGGAAAGACAACTCACACCTCCTTTTGGCTCCAGCAAGTGCTTCTCCATACCTCTCAGGGTTAAGCCTAGTTGCAAACACAAGCACTGTTGGGGATATTAAAACTGGCTCTGATTTGAATTCATGCTCACTAAGCTGCAAAGCAAGTTAAAAAGGAAGGAGACTTTTGGCAACAAATTCTGCCATTAGTAAAAAGGCAGCAGAAGAAAGGGATTTTCTATTTGTTTATCCGAAATTGAAAGTATCAACACTTCTATCTTGAGAGGAGCTGCTCACTGGAAGTGTTTGTATTGTATGCAGAGACTGTAATTAGCGCAGTAATTGGCTGGCGGTCTGTAGGGGATGTGTCTGATTTAATATCACAAGAGTAATCATGTTAGTCCGTATCCACAGAAACAACGAGGAGTCAGGTGGCACCTTAAAGACCAACAGATTGATTTGGGCAAATAAATCTGTTAGTCTTTAAGGTGCCACCAGACCCCTCATTGTTTTTTTGATTTAATAGGGAGCCTTTGCAGGTCTTTACAGGGGGATTGCAGTCCAAAGTGCAGGAACCTGTATCGGCATTCCTGGCTCTGGCTCTGGCTTCCCTGCAATCCCGGAGAAAGGCATTTACAGTCAAATTGTTCAATTTTAAACCAGGTGTTGTAGTGTAGTCAGCAGTCCGCTCCATGACTGGAATCCAGGCCAGAACGGGTAGGTCCCATGTGCTGTCAGTGGATAGCATGGGTAATGTTTCCTTAGTATGGCAGCTAGAGAGCCAGGAAGACCTGTATGGGTCTCTCTGGGTCCAGCAGCCTCAGGGAAGAATCCCCTTATAGTCATCCCTAAAAACTCCTCACTGCCAGCTGACAAAGGGTTCACTGTCCTGTAACAAACGAGAAGTCCTTGTGGCACCTTAGAGACTAACAAATTTATCTGGGCTGATACAGACTCACACGGCTACCACTGATTTGAAACCTGTCCTGTAACAGCAATTCTTATCGGACCTGACAAACTCACTACAGCTAACAACGTCCAAGAGGGTCGTCTAATGAAAGCCTATGTGATACTTGTGTTAGTGCTGCGAAGAGTTGTGAAGGCTGCCAAGTTGTTACTGCTGCTGTTCTGGGCACTCTGATGGCAGCTGCACTAGCAGACAGTGCAGCATGTTAACTCAGCAGACCCTGATGTTACTCATGTAGGAAGACTACAGGTTTGGTTCGGTGGCAAAGATACTCGGCCAGGTTTATTGTTAACAAAGCACGGTACTGGTGCCCTGGCTCAATGGTTACTGGTACATTAACACCCATATGCCCACAACAATGGTACCCGCTCAGTCATCACACCAGGATGCTGTCCCCTCGGCAAGTCCAAAGGTGCCCTGCCTGTGACTTCTCCTTTTATACATTGATACAAACAAATTATGTATTACACTTTAGACATTGTTAGTTACCACCTTTCTCCTTGTACCTGCTACTTTGGACTGTGACACTGAATGGAATACGGGAGACGTATGATATTATTGACACCAATATTATAAAATTGAAAGGAGTCTGACCAGATATGCCATGTAAGGTATCTGTGAAAATGTTATGATTTGCCAAGTATGATAATCTTGTTTATATGTTTGTATCACTTTGTACGGTGAGGTATCGATAGGTAGAGTGTATCCGCATTTCAAAACTTGTGCTACGTTTCTGGGGGACACCCCCAGACCGATTGGCATTCAGCACTGCCTAGCCTGTCTGATGGCCCATCAGCTGTAAAATGAACCCACTGAAGGCCGGGGACTACACCCTATGACTCATCAAAGCACGCAGAACTGCCAACTGTAACCTATCATTTAAATCAGCTTCTGTAGCAAGTGACTGGAGGATAGCTAATGTGACACCAATTTTTAAATAGGGCTCCAGAGGTGATCCTAGCAATTACAGGCCGGGATGCCTGACTTCAGTACCAGGCAAACTGGTTGAAACTATAATAAAGAACACAATTGTCAGACACATAGATGAACATAATTTGTTGGGGAAGAGTCAACATGGTTTTTGGTGAGGCATGATTTCCTTTTACAATCTACTAGAATTCTTTGAGGGGGCCAACAAGCATGTGGACAAGGGGGATCCAGTGGATATAGTGCACTTAGATTTTCAGAAAGCCTTTGACAAGGTCCCTCACTAAAGGCTCTCAAGCAAAGTAAGCAATCATGGGATAAGAGGGAAGGTTCTCTCATGCATTGGTCACTAGTTAAAAGGTAGAAAACAAAGCTGGGTAGGAATAAATCGTCAGTTTTCAGAATGGAGAGAGGTAAATAGTGGTGTCCTCCAGGGGTCTGTTCTGGGACCAGTCCTATTCAAAATATGCATAAATGACCTGGAAAAAGGGGTAAACAGTGAGATGGCAAAATTTGCAGATGATACAAAACTACTCAAGATAGTTAAGTCCCAGGCAGACTGCAAAGAGCTACCAAAGGATTTCTTAAAACTGGGTGACTGCGCAAAAAAATGGCAGATGAAATTCAATGTTAATAAATGCAAAGTAATGCAAATTGGAAAACAATCATAGAATCATAGAATATTAGGGTTGGAAGAGACTCCAGGAGGTCATCTAGTCCAATCCCCTGCTCAAAGCAGGCGTAACACCCATTAAATCATCCCAGGCAGGGCTTTGTCAAGCCGGGCCTTAAAAACCTTGAAGGATGGAGATTCAACCACCTCCCTTGGTAATCCATTCCAGTGCTTCACCACTCTTCTAGTGAAATAGTGTTTCCTGATATCCAACCTAAACCTCCCCCACTGCAACTTGAGACCATTGCTTCTTGTTCTGTCATCTCCCACCACTGAGAACAGCCTAACTAGATAGTTGAAGGCTGCTATCAAATCCCCCCTCACTCTTCTTTTCTGTAGACTAAATAGCCCCAGTTCCCACAGTCTCGCCTCGTAAGTCAAGTGCCCTAGCCCCCTAATAATTTTCATTGCCCTCTGCTGGACTTTCTCCAATCTGACCACATCCCTTCTGTGATGGGGGAAACAAAACTGGACGCAATACTCTATGCATGGAGGGGAATAATCACTTCCCTCGATCTGCTGACAATGCTCCTACTAATACAGCACAATATGCCATTAGCCTTCTTGGCAACAAGGGCACACTGCTGACTCATATTCAGCTTCTCATCCACTGTAATCCTCAGGTCCTTTCCTGCAGAACTGCTGCTTAGCCAGTCGGTCCCTAGCCTGTAGCAGTGCATGGGATTTTTTCAATCAGCTCTAATATATAATAGTAACCTATAATCATTTTTATCATTTGAGGTGTGTCTTAACACAAAGACGACTGCTTAAGGTTACATGTGCGTCTCCAGAATTCTTATTCTATCTATCCATTGCCAAATATGTAGCATTACAGCTTCTCAGCAAACATATTGGCCAACTGGTTGCTAAGAGACTATAGAAATCTTAAAAACCAAAGTATCAAATTACAATAAGAAACTCTATAGATAAGGTAACAAAATAATAAAAAATACAATAAACACTCACATGAAGTATTCTTAAGACAATAATTTTGATAAGTGTTCTTCCTATGCAGAAGTGAACAATCTAATTCTAGGAAAATCTTTATTGGTCTTAAATTATTTTCCTTCTCCTAGGAACATAATAATGACCCTACTGAGTCAGACCAATGGTCCATCTAGTCCAGTACCTTGGCTTCCAATAATGGTCAATGCCAGATGCTTCAGAGAGAGTCAACAGAACAGGACAATTTATCAAGGGATCCATCCCCTGTCATCCAATCCAAGCTTCTAGCAGTCAGATGTTTAGGGACATCCAGAGCATGGAGTTGCATCTGTGACCATCTGTGACTATGCTCCATGAACTTCTCTAATACTTTTTTGAATCCCGTTACACTTTGGGCCTCCACAACATCCCCTGGCAATGAGTTCCACAGGTTGACTGATGTCTTGTGTGAAGATATACTTCCTTATGTTTGTTTTAAACCTACTGCCTATTAATTTTATAGGGTGACTCCTGGTTTGTCTGTTTGATATGTGATGTGATTTATAGCAATACCTTATTCACTTTTCCATTTCTTCCTTTTTGGTGAACAATCCAAACCCCATGAATGATATTTTGCATCCGTAGATCTGGGTATGAACAGTTTCAACTGAACCCTGGTGGCAGAGGGCAACTGAAGTTGCTCGCTGAGTTTGTTAGAGGTTTGGCATACTGAATGGTTTGGGCAAGGTGGAAACAAATGAATCAGAAATTTCTGGGAGGGGACATACTGACAAAGAGTCTACTGAATCTTTAAACAGTGCCAAATTATTCTGAAAGCCCAACTCAGAGCTTTTCTTTTGCCATCTGGTCCATTGGTGAGCCCTTGATCTAGCCTAAGTCTCCATTAGGATAAGGCATGGTTGTTTTTAACTGGATGGCTCTAAAGGGGGTGGGGGAAGCTCAAAGACTCCAGCAAAGCCCATATTCTGTCCAAGCCTCACTGAAGGGAAGTCCAGCAGAGCACAGATGATTATATTTGGAACACCTGCTACTACAGTCTACCGAGAGTGCTGCAATCTCATTTTGGTGGCTCATGTGGGTGGAGCTTGGGAGAATGCCACTATTTTTCTCCTGTTCCAGTCATCATGGTAGAACCCTATCTGCCTACAAACAGGTTTTTAACTGTTGTTCTGCATAGTTTTAAAATGTGGCTTTATGGCTTGTGTAGACACTGAGTTTAATATTTTTCTTGATGGCAGCAGAAAGCTGTAGAAACCTACAGTCAGTGGACTTAATCAAAAGCAGCCCAGAGGTTCTAGGGAGTGCAGATTTGCACCTGATCCTACATACTTAACACATGAGTGCCAATCATAATTACTTTTAGTAGAAGAATAGCAGGAAGTCTGCTTTGCACATAGCTACATAAAATAGCGCAACCTAATTGTCAGGATTCAGAGCCAATAAGAAGGCATTACAATTGCACCTTGTACCACTGCCCAATATTTGGTCAGCATGTACCTGAACATTTGCATAGACAGCAACCTCACAAAATTCTCTCCAGTCTAGGAAAACCCTAGGTCCTAGTGCGACAGTATAGCTATGACTACAGAATGTCACTGTGATGGGTTCATCCCAGGGTGCCACCTGGAACTGGGTACCAGTGAGCCCCCTGACCCACCAGCCTGGGCTCCCCTCTACAATGTAATGTTATGACAAGCTGCCAAGCCCTCCAGGCTTCTGCCTGCATGTTCACCAGCATACATACAGGTAAGGATACACTGAGCTGCAGTACATGCAGGCAGGCTCTTTAGCCAGCCCCTGCATGGGAAGGCTTCAGCTAGGGCACCTCTGAGTTCCTAAGGGACAAACTCCATCTACAGTATAAACCAAAAATTATGCCATCTTGCACTGCACAGCGTAAACTCATAAAATTTACTCCCTCTCTCAGTGTGGAGAGGAATATGCAATAGTTTTCTCCCCCGAGTTAGGATTCCCACACACTGGTTTTAGATAAAGTAAAAACAAATCTATTAACAACAAAAGATAGATTTTAAGTGATTATAAGGGACAGCCAACAGATCAAAACAGATTACCTAGCAAATAAAAAAACCATGCAAACTAACCTTAATATACTAAATAGATTGGATATGAATAGCAGGTTCTCACCCTAAGTGATGATACAAGCAAGTTGCAGATTCTTAATGAGCAAGCTGCACTTGCTTACAGCTTGGAATTCCCAGGTATTCCATTCACCAGCTAGAGATCTCTTTAGCCTGGGTCCAACACTTCCCCCTGTTCAGTCTTTGTTCCTCAGGTGTTTCCAGGAGTCTTCCTGGGTGAGGAGTCAATGAAGAACCAAGATGATGTCACTCCCCTACCTTATATAGCTTTTGCATACGGTGGGAACCTTTTGTTTCAACGCTTGCTTCCCGTGCCGGTCAGCGGAAAAATACTGGCATCCCAAGATGGAATCCAGCATCAGGTAACCTGGTCACATGTCCCTATAGTGTCATAGCAGACATTACTTAGTGGCTGTCTATAGCATCCTCAGGAAGGCTCCCCAGGTGGGAGATAAGCATCTCCTAAGGCCTATTGTTCTCTCTCTAATGGCATTTCCCCACCCAATATGTAGGCTGAAAACATCTGGTCTAGTGGGCGTTCCCCGGGTGTAAACACATTTGTAATACAGATACATAGTCAATATTCCTAACTTCAGATACAAAAATGATACATGCATACAAATAGGATAATCATATTCAGCAAATCATAACTTTTCCAATGATCTCTCATATGACCCATCTTGCATAAAATACATCATAACTATGTCATAATCATAGCATAATAATATCACTATGAAGAATATGGGGTGCAGTGTCACAGTCACCCCAAGCATGTTTCAGTAAAGCATTGCAGAGAAAATTACAGGGTCTGCATAACTGTCTCAGGACAACAGTAGGCTAGGCCTGTCTAGACTCAAGTCGCCAGGTACCCAATGTCACCAACTATCACAATATCTGTGGGTTTTCTTAAAACTCCAGCTCCTGGAGTCAGGTGATTATGCGAAACTCTCAACTTTCATTTAAAAAAATAAAGAAGGAAAGAAAACCTGAATCCTAAAAGCTCCCATATTAAAAGGAAAATGAAAAAAACCCTTCTAAGCCAATTTTATGATTTTTCTGGTGGTGAGGCTGACTCCTGGTCTTCAAATCACTGGAATTTGCAATACGAGTCTGTTAATTAACACAGAGAAACACCATTTCTATTTTCATGGGCAAAGCTTAGTACGGGATAAAAATAGTATTAAAGTAATCCGGTTATTGGCATAGGAAATTCCCTCCATACAAGAGGGCAGCATGGATGAGTCGTGGCTCTATGGGGGGAAGAGAGTTCTTCCTAATTCCCAGAAGCTGTTATGAATTTCTTAGGCACTAGGAGATATAGTGATTAAAAAACGCTATATATGAGGGAGGTGTTATTATTACTGAGGGTCAAATGATCTCTTGTGAGATGTGCCAAGCGACCAGGCCCTTCCAGCAACCTAAGTGGGGAAAAGAGTGACAAAATGGCTGCTCCCTGCCATACAAAACCAGTTGCCTTAGTAACTAAACCAGTTCAATCGTAAAGCACTTGCACAGGAAGACTAATACTGGAGATTCCTATGGCAAGCTGAGGGAAGCAAGGTGACAACTTACAGCTCATGGAAAAATATGGCAGAAGGAAGGTTTATATCAATTAAAATGGGCACAGTGTGTGTGTGATACAGCAATTATAAGTGTGATTTCCCAAAGAATCAGTGTCTGAATGAACTAACATAACTAATTCCATTTTTAAACATGTCCAATTCACTGAAGTTTCTCTTTCTGATTCTAGCAAAATGGACTTGTGCTTTGTTTTTTTTAGACGCAAGTAAATCAACATGCGTTCTCTGATGTGTGAATTTATCCCTACAATGCTGTCTTTGGAGTTTTTTTAAACTTTCCCCACATAAGTGCAATTAATCTGTAATTCAGTATTTAATTCTAGTCCCATTTCTAAAGAAAGAAAGGGAAAAGAAATGACATTTGATCATGTCAGAAAAGGGTGAGCCTTTTAAACAACCAACTGAAACGAGACATAATTAAGCCCAAAATCGCTCTCACGTATACATTTATCAGTGCAAGGACCACATCTGCATTAGCACTGCTAAATAGCTAACACCCTTTGAATAGCACTGTTTGTACTGATATCACAACCCTTTATTCAGCTGGCCTTTTTATTTTGAAATTTTGTGTGTGTGTGCAAGTGAAATACTGTGATAGAGTGCACGAGTGATTTTTTTAAAGCACATTTCCATGTTTGTCCTTGCAATTTTGAGTTGAGCAAATATTTGTGAGGATAACTACATTAAAGATTGTGAGGCATTTAGATGCAGCAGTAATGAGGCAGAATGGATAGATGGACAATAAAGTAGATTTGCACCTGCTCTTTGCCCAGATACATTTGGATTCCTGCACATGCATTGAAAATGTGGAGGCGAGACTGAGGGCCCATTCCAACAGTGCTGGCCTCATGCATTAATAGGGTGACCAGACAGCAAGTGGAAAAATCGGGACGGGGTGGGGGGGTGGGGAAGGGTAATAAGAGCCTATATAAGAAAGAGACCCAAAAATCAGGACTGTCCCTATAAAATCAGGACATCTGGTCACCCTATGCAATTAAAGATCTGTGGAGAAAAAAAAGAAATACACACGATTTTGACTTGTAGTTGACATTCCTTCCCCTCATTTATCTGGGCCACTATTTTCTTCAGGGAACTCAGAACATCACTGGATTCCTATTTAGGTTCTTGCCTCTCCCCTCACCCCCTCGGCATGTGAGCACTTCACTACACACATGAATTTGTTCATATAACACTCAGGCTAGATAGGGAAGGAGCAATATTCCCCTTTTCCAGAGGGAGGGAGAAAGGAAATGATTTCCACAGAGGTGAGATAGAGTCTGTGGAAGAGCCAGGAACTGAACTCAGTGTGGGTCCCGAACAATAAAACCATTCTTTCTTCCTTCTCAAATGTATTAACCTGACTTTACCCGCAGTAGAGAGTCCACCCGTGGACTGTGTAGGAAAGAACCAGACATCACATTTGCAAGCAGCTGGTGCTGTCTACGATCCCATGGAGACTCTGAACCCACCAGCTGTTCTGTGGATAACTAGATTCACCTGCACCGTGGCAGCTGCATCCCTGTTCGTTTTATTTTTACTCTGCAGGCTGCTATCAGACTCAGATCTGCTGCCTGTACAGAGATAGATGCACTGTGGAGATTGGTCTTTTGTACCTCCCCATCAATTTCATTTACCGGTTGGACCTTTATATTGGCTATTTACGACAGATAAGAGGATGTCAGTCTGAGCTGTGGGCCCCACAGCAGCAAACCTACCATGAGCTGTGCTTTTAGATGTACCTGCTGTGTTGGCTCAGTCAGCTGCCATGGGGTTTGATGAGGCTGATAAGCTGCTGCTGTTTCTATTCTGTGATTGCAGGCATCACTTTTCCCCACAGTGCAACCTCCAACACCAGAGCATTGCCATGTCTGCAGCGTCTGTTGGCTCACTTCTGGTCTATTTATATTCTCAGCATGGTGTTTCAGCTTCCAGCCAGTGCTCCCCTTGGAGCTGCACAAACTTTTTATATCCAAAGTAAAAACAGAGGTTGGTTCTTTTCTTTCTTTTTTTTGTGGAGTCGGAAGGAGAGGAGATTGGTCCATTTCCAGTTTAGGGAGTGTGCAGTTTCTGGCATTTTGCTCTCTGATATTTGCAAGAAAGAAATACAAATGTTGTGGCTGCAACTGGATTTTTCTATTCTGGTACACTCATGGTCCGTTCAGTGAAAACCCTGGAAAAAGACTTTGTATTCTGCAGTAACATCTCGAATCACTGTCAGCCGAGTATTGCAATCCATAGAGTGTGGGAGATCTCAGGGAATCTGCTTGTATTTTCTTTAGACATTGTCATCACCGTTTTTTTCATCCAGCTATCTCAAAGCACCTTGCCAGGGTGAATAAACATTATTAGTGGCAGAGGAAGCATTGTCTTGTGATTGAGGCCCTGGAGAAAGACCCAGTTCTGCCACAAATTTACCATGGGCAAGTCAGCTAGCCCCTTTGTATGTCAATTCCCCACCAGTGGATGCTCACACTTCCTTTCTGCTACCCTTTGTCTGTCTTGTCTATTTTGTTTCTAAACTTGTCAGGGCTGGGAATGTCTCTTGCAATGTGTAGGCACAGTCCCTGGCATGGTGGGGGCCTTTTGGCACTCCTGGACTTGTCAAGTGCAGCCCCCTCTCAGGCGTCAGGCCTTTGGCGGTCACCAGGCTCTGGGTGGACTCAGAGGATTCTCCCATTCTCAGACCAGGCCCTGCTGGAAGCACTCTGGTACTAACTGTGATGACCTCAGCAAGTCCGAAAAACTCACACCCTGCAGTTCTGTCTCCTTCTGGACAGCGATGGTGGCAATCAGTGACCAAACAGTCTCCTTACAGCAAAGTATCACTTATTTAGAGCAAACATATTTAAGAGAGAACAGATCACGAAGAACAATCAAACAGCTGATACGCATGTCTAGCTCTTCCCTGTGGCTTCCCGTTCCTTGGATTTGCAAGGTCCCAATTCCTTCTTCCACATTCTCTCTCTGTCAACTTCTGACAAGTGACCCCCTCTCCCCTTCTTCCCCTGAGAAAGTGCTTTTTGACTGTGAGCTTTTTATCTCCTGGTGCCCATCCTGGCAAAAGAACTGTGTCACCTCAGCCTGGGTCCTGGAAATACCTCACCATGCTGCATTGCTCCCAGTGTTTGCTGGGATGGTCTGATGTGGCAAGTCATTGGATTGCCTTTCTGCACAGTCTCCATTGAATTAAAGTATTATAGGTGTGTAGTAAGTATTCCACTGCCCCCTGTATAAGTTAGATCGTAAAGTCATACAGGAAATTCTAAAAACCCAGCATACAATAATTTCCTTTTACTGACCCAGTCACATAGTGTTCATAAAATTGTTACATCAAAGTACTCAGCTGGGAACAAGACTCATGTTCCCTGTGTCCCAATAAAGTGTCTTCCCCCCTGCATCAAGCTGCCTCCTTATAAAACATGTTTGTTTTATTTCTTTCCATTTATAAAGTGCACCCAGCCTGCCAAATCTGCGAGTGCACAATAGAACGGTATGAAAAACATACAGCCACATTTCCACATGGACGATCAAAATCATAAGAACATAAGAACGGCACTACTGGGTCAGACGAAAGGTCCATCTAGCCCAGTGTCTGTCTACCGACAGTGGCTAATGCCAGGTGCCCCAGAGGGAGTGAAGCTAACAGGCAATGATCAAGTGATCTCTCTCCAGCCATCCATCTCCATCCTCTGATGAACAGAGGCTAGGGACACCATTCTTTACGCTTCCTGGCTAATAGCCATTTACGGACTGAGCCACCATGAATTTATCAGTTCCTTTTCTAAACATTATTATATTCCCTAGCCTTCACCAACCTCCTCAGGTAAGGAGTTCCACAAGTTGACTGTGTGCTGTGTGAAGAAGAACGTCCTTTTATTTGTTTAAACCTGCTACCTAATTAATTTTATTTGGTGACCTCTAGTTCTTGTATTATGGGAATAAGTAAATAACTTTACCTTATCCCACTTTCTCCACATCACTCAAGATTTTATATACTCTTATCATATCCCCCCTTAGTCTCTTTTTCCAAGCTGAAGAGGCTAGCCTCTTTAATCTTTCCTCATATGGAACCCTCTCCAAACCCTAATCATTTTTAGTTGCCCTTTTCTGAACCTTTTCTAGTGCTAAATATCTTTTTTGAGGTGAGGAGACTACATCTGTACACAGTATTCGAGAGGTGGGCGATCATGGATTTATATAAGGACAATAATATATTCCCAGTCTTATTTCTATCCCATTTTTAATGATTCCTAACATCCTGTTTGCTTTTTACTGCCTCTGCGTACTGCGTGGACATCTTCAGAGAAACTATCCACGATGACGCTAAGATCTTTTTCCTGACTTGTTGTAGCTAAATTAGCCCCCATCATATTGTATATATAGGTTGGGGTTATTTTTTCCAGTGTGCATTATTTTACATTATCCACATTAAATTTCATTGCCATTTTGTTGCCCAATCACTTAGTTTTGTGAGATCTTTTGAAGTTCTTGACAAGCTGGTTTGGGTCTTAACTATTGAGTAGTTTAGTATCATCTGCAAACTTCGCCACCCACTGTTTACCCCTCTTCCAGATCAATTTATGAATAAATTGAATAGAATTGGTCCAGGACTGACCCTTTGGGGAACACCACTAGTTATCGCCTCTCATTCTAAGAATTTACCATTAATTCCTACCTTTTGTTCCCTGTCTTTTAACCAGTCTCTCGCCATAAAGGACCTTACCTTTTATCCCATGACAGCTTAATTTACGTAAGAACCTTTGGTGAGGGACCTTGTCAAAGGCTTCTGGAAATCTAAGTACACTATGTCCACTGGATCCCCTTTGTCCACATGTTGTTGACCCTTTCAAAGAACTCTAATAGATTAGTAAGACACGCTTTCCTCTTACAGAAACCATGTTGACTATTACTCAAGAGTTTATTGCTCCAAAACATCTGTAGTCTATAAGGTGCCACAGGATTCTTTGCTGCTTTTACGGCCCTTGCATTATCCTCTTGCCATCCTCCTGTTCCTGACTATAACCTGGAGATTCCCTATCATCAGACTCTCCCCTAAGAGAAGTCTGTGTCCGATCCACGTGCTCCTCTGCAGCAGTCGGCTTTCCCCCATCTCCTAGTTTAAAAACTGCTCTACAAGCTTTTTAATGTTTAGTGCCAGCAGTCTGGTTCCACTTTGGTTTAGGTGGCGCCCATCTCTCCTGTATAGGCTCCCCCCATCCTCTACGCCCATCACAAGTAACTGCCTTACAGACTGTGTCCACCCAACTGATTTTCCTGAAATCTTCCAGGACGACATAGAAAAGTACCTCAATGTGTCCCACAGGAGAGCAAATCTGGGGTTGTTCTGACCTTGTGTAAGTGTGAGTTCGAGTGAAGACCCCTTTAAGAATGCCCTGAAGCAGCCTCATTTCCTGAGTTTATATGGATGGTACCGTATCACTCAGCTGACCTCACACTGTCACAAGTGGAGATAGAGGAGAGGCTGCTCTTCCTCTCATTTTCCTTCTGACTTCACTTGAGGGACGGCGGATTTACACCAGCAGAACAGATCTGCATCAGGCCTGAGGTCTCTAAAGAAGCCAGGATCCAAAGTGCTCGCTGCTTTGCAGGTCAAAGCCAACGCTTTCGGATTTCGCCCGCAGAGGAAGCGGAAGCAGGTGCCACATACAGAACAGAGGGTGTAGAATGTTCCCCATGGAACCACAGCTGAGTAAGCAGGTCTGCTGCATTAGGCACTGGCTGTGATGCTGTTTATTTACTGTGCTATTTATGGAGCAAAACACATTTTTTCTTACCATAGCAACAGCCCTTGGTGTTTACAGCACACTTCCAAGTTCTATATGAATCATCGCTAAAGTAATCATTGTTGTGACCACCAGACTCCAGCAAGCATCTTATTATGTAGAGAGCCCCTGGAATATATTTAGTGGATATTTTCATTTGCACTCCCTGCCCCCTTCCATAAAGATCTCGTTGTTTCAGTGGTTTGGTCTAGCTCCATGGGGATTCTGCTTTCAGGGCACTTGTCTCAGTCAAGGTAATTACCTGAGCTATATAGTTCTGTTCATATGAAAATGCCCCATTTGTCAAGGGAGCAGGTCAGCTAGTTGTACTCTGTGTCAGGGGAGCTCTTGCCAGTGGTTCACCTCTGTAGTTTGTCTTGTGTTTTTTCAGTGATGTGTCCAGTTAACTGGGAAATACACACTAACTCCTAGGGGGGAGGGATAGCTCCCTGGTTTGAGCATTGCCTTGCTAAACTCAGGGTTGTGAGGTCAATCCTTGAGGGGGCCATTGGGGATTGGTCCTGCTTTGAGCAGGGGGTTGGACTAGATAATCTCCTGAGATCCCTAATAATCTCTGATCCCTCTTGTTAGAGGGCTTTCCCTTCCCCATGTTCTTGTCCTGCAGACAGGAAGCAGAAGTCCAAAGTGCAGGCAATGCAATGTTTATTGGGGTTAGTTCCAAGCAAACATATCTGTAGCTCTGCACACTGGCAGAGTCTGTTTCCCAGTGTTCCATTCCCAGCTCTGATATCACAGAGCCTTGCCTATGTCTCCATTACCCCCTCCCCACTTCATCCTCATTAGCAGGCCCAAATATACCTGCAATGCATGTCCACAGTCATACCCCATGGGAGAGACAAGGAGTGAGGCTGTGTTGCAGTCAGGGACAGGCATTCCTTTGGTCTTTTAGTGTTTTATACCTTCCCCCTGCCACCCTTTGCCCCTTCCGACTGGTTGCTTGTCCTTGCCTTGAGATAGGGGTTGAGGCCGTATTAAAGTGTGCTCTCCAGTAACACTTCAACTGCTCTTATCTGTTCCCACTGTACTAACAAGCCCATCTGACTAGGCAGAAGCAACATACACAATCTTTGTCTTTTGTTCACACATATCTATAAGGATAGAAGAGTATCAAAAGGTCAAACCCAAAATTCTATCTCAGGCTGACAAACAGGCTTATGTGCTAACACATATCAGCTCCTAGGACTGGGTATCTCTACAAATTCCTATCAAAGTACCTGATGACTTTGACTACAAATGCCTATCAGGTATTTGGCCTCTGAAGTCACCAGTCATGGTCATTTGACAATCGTGTCAGGTTGACTTTGAAAGTGTCTTGAGCCGCTTGATTCCTAGGAGAACAGGGGCTGTTTTATTCGCTCTACTCAACACTCTCTCTCTCCACATGCAGATAAAGGGAGATGGAGCAAAGCTCTGAAATGTGATATAAATGAACCCGCTTTGGGCAGATTCTCTAATGCTTTCACCTCTGTTGATGAGACTCCTGCACCACCCTCTCAATCCCAATTCTTGCTCTGGTATTTGCTGAAGAATGCACCACATGTTTGCAGCCGAGCTTTGCTGCAGAGAGCTGGGAAAGTGTTAGCAGTTGCTGAATGTTAACTAGTGGTTTAAGGACAAGAGTCAGGACAATTGGATTCTGTTCCTTGCTCTGACACTGGCTCATTTCATTGGTCTGTGCCTCTGTTTACTATTTCATAAAATTGGTGTCATTTATAGATTTTAACTTCTGATGAGACAGATACTTTTGCTGGTCTCAGAGGGACTGCGTGTTTCTTACTTTGCTGCACACTGGAAGCTTCATGGCAGCAATGAGGAGAAAGCTATGATGCTTGGGCTCCAACCTCACCCCGCAACCCCTTGAGCTAAAGGATAATAGTGATTAGTGGTATGAAATATATGCCATAACATGCATTGTGCTGGTCTGATTGCATGCAGCAGAGGGCAGTGGTACTGTGGCAGAGCGGACTCGCTCCCACCCACTTTCTAGCCCACAAACAGCCTGGAGACTCTCTTCTGGTTACACACCTCATGTTGTTTATTTACAATGTTCTTGTCCACCACCTTGACAGACTACGCAGCCTCATATCAACAGCCTTCAGCTCCTAGAGCCATGAGCGAGCTCTTGCCCCAACTCTACAAGCCTGCCTCTCCCACTCCACCCTGCCAGCCTCTTTGCACTTCCTTCCTGGGCCTTCGGTCCCTTCTGGGCTAATGGGTTAATTAGCTTTTTAACTCCTCCAGTCCAGCCCAGTCTATCAAGTGGGAGCAGTTCCAATAGTTAGTGGTATTCCAGGGCAATGAATTGGAGTTGCAGCCTCAGGAGGCTGGGTCAACTCTCTGTCACATGCCTCCTCCCCCTTGCCTGAAAGAGAGATTTTTCTCTCCTTTTCTGTCCTTTCCCTCACTTACCAGAGCTGTCAGTCTGTGGGGGTCTCTCTTGGTCCCTGGGGTGATCCTCTAGGTCATCCCTATGGTCCCCATTCATTTTCCACCCCCAGAAATCGCACTTGGCAGGGGGAGGACACCCCCACAGCTCCATTTCATCCTCCTGCAAGTCATGGACATCCTGGGGGGTTGCTCAACCTCTTGTCCCCCTTTGGTATCTGATGGAGGATTGAGGGCATTCTCCTCATCCCACTGATTGCTCAGGGCCTCGGGTTCCTCAAACTGCATCTCGGCTTTTTCTCTTTGGCATTGTGGCATGGGGAGCTCCATGGGTCCCTCAACCTCTACTGAGGGGCTCAGGTTAACTTTCTCCATCCTCCTTACCTCCTTAATTTTCATTCCTCTCAATTTCTTGTGAGACACTCTTTTCTTTCCCTTTCACCTGAATTAGGCCCTGTTGTCTAGGGGTTTCGAAATCTGCTCCCTCTGGTTTGCTTTTTCCTCCCTTCGGCCTCCATTTCCTCCTCTCAGGTTTTCTGTTTCTCTACCAGGGCCTCCAACAACACCTTGTTTTCCTAATGGGAAGGGGCTCCAATCAGTGCCCAACACAACAGGGTGGGGTAATCTGTCTATCATCCCAACTTGCTTCCAATTAAACCTCCCCTGGACTCCCTGGGGTACCTCAGCGCTTTCTATCCCAATGGGCACACTTTATTCTCACAGATGCCCTTGGAAGTACCAGTGGGGTGTCACCTGCTCCCTCTAGATCAGGGAACAAGTGGAAGCCATGTCTACCAGGCCTCTTCAATGTTTCCTCCTCACCATTACTGGAATGGTGGGCAATTTCTTTCCTCTGTCTTCCCTCCACTCCCAACCCAACCAGAAAACTTGGCAATACCACATTCCCTGTAGAGGGAGTTTTTTTTCATGTGCCCCTGATGCCTGCACTGGGCTCCTCCTTCTTCCTCTCCATCCCCTTGGCAGCTGTGGGTTCTCCAAAATTCCTCCTGAGTTCCAGGTGTAGGGTTGGCCCTCTTTTCTGAATGGGTCCACCTCCATGAACTCCTGAGTCAATTTTACCACTGAATCCAAAGTGATGGGCCGATGCTGTCTAAGTCTAACCCACATCGATGTATTCTCAAGGAGGCCCTGCAGGAACTGTTCCAACACCAGAGCATCTGTTTTTCTTCTTGTATGGAAAGGGGGTTTAGGAGTTTTCTAAATTTACACATGTAAAACACTTTGAGATCCCCTGATGAACACTGTCAACAAGGAGCAAAATGCATACTAAGAAGGCATTCCTGCTTTATGGAAGCAGGTACTATGATGTAACCTGACTTACAACTCTGGTAACAGTGCACCTATGTGTTTTTTTGTGTTGCCAACCTCACTTGGCGTTAGAACCTGCGACCGTTCAGCACTAAAAAATGAGCCTTTACTACTTCAACTAAAGGACTCACTTTCTGTAATGGAAGCACAAATAGAGTCATTACTGTCTGTGGATCAGCTGCTTGAGGAGGCTGTGCAGCCCATGCTGAACAATGGTTTACATTTGAACACATAGATGCCTGGCTGGGTGTCCAGTTCTGAAAATGGAACCCCTAAGAGTTTATTTGATAAAGAGATAAGTGGTATCTTCTTATAAGTGATAAGAAGAAGTAACCCGAGCAATGTGAGACTGTTTTCAAGTGTATAAGAAGAGATTGCACAAAATCTGTCAGAGAGAAAGCAGCACCCCTCAGTCTTTCTAACCCATGGTATGAGGTGCCTGGATATACATTGTTTTTTGTTTGTTTTATTTAAAATGATAAAGTCAGAAGAGTTCATCAGTGAACGAGGCAATATTTTCCTTTGTGATGGATCTGCTGCTTATGGTTTAACCACAGGTCCCAGAATGGGATTTCACTTTAATTAGTGCAGCTGGCAGAGGTCTTGTTTCCACTGTCATCCCTAATCGTTAAGCACAGAGAAACAGATGCATCAAAAAGTCCCTTCCATCTTCTCTTTTTCCTTCCCATTATACAACTGTTCATGTAAATCAGAGACTATGCTAGCATTTACTAATAACTCAGAGCTAACGTGTACTGAAGCCAAAGTCTCCCTGTCAGTCCACCTGAGGCTTTTCTACGTATCAATTTAGCCCTTAAAATAACTAAGTTTTGGGGATAATCAAAAGAGATGAAAGTTTCAGGAAAAATAACTTTTCCTTTTATGGGATGTTTTTGGTGGTTGCAATTTATGACCCCACATATGCCAAAAATGGTCACAGGGGAGACAGCAATTATAGCAAACTCATGAAAATTTGGTAAAGTGGATGGAGCTAGAGAGGGATGAAATTGGAGGAATGGAACTGAAGATGCGCTCAGAAGAGGCTCTAAAACCACTGGCTACTGCTGGGGAATTCTATGCCAAAAATTAAAAATTCTGTGCCGAAAATTAAAAATTCTGCACACAATATTTTTAAATTATGAAAATTTTATTTGTCATAATAATACTATATAATCACACCAGTTTCAATTATTTTGTTAATTTAGTTTTAAAAACTTGTCAGCAAGTATGTCTAGCAATACAGACGCATACAGAAATTCCCCCAGAAGTAGAGTTAAAGAAACCACTACAACAACCCAGTTCCTTTTTCTCTTCCCCCTACCTCCCCAGAGGCCAGCTGTAGCCCCTGCCCCCAGCCCAGACACTCACACTGCCTACCCTCCTAGAGCCCAGGGAGCCAGAGGGAGAAAGAGCCAGATGCTGGGTCCTGGGCTTGCACAGTTTCCTGTGTACCACTGCCTTCTTTCTTCAGGGCATGCTAGGAACTGCAGCTGCTGGGAACCCTTCCATTCCCTCCTCCTCCTCCCAGACTTGTGTCCCATTTGTGAGCTGGGCTTTGCTGGGCCCAGCGGCCCCTAGTAGCAGCCGACATCTCTGCAGCCCATTTTTGTGGGGAAGAGGGAAATTCTGCACACCTAACATTAATTTCTGCAAAATTCTGCATTGTGCAGTGGTGCAGAATTCCCCCAGGACTAACTGGAAAATTGGTCAGTACATGGAAGAGCCATCAGTATTTCTGAGAAGGCTCTTCCTACTTACTATTAGGGTTGGCCAAGCTGGTTTGGACAAAGCCATCATCAGGTCTGCGTAGTCCCATTTTATCAAATTTGGTTTGCTTTTTAGTTGAACAGGGACCAGACTTCACTAGTTGTGATTGGAACAGTTCACTCCGTGGCTGTTGGCTTGTAAACTTGACTTTGGGCAAGTGCAGCACTAGGACGTTGTGGATGCTACTAATAAACTACTAATCACCTGGTGTTATCCTGAGCAACAATCCCTCCTGAGAGCTTATGCCTGGGGCCCAGATACTCTTGAGCCATCTGGGATCACATAAGGATCCCTAGAGTATCCGAGGTCTTTCTCTGCAGCATAGACAACTACCCTGCCTACTCTTTTTGCTTTATTGTGCCTTCTCTCTCTCTCCTCTAGGATTCTTTTATTTGCTGTTCTTTTAGTATCGTCTATCAGTTTGGTCTCACACCCAGTCACCACCTCTACTAGGAACCTGAGCAAGAGGGATTCAACAACTCTTATTCCAAGATAGCAACAATTTTCCACCACTAAGACCTTAGATCCAGCCAAGCACTTATACGCATTGTGGCGTTATTGATATAAACTGGGACCATATAGAACATGGGTTGCAACCAAGGTCCTGTAGTGGCACCAAATCCTATGTAAAGGGGGTCATATAAGGTGTCTAAGACCAGGTTACGGGGATTACTGGTTTGATTATGCTATCTGTATGTCTGTATCATTTTGTAGTTGAAGTTATGAATATGGCTGTATGTGTCTGTATTTCAACTTGTGCTGTGTTACTGGGAATGATCCGACAAGTTGGTGTTAGCTCTGCTTAGCCTGCTTGATGGCCCATTAAGGACCATTAGCTACACAATTGACCATTGAGAGGAGCAGATACGCCTGTGACTCAGCAAGGGTGTGCAGAAACTGGCCCATGTGACTGCAGACTCCATTTTGCTGTAACTTTCCACAGTAAGAACAAAGAAGTGTCCTTACACCTGAAAAGCCTATATAAGGCGGAGGCCTCATCTCCATCTTGTCTTCAGTCCTGCTTCCTACCTCTGGAGGGACTTTGCTACAACTGAAGCTCTGCACAAAGGACTGAATGACCCATCCCAGCTGGGGATATATTCCAGAGACTTGATTTAAACCTGCAGTTTACTCCATCACTGCTGCAAGCCTGAACCAAGAACTTTGCCATTACTGTATGTAATGATTCCATTTAACAATTCTAGCTCTCATCTTTCTTTTTGCTTTTATGAATAACCTTTAGATTTTAGATTCTAAAGACTGGCAACAGCGTGATTTGTGGGTAAGATCTGATGTGTATATTTGACCTGGGTCTGGGTTTGGTTCCTTTGATCGAGAGAACCTTTTTCTTTTACTGGGGTGTTGGTTTTCATAACCGTTCATCCCGGATGAGTGGCACTGGTGGTGAACTGGAGACTGGAGTGTCTAAGGAAATTACTGTGTGTGACCCGTGGTTAGCCAGTGGGGTGAAACCGAAGTCATTTTTGTCTGGCTGGTTTGGTTTGCCTTAGAGGTGGAAACCCCAGCCTAGGGCTGTGACTGCCCTGTTTGAGCAATTGGTCCTGAATTGGCACTATCATGGGTCCCGCCAGAACGCATCGTCCACGCATTGCATAATTGAAGTATATGGGAGCAACCCCATTTGATCAAGGCCTAATAAATTAGAACAAGACACCTGTGAGTAGATCAGTATTATCATACTTATTTCAGAAACATGAAATAATAGGAAACTTATAAGAAAATCTCTTCTCCTTGAGATTTTCAACTGAGTTTAAACACCTAAGTTTTCAGATAAGCATCAAAACTTGTTTGTGTTTCTCCAACCTGATGCTGAAGACTTTGTTCCTCATTACATCCCAACTATGAATTTTTTGGATGATGCTAGCTTTATTGATGGAGAGGACCCAGGCTAATCCAATCCACTGAAATGAATGAATCTTGATTGACTCATTTGGGTTTTGAAGCATAAAAAATAGTCATGTATGTTGTACATGCTACTCCACAGGTATTGCGGGGGAAAGATTCTCAGTGGTTTGAGCATTAGCCTGCAAAAACTAAGGGTTGTGAGTTCAATCCTTGAGGGGGGCCATTTAGGGATTAGAGGCAAAAATCTGTTTGGAGATCAGTCCTCCTTTGAGCAGCAGGCTGGAATAGATAACTTTCCCCCCCCGATATTGTATGATTGTTTTTTATTTTATTTTATTTCTTTTTTGTATTATGGAACCTTTTAGCAATTCCCATTTCATCAGTAGCTGGAAACGAAAGTCTCAAAGTTCTTCCAAATCTTTCTTGGTTCTTTGGTCAGAATAACCAGGCATCTCCCATAACACACCACATTGTGCTTAGTTTGACTTTGAAAACAATAGAGTTTGTGATTGTGCCATAGAGATATGCATAAAGTCTCTGATGCCTCCAAGCCTGGCTCACTACCCAATTGCAGCCCCCCTGAAAATGGGCTTGTTTGTTCTTTTTATTGCAGACATCTCTTTCAAAAATGTAAAAGGCTGCTATGAAAAACCCCATTGTGTTCTTGCAGGCCAGATGGCTAAAGGGGCATTACTGCTCTGTCCCCATAAAACTGTCTGCTTCTCTGCAAGCATTAACAAGGCAATATATTTTTTAAAAGTCATTAAATACTTGAGATTTAGGTAGTGGTAGGTATTGCTGTTGTGGGCTTGAAGATGCTTTTAAAGTCCTTCACGTTGTCCTTAAAAACTCTGCTGAAATTAGGTTGCCTCAGGAGACAAATAAAAATAAAAATATCCCTCTAAAACAAAAAGTCAGCGAGGCTCCTGAGATCTGCTTTAGCTAGAAACATTATCTTGTCGGTTATGAAATGCCGTTTAACTTCCTGCCTGAGAGGCAGTTTTAGACTTGTATGGGTACAATAAAGAATCTCTTTCCTCTGTAGGACAGTAGCTAGCCTGCTCCTTCTATAGGTGCCTTTTCCTGTCACAGTCCAAATGCCTTAGCAGAATTAAGTACCTTAAGTCCAGATACCCCAGTTAGCAAAGCAAAGGATGAGAACAAACACAGAGTCATGGATTCCAAGGCCAGAAGGGCCCATTGTGATCAGCGAGGCTGACCTCCTGTACAACCCAGTCCAGAGAATTTCTCCACAATAATTCCTACATCAGATCTTTTAAAAAACCACCCAGTCTTGATTTGAATATTGTCGGTGGTGGAGAATTGTTCCAATGGTTAATTATTCTCACTGTTAAAAAATTTACACCTTATATCCAGCCTGAATTTCTCTAGCTTCAAACTGCAGACATTAGACCATGCTATACCTTTCTCTGCTAGACTGACAAGCCTATTATAAAATATTTCTTATCCATGTGGATATTTATAGACTGCAATCAAGTCACCCTCTTAACCTTCTCTTTGTTAAGCTAAATATATTCAGACCCTTGAGTCTATCACTATAAAGCATGTGATCGAGTCACTTACAGTTGTCGGCAGTCAAATTCTTTATGAAGGACCACACTGTGAACATCTTACTTTGTTGAGCAGTTGCTGTTTCACGTATCACGTGTTGGGTAATAATATGAGAGGTCTTTATGCTTGTAAAACTAAACTGGACTCTTTATTAAGAGAGCTATTTGCAGAGATCTGCAATTGCAGCTAGCACTCCAGTCACGCACACACAGACTGACTCCCCAGTTCCTCCTCTAAACTCTTCCTTCATGCAACCTGTGCTTCTCCTTCCAAGTTCCATGCAAGTTGCAACAGCTGCTATAATGTAAGTAGCTGCTCCTCACTTATAATGGGTTGGGCCTGGATTAGAGAGCAGAGCTGCCAGTAAATCTTAGGTGCTGCGGGAAATGTGTTGATGATTCAGTAAGTGGCACTCTTCTCCATGTATCTGTATTGAACTAGTGTTCCAGCAGAGCGTTCTGTGTTTTATTTTGGATGAAACATAAAATTGAGGACCTATTTGTGATCTAGGAGAGTAGGAGCTAAAATTAACCCTGGTGTCCTGCACGATTCAGTTTGGATAATAACTGTAAATTTGCTTCAGTGCTATTCATGACTTCCACTATTCATTTTTTGGGGAGAATCATGCAAGGAAATTTGTCCCACTCCCTGCAAAAAAAGTGAATTGATGAAAAAAATGTGTCAAATACATACAGAAATGTGTATTTGTACAAGAGCCTGTAAAAATAAAATCCTAAAATGTTTCCTAGTGTTTTGTCAAAAATTTTCTTACCAGCTCTAATTCACAGAGACATTTATAGCTGAAATCCATCCCATCCACACACAGCCCAAGAAACTGGGCTCTGCAGAGATGTGAAATCCACCCACTGGATGCAGGACTGCTTCCCAGTAGCCAGAAGCCCCTTTTTGTTGGGTCTATCTCAGTACTTACATGACCCTCACTACTCTGGTATCTGAGCAACTCACTAACAATAATGAATTCATCCTCACAACACCCCTAGGAGGAAAATATCATTATTCTTACATTACTGATGGGGAACTGAGGGCTGAAGTAACTTGTCTCAGATCACACAGTTTGTGTCTGGCACAGCTGGGAATCAACCCAAGCTCTTCAGAGTCAGAATCCAACACCTCTACCACAGCATCATCTTTCCTTGCACCAGTTGCCTCAGTAGCACCAGCATTCCCAGACACAACTTACCTAGGATTGAAGTGATGCAGAGGGCCTTACAGTGAGCCGCAGCAATAGCTAGAGGAGGAAGGCTGGTCCCATGGTTTGGGCATCATCCTATGACTTGGAAGACCTGGCTTCAGTTCTTTGATCTTCCACAGGCTTCATGGGTGATCTTGGGCAAAGCTGTCTGTGTCTCAATTCCCCATCTGTAAAATGGGGATAATAGCACTGCCCTGCCTTTCAGGAGTGTTGTAAATGCATTAAAGATGAGGAGCTCAAACACGAATGACATGTCTTCATTTTCATGGCCCATCATTCCTCATGGACTTTTGGGATGTTGATCCCAGCCTTCATGGTTCACTGGTTACATTTTCAAACAAGCACCTTGTGCTTTCTCCCATGCTGCCCCTCAACATGAGAGGAGCTCAATATAATCATTTGGATCGTCACTTCATTGTCCTCCTCTATACAAAGATATGCTAATGAGTGAATATAATGTAGCTGGAATATGCTTCATGCAAAAGGTCCTTTGTAAGGTATCATTACAAAGTTTATAATCTACTGAGTGTGATCATCCTATATGTATAAATGTACCACTCCTATATCTGAAACTAGAAATATGAAATATAACTCTGAGGGCCTATTGTAATTATGCAAAGCATGGACCATTAACGGTGGTTTGGAATATTGATGACTCCCATTAACCAGGACAATTATCTGCAGATGGCTATGTTTTACCTGTAAGTCTTCCTGTATACGTGTATGCTGGCTAGTGGGCAATGAAGACTTGCAGTGACATGTGATCATATCCCCTGAACGGGAATCCATCTTTAAACTGGTGTCTTTCCATTGAGAAGGACGGGGTGGGAACCTAGAGAGGGACAAAGGATTCACGCCTTATGCAAAAGATATATAAAGGGATGGGACAGAACAAGGTGGAGGAGCCATCATGAGGAATCCCCTAGCTACCCCCTGAGCTGGAACAAGAGCTGTACCAGGGGAAAGAATTGTGCCCAGGCCTGGAAGGTGTCCAGTCTGAGGAAAAAACTTACTGAAGCATCTCTGAGGGTGAGATTATCCGTATTCAGTTTGATTAGACATAGATTTGCACATTTTATTTTATTTTGCTTGGTGACTTACTTTGTTCTGTCTGTTACTACTTGGAACCACTTAAATCCTACTTTCTGAATTTAATAAAATCACTTTTTACTTATTAGTTAACTCAGAGTATGTATTAATACCTGGAGGAGCAAACAACTGTGCATATCTCTCTATCAGTGTTATAGAGGGCAAACAATTTATGAGTTTACCCTGCATAAGCTTTATACAGGGTAAAACGGATTTATCTGGGTTTAGACCCCATTGGGAATTGGGCATCTGAGTGTTAAAGACAGGAACACTTCTGTTAGCTGCTTTCAGGTAAATCTGCAGCTTTGGGGCAAGTAATTCAGACCTTGGGTCTGTGTTGGAGCAGATGGGTGTGCCTGGGTCAGCAAGACATGGTGCTGGAGTCCCGAGCTGGCAGGGAAAGCAGGGGTAGAAGCAGTCTGGGCACATCAGGTGGCAGCTCCCGGGGGCGGGGGTGGTTCTATGATCCAACTCGTCACACTCTCCTTTGCCATGAGGCCTACAAAAAACTCAACAACAGTGAGGCTGCTGGTGTGCCAAAAGCCTTGCCTATCATGCTGACCAATACCGTTTTCGTGTGCTCCCCCATTTGTTTGTAGCCATCTATTGTCTTTTGTGTTACTTAGATTGTGAGCTCTTTGGGGCAGGGACGGATTTTTTTGTTCTGTGTTGTATTGTGCCTAGCACAATGGGGTCCTGGCCCATGATTAGGGATCCTAGGTGCTACTGCAATACTACTGCTACTAATTATTATTAATTATTATTATTATTATTAATAATAATAATTAAATAAAAATATTTATTTAATACTGTGGTAAAGGGTCATATAAGTATCAAAGATTGGGCCTACCTACATCAGTGAATCTTACACTTTGTACACTTGAAAGTGGTTTTGTGGCATAAACAATATCATGCAATTTACGTTGAGAAATTTCACTGCAGGAATAGCAATTTTGAGCTGCAAATACTCTCAATATTGCTGTCAAAAGTCTTGGAGTAATCTATAGGCCGGTGCATGTTTGCATTGAAGAAGTTCAAGTCCTGAACAAATATGTAAATTCCAATGCTGTTAAGTGGATAATTTGCAAAATGGATAAAGGAGGATAAATCCTTCTAATAAATTGCTCCCTGCATATAATTCACCCAGCTCTAATCTGCCGGCATAACAATGGGAATAGAAAAGTCTGCAGACAAATTAAATGGCTTCCTCTAAGCGATGTCATTTTTTCAAGTTCCCGAGTCCAAAAGTCCCTTTTAAAATGATTTCTGGCTTGGGTTTTGACAGCTTCTATTGTCTTTATTTCCTGATATGTTATTGCTGTCGCCTGTTCTCAGTTATTTGAATGTTTTCTGCTCATTAGGGCATCTCAATCAAAATTCAGATTTTGATTGCATCGTTTCTCTGAGCCTGAGAACAATGGCAAGACCGAGTCAGGGCACTGGGATCAAAGTGATGAACCATAATTATTGTCAGTGACACGAACAGTTCATTGTACTTGGGGATCTGTTTTCACGCAGCTTAATGATCTGTCTGTTCCATTAACTATTCCATCAAGCATGTGTTTTTTGCAGTATCTATTATTGCTGCTAGCTGATTGCACTTTGATATGATGCTCTTTCAACATTTCACCAACTTTCAAACTTACGTGTCTTTCTTGTCCGGATCAGAGCAAGTCAAGCTGATTCACATCTGTTTGAATGTGAATCTTTCCTAGTTTGCTTTGGTTCGCAGCGCTGGGATTGACGGGAAGTGGTTTCTGAGGCTATTCAGTGGTCAGGAGGCTAAATCAGGTATTCCTATACATGCTGTCCTGATTATAGTGTAGACATACCCTGAGACACAGGTACAAAGTCATTTTCTGCTGTACTCATGTTCCTAAGCCTTTATTTTAAGAGGGAAAACTTTTCACCTCTGATCACCTCACGGACATCTGATCCACTGTGTGAATCTCTAATGCATATTGTACCAGACACACACACACACACACACACTCTCTCTCTCTCTCTGCTGGCTCTTGACATCTTGGAAACCGGCTTATGATAATTCACTTCTTTGTTACTCTTTTGTTCACCACCTCAAAGGTAACAATGCTGAGGTGCAGAAGAGTGTTACCCAATGAACTTGCATGTGCAAATGACTACAGCTGATTGGCCCCTCCTGACAAACCTGAAGAGTAACTCTGTGTGCACACAGAGTGCAGAATATGCAACGAGCCTTGCAGTGCAGTTTGGAGGAGTTGCAATGAAGAGGACCACTGGTCTTGTGGTTAAGGCACTGATTGGACGTTGGCCAAGTCTGCACTAGAAACTTTTGCCAATAGAGCAATGTTGTCTGGAGTGAGATGATTTTGTGTAATATTTCTATACCAACAAAAGCCCTACTACAGATGCAGTTATAACAACATACAACTGTTTTTGCCTGCATAGTTTATTTTTCTCACCAAACCAGTGTAAGCTACATTGACAAAGGTGCTTATTTTGCTGGTACAAGCTATGTCTGAGCTAAGAGGTTTTGCTGCAAACCTTTTCTAGTGTATACCTTACTAAAGTCTCAGGAGATCTTATTTCAGTTCCTACCTCTGCCACAGGTTCCTCCGGTGACCTTGAGCAAGTTACTTAATCTCTCTGTGCTTCAGCTCCCCATTTTTAAAATGCAGACAGTATTTCCATTCTCCGCTTACAGGGGAACATCTTGGTTGAGGCTGCTAGGTAGCATTGTAATGTAAGTAATAACCAAGCACAGATTTTAGAGGAAAATAGTCTATATCTTGATACCATTGGGAGCCTAGATCATCTCTTTGCCATCAGAGGAGGCTTTTGGAATCCATTCTTTAGGCTGAAAGGAGCCTTTTCAATGTCAGATGTTAATGATATTTTAACGATAACATTGTAAAAAAGTTAATTTTTGTTTGTGTTGTGATGGGGCAAGGCCAGATGACTACAGTAAAGTACTGAGGAACAGGTATGTTAGTCCCAGGCTAAACAAATCCCTAGTACCCTGGTAACCAAATGGCAGTTGCTCCAGGTTAATCAAGGCACCTGGAGCCAATTAAGATCTTTCTAGAAGGCAGTAGAGATAGCTACTTTAATTAGAACACCTGCAGCCAATCAAGGCAGGCTAATCAGGGCACCTGGGTTTAAAAAGGAGCTCACTCCAGTCAGGCAGGGAGGAGCCAGAGGAGAAGGAGCGTGTGTGAGGAGCTGGGAGCAAGAAGGCGAGGAGCTGAGAGTGAGAGAGTGTACTGCTGGAGGATTGAGGAGAACAAGCATTATCAGACACCAGGAGGAAGGTCCTGTGGTGAGGATAAAGAAGGTGTTTGGAGGAGGCCATGGGGAAGTAGCCCAGGGAGTTGTAGCTGTCATGCAGCTGTTACAGGAGGCACTATAGACAGCTGCAATCCACAGGGCCCTGGGCTGGAACCCGGAGTAGAGGGTGGGCCCGGGTTCCCCCCCAAACCTCCCAACTCCTGATCAGACACAGGAGGAGTTGACCCAGACTGTGGGTTCCACCAGAGGGGAAGATCACTGAGGTGAGCAAATCCGCCAATAAGCGCAGGAGCCACCAAGGTAAAGGAGGAACTTTGTCACAGTGTCTAAAGAGAAAATTAAATAACGTTATGTTCTGCCATCACAGGCTGGATTTTGGCACAAAGACATGACTAGCAACCTAACTAGAAATAGGCTTGCCAGACCCACAACTGTCATATCTAGGGGTGAAATCCTAGCCCCATAGAAGTGGAAGATTTGCCAGTGGGGCTTGGATTTAATCTTTAGAGCCGAATCTTCCCAGAGTTCAGGGACGGTTAGATCTGGAGGGCATCTCTAATTCTAGCCTCAGTTTTTGTACCAAAGCTGAGAAGTAGGAATTGGATCACCTATGGGTTGGTTCTTTTAATTAATTTGAGGGAATGCAAGTAACCAACTAATTTCCTCACTTGAAAACTTAGGATCTGTTTTAGTTTTCCTCCTCAGCTATGCAGATTTTGATTCTATCCTTTCTGGGGGTCACTCACTACTAGGCCCCAGGCAGCTAGTCTGTAGCTTGGACAGCTATCTGCAATACATACATATCTTGGAAGCGGTCTTGTGGCCACCATTTCTTTCCTAGTTTCCTCTCCCCTCAACAATAATTACAGCAGTAAGTGGGAGGCTTATTGTCCCGCAGCCTATTTTCAGTGACATGAGAGCTACATAGCAGTGAACTGATGTTTTATTCTTAGAAACATCTTTGATCTCACAGGAGCATCACTAGCAAATGATTTCAGAACAAATACTGTCAATTCATATCAGTGGGCCCCAATTCCCAACCCCCATCTCCCTTTTAGTGTGTTCTGCCCGTGTGTTGCAGATTTTTTTTTTTTTTGTTAAATGCGTATTATTACATTTTATAAAATATTTAATGCTGGTGAAATGCATTTTAAGGGTGTAGCTTTTTCTTAGATACAGCCCAGGAGTTTCATGGGGATACTTTGCAGGATTATTTGTGAATGTTTCCCTCCCACTCCCCCTTCCCCTCCCACATTCCCCTGGTGCAAGATGAGAGCAGCAGCCACACTTTGCGGGAGGGATAGCTCAGTGGTTTGAGCATTAGACTGCTAAACTCAGGGTTATGAGTTCCTTCCCTGAGGAGCAATTTAGGGCTCTAGGGTAAAAATTGGTCCTGCTGTGAAGGCAGGGGACTGGACTCAATGACCTTTCAAGGTCCCTTCCAGTTCTATGAGAGAGGTATATCTCCATATACATTTGGAGTGTTTGCCTCTATTGAGCTAAACTCTGGATTGAATTAGGTTCTCCTGTCACTAGTATACTTAGCCTCCAATGGTCTTCTTAAATCTCATGTGCATATACAACACTCCTTCCTTCCCTCATTAACTATAATATACATCTGGTCCTCAGTGTAACCATTACCAAGGGGCTCCATAACATTCTACTTTTTCAAAATGTGGTATCTCTATTTGCCCATACACAACCCCATGTGGGTTTCTTGCACACACAATTGTACCAGCACGATAACCACTATGCACAACTGACTGAATTTCTGAATGTAGCTTTCAGGCACACAGGTGAAGCTAGTGAAAAAATGATTTGGTGCATGGATTTCACACATTGAAATGATGGCACACAAAACCTGCATGTATGAATGATTGCACAGGAAAAGCAATGCACAAATAAATACAAGTCTGCTTATTATCATGACTATTGATGCCTTCTGTTGCAGTAGTTCCCATAAGCCTCAGTGGGGGTCACTCCCATAGTGCTAGGCACTGTGCAAACACATAGGAAGATGTAGTTCCAATGCCAAAGAGCTGTCAATCTAGAAAGACAAAAGGTAGAAGAAAGTGGTGCACCACTGAGCAGAGTGATGACAGGTGTGTACCCCTTTGAAAATGTAGCCAATAAGATGAACTGCTTTGTGGGTTAGCACTGGTCCGAGAGGAAGGGCAGCGCTTAAAGTCTGTAGTGAGACACAGGAGACTTAAGTCTAGTTCCTGACTTTACCACAGACTTAGAACATAACATATAAACCCTCAGTGTTCCCGTTCTCCATCTGTAAAATGGGAATAATGGAGCTTTGTTTACTCATCTATTGAGAAAGAACTTACTTTAAAAAATTTCAATCTCTCACCATGGGTATGTCCAGCACCTAGCACAATGGGGCCCTTCACTGCTATTGGCATAGAAATATGATTAATAGCAATTCTGGTAGAGTGGCTGCTCACTGAGGAAATCACATCTTCTGCCAGTTGTGCTCCCCCGGTGCTCCTCACCTGGGTCTCATCATTAGCCTCCCATCTACAGCCACCAAAGTCACAGTGATTCTTATTCTAGCCAGGTCCCCTTTTAGAGATCATCAAGGTTTTCACTCTGGACAAAGGGAATTGCTTGGGTGCAGCACAAGTTAATACATGGTTCTGAATGCGCTGCCCACATGGTTCTTCCAGACTCTCCTGGCCTGAGACCTTAATTCTCACATAGGAAATCACTAAACTGCCACTAGACCTGTTAGCCCCTCACCTGACGCTTGTCCTGACCTTTACCCCTAAGAAGACCAGTGTCATGTTCCGTATTCACCAGCTGAAACATGTAACTGTTTGGCTTCTTGTTAATCTACCCTGCATGAAGTCTATGTAACCCACTCTCGGGTCTAGTATCTCTGGCCCCATCAGGTCAACAGCCATAAGAGGCTAATAAGTCAATGAGAGGATTTAAGCATGTAGCTCAAGCAGTTGTGACTTATGCTCTCAGTTTGACAGGTCCCCTCTTCAAACCCTGCTGACGGTCCAAGTGGGCCTGGTTACACCCACATACTTTATATCTAAGTTAAATATCCACGAGGCTGTTTGCTGGGCTGTATCAGCGTCCTCTGCGGCACCTACAATCATTCTATAATGCAGCAGGCCATAGAAGAGCAAGCATAGAGAATCATTGGAATATTAATGTGTCTGAATATCATGGTTTACAGTGTTCTTCTGGCATCTCTATTTGCAGGGGCTATGTTCTGCAGGCTGGAAACAATAGTTTTGAGACAAGAATAGAACTCAGTGGGTGCTGCCTACTGCCAAAGAAAACAATGCAGCACAGAGCTCAGTTATTCCCATTCAAGTGACAGTTAAATAAAAATAGCAAATCTATTGAAATTAACTACACTGAGCCTTTCTGCACTCCAGTGACAGCTCAGTGCAGTAGACAAATTGTGGGAGATCATAGAAAAAAAACTGTGGGCATCTTGGTTTAACCAGCGAAACTTCTAATCATTCCCATTGGGGTAACTCAAGTGCTTGTTATTTCCGCATGGCTGGCTTTGTTGTACGCATTCAATGAAGGTTACACTGTAACTCCTTCTAGGTATTTGCTGGCACAGGGGATCAATGCACTAGCTTTTCATAATGTGACACTGAAATTGGATGTGTTTCTAAAGGATGCTCTTTACTTTAACCACAAGTTATGGGGTATCACCATATTCACCTGTTTAATAGAGACGAATAATTCCCTGCACTGCAGGAAATGCTGGGTGAAATTGTATGGCTTGCATTATGCAGGAGGTCAGACTAGATGATCCCTTCTGGATTTAAACTCTATGAGATTTGGGTTCAAATAAAAGCCCAAGTGCAAACACATTTGATGCTCTTATTCCAGCTCCCAGTGGGTGCTGGCCACATCACAGACCTGCCACCACTACATATAAGGGCAATATTGTGCTTCAGGTAGACACATGCTGTCTTGGGGTCCCCTATCTTGGCTCTCCCAATCCTCCACCCTCAACATCAGAGTAAGCATGTTCACAAAGGTCCTCCTCGGTTTAAGGGTTGCCCATCACTCCCAACTTCCTCCATCTTCAAGTCTCTTGATGCACTGTGAGCAGCATGGAAGAATTGGTCTTTAAGATGGTTGTAAATGTTGACAGGGCTGGAGCTTTGTGATAAGAGTGGACTAGACTCCATGACACAGAAGGTGCCTTCTAGTCCTATGTCGCTATGTTTTTTGAGCTCAGGTTGGTTGTAGCATCCATAGGGCAACATGGAAGAAGGCAAGGAGTTGATTGCACAAGAAGCTGAGAAATGGGCTAGTACAGGCGACAAAATGGGTGGACACAGGTAGACAAAATTCTATTCTATTCTACTCTGGTCTGTCTAGTCTATTCTATTCAGATTCTTATACTGCACTCATCACTGTAATATCGGAGCACGGTTCAGTAGTGCATTTAGTTACATGACTAACATCTGTTAGCCAGACAAAAGACTTATCTTTCCTGCCCATCTCCCGCCTTCTCAGAACTTTAAAAATGGCCACTGGATTGAGCACCTTAGTTTGTGTTCAAGCTAATGCTGGCAACGCTTTTGTATTCCACAAACATTCTTGAAAATAAAAAACTCACCCACTCAAATTCTGTCCAATAAAATATGGTTTTAAGAGATTCAGGCTATGCAGAGCTGAAATGAAATTTTTCAACTCAGCTCCAGGAATCAAGCTGGAACATTTAACTGCAGGAATGTTGAATTGTTTCACTTTGATCTGAAATGTCAAAATAAAATGTTTCCAATAGAAATTTTTCAGCACTTTCCATTCTACAAAAACATGTTGATATTTCAACATTTTATCTTAATTTGGAACCAAAAACTAATTTAAAACAAAATTGGAATTTTCTATGGGGGGAGAGATTTCCATTTTCAATCAACCCAAGTCCTAAGTCCTGCTACTCATGCACTTCTTCTGTCTTGAACACAGGATGACTGTGTATCTCGCAAGTTAGCTTGCATATCTCACTTAGGATATTTTGCGTACGGTTAAGCTATCAGCCTAGAAGGAACAAAATCTATAAAAACCCACATATTTTCCACCCCAGCAGCTAAAACCTTCATTACAAGAAAATAACCTTTGTTCTGAGGTGCCTGCAGTGACGAATGAGGTAGATATCAACAGTAATTATGAGCTGGCTTCACTTTAGCGAACAGTTCTGCTTCTTTTTCTTTGGAGAGATCCGTTCAACCAAGGTCAGATTTCTCCAATATTCTTATTCTCCGGCAATATGGATGATAATCTGTCTCCCCCTATGAACGTGTGCAGACAACTAGCTTTTGTCACTTATCTGAGGAGCCTTCTGAAAAGTATGTGCAGGGACAGAAAATGACCCCAAAAAAGGACTTTTAAATTCAGAAGAGAACAACATGTCAAAATTCTTTAAACCATGATAAATGTACCCAAAGCGTCCCAGCTCTTTCCGAGCAGCGCTGAGTGATGGTGATTTACGACTGTGGAGAGTTTTCTTAAGCGAGTGGTTTTCAAAGTAGAAAGAAAGGTCACCATAGCTGAGGCCTTACGTAGTTTATCTTGCTTTCCTGTAGTCTGCCATTCCCTTTGAACTAGTCAATGTCAGAGCAGAGCTGTCGCTGCTGGGGAACTACCATTATAATAATAATAATGATCATCATAACAAAAATATATACACATGGATTGTGTTTTGGGGCCATATGACACCACAATATAGATAAAAGTTATGAGTCATGGATGAGCAAACTCGATCTTGTCAGGCAAAAACAGCTGATCCCAAAACACGGCAACAACAAGCAAATCAAGGAAGTCAAATGGAAATGTGCTACCAAGGCGCAATCTGCACCATTTCAAACAGATCCACTGGTCAATCATTTATACTTAATGACAACAACAACAGCAGCAAAAGAATTGGTGAAATCTTCCTTGGAAGATGAGATTCTAGGTGTAGGTAGGAGAGAGGAAAAACATTCTCAGCAACTGGCCCTTCCCTGTTTGCCATTGATAACAGCATTTTAAGCATTATCTCCTTATGAATTCCTTCAAAGGTGATCTCGCTTGGTTTCTGATGACAGTTGTGGTAGGGGCCGTGAGGAAAATATTTGAGTTTGTTCTGAACTCATCCCTTGATTTCTTGAAGGCCTGCAGGACTGTCCAGTATGGGAATGTATGGGCTGAGATTTCCACAGCAGCCTAGAGAAGAGGTTCTCAACGTGGGGGTTGCAAACAGATGTCAGGATGTTGCAATGAACTTGCCCTTTTACTATGTTGCTAAATTGGAATGCTCCTGGCTTGACCAGAGCGGAATTCTAGGGGGTCCTACTATGGGAAAATGTGGGGAATTCTGCCCTCGGAGACTTAGATGCACAACTTCCATTAGATGTAATGAGAATAGTGCATCCAAATCCTTTAGGTGGTGCATCCAAATCCCAAACTCCAGGGGAAACTCACCATGTACAGACAGACAGCACAAGCCCTTTGAAAGAAAGCTGAATTGGGACCTAATTCATTTTATGCTGGCCTCATGCACAGGGGTGAATTTCCCCTATAAAGAAATAAACTATCTGGATAAGTTGTCGTTGTGTGAGCTCAAAAGCAGCTAACAGATCGAAGCTGAGAGCAATTGTAAATGACATCAGATTGGTTAAACATGCTGGTTGGCATCTGACAGATGCTCTATTTCGTACCCTTGTTAACACTCTGAAAGAAGAGGTACAATCTACACTGAGCTAAGTGTGCAGAAAAGGACGAACTGGCAACACAGCATGAGACAAGCAAGAAACTGCAGGATGATCTGAAGGTTTCAGAAAGATGGGCCTTTCTCAACAGAATGAGATTCAACTTAGATAAATGCTAGGCCAAATATTTTAGGCTTAAGGAAAAATAACCCCCAAGCAGATGGAGAGAGTGGGAGAGTACATCACAGAGAATGGGGTGTGCTTCTTAGAAAGGGAGGCTGTGGGGAAGGATCTGGGAATTATAATAGATAAATTAGACAGGAGACATCTATGCAATTGAGCAGGAAAATTTAAGCTGGGATATATTCCTTGTGGAGATAAATTGAAGAATCAGTACATGGATCTGGATAAGGGTTAGGCCATAGGTTGGAGCTTAGGTTGGAGATCAAACCAGGGCTGCGATTTAGGTTCAGATTAAATTTATGAGCAAAGCTTGCAAGGTCTTGGCTCCATTCAAACAGTAGTGGAAAAAATTGGATCAGCCTCACCCCCAAAAGTGGAGTGAAATTGGCTGCCGATGCTACTGACAATTCATCATTATTGTTTTGTTACAAAGCATACGTTAATTTCATAGTGCTTTGCAAACATAATAGAGGCATGCTGTCATGCCCTCAATCAAATCTAAATAAGCCAAATAAACAAAGACAACATTTAACCAGAGCGTGGGTGAATGGATTATTGACTGTGAAGAAAATGAAGGGTTGCTTGAAGAGGCTGGTTTAAGGGAGGTGTTTCAAAGAGAGAATGGATGCTGGAGGACAGAGTCCAGTGCAAGGAATCGAATGTTCCAGGCATAGCAGGAAGCATGATGGGAGATGTGAATCTGGGAGTGAGAAAAGAAATCCTGGGACGAAGTAAGTTGAGAGGACTAGAAAGAAGATAGAGAGTGGGATTGTAGGGGAGTCCTAGACTGGAGGTAGAAGTAGCCGTTAGAGTATGGTGAGCCGTGTAGGGAAGGCTGGAGAGTGGAATGCATGAGAGCTGGTTGAAAAACTTTCTATAGAACAGTTTTACAGTAGAAAATGCAAATGTCATCAAAATAGAAACATTTCACAGGAACATGTCAAGTTCAACAAAATTTGCAATGGAAAAGAGTCAAAACCATTTCATCTTTCCTGTTTTGTTTCCATACTGTTGAAACCTTTCATTTCAATAAGGTACATATATTTCATTTTGACTTTATCACTTTAATTTTCTTTTGCTTTTTACTATATTGTAATATATTTTAAGAGTTTAATTATATTTATATATGTAGTGAAGTGGAGTGGCTTCCCTCCAAGCCAGAAGAGGAGGAACCACCCTCTGTGCCCAAGTGGGTGGAGCCAGGACTACCTCACTCCTCCCACCGGAAGGGGATAACAGGGACAGGAAGTATAAAAGACGGAGTCTCCAGCTCAGTTGGAGCTGAGACAGTGAGGGTGGCAGACAGATTTTGCTCGCTCCTGGCTGCTGACTCTGGTGCTGAGCCCAGCAGCACCCTGCCCGCTGGGGAACTTATGTCTGCAATGGATGTGCAGGGACTGCCGCTGGCCACCTACCCAGATGAGATGGAGGATGCACTGCTGATCCAGGTACACCCAAAGGGGAGGGGAGGAAGTGGCCCTGGGACAGCAGATCTCAGTCTGGCTGTAGCTCTGCCTGAGGCTCAGTCGATGTCTTGCGTTTCAAATCCCCGTTGACCCAGTGGTGGACTACTCTGCCTCTGTTAGGGCCCTGAGTCAGGGTCCAGCGGAGCAGGGTGGACTCAGGCCCCACCTGCCATCCACCCCTGGAGTAGCAGCCTCCCCATTCCAGGCCCAGAGGCCTGCATTTGTTGGTCATCTGCTGCATCTAGGACGCCCAACCCCTGGGACTTTTGCTCTGTCTCTGCTTCCCACATCCCTGCATCAAGGGCCCAGAGCTAAATGACTGCTGGATTTCCTCTTGCTCCTGCTGAAGGGACCTCAGTCCATAGCCTATGGTGTTTGCCCGGTTCCTGCTTAAAGAGCCCAGGGGCTATAGACTGTTGGCTGTTCAGGCCCTGCCTAAGGGCCAGGGCATACAGACTCCTGGGAGACTCTGTTTCGGCCTACGGGCTGGACCTAATTGCCTATCCGGTGGCTTGGCCTCGTTAGGTGTTAGTGTCCTGACTGGCCTAACTTGCAAATTCTCCTAATATTAGGCAGAGATCTTGATGGCGTAGTGAGACAGTGTGGCCTCCCTCCAACACAAAGGGGGAAGGATGACCACCGCCTGACTACAATCTATATTAAATTTATCATCATCAATATATGACATTTAATATTTTATATTAGGTGATCATTTTGAAAAAATAAAACAAAATATGCAGTTTTCTGAATCAATATTTTTCAGAATTTCTGTTCTATGAAAAATTCAATTTTGGCTTTGCATTCTGATTTGGAACTAAAACCAATTTTGAAATGTTGGAATTTCCCATGGTAAATTCTGTATTCTGACCAGCTCTGTAATAGACACCCACAAATGGAAATGGCAAATTTGTGTTACAACATATAATCTACATGGTGCAATCTTTAGAGGAGGGGAAAAAAAGACACCTTCAGCAGGGGTTGGGAGTTTGCAGACAATGTATATTTTGTATGAACTATACTGACTTCCACTGATGGCACTAGCACCCAGCCCATTTCCTCTGCAAAGTGATTCAGCTGGGATCCTCATTCATCTGGCTTACAGTGTCCTTCTCAGGCCCTTGGCTTAGGTTGCTGTGCTGACCTGTTGCCCCTTGTAGCTGAAGATTTGGTGTTGATGTGCTTACAGTGATGTGCACTGATACAATACAGAAATAAGCTTCATGCTGAGAAGCAGGGCTTGAGAAGTGGATATTATAGGCTCATGAATGGTGCTGATAATGATCTCACATCCTGGTGTATGTAGGTGAGTAAACCAGGGCCGCCCAGACGATTCAGGGGGCTTGGGGCAAAGCAATTTCGGGGGCCCCTTCCATAAAAAATAGTTGCAATAGTATTGTGACGGTGCTGCCCATGAGAGCCAGCTGATGTCACTCAATCAAGGTGAACTGCAAACAAAATGGGGCAGACAAACCCCAAACGCTGGTGGTTATTCCACTACTTAGATTTACCAACCAGCACAAAAGAGCTTCTATTAGTACCTCATTGGTCACTTAAAAGTCCAAACAACACAGTTTCCTAAAAGTGCCCAGCCTCAGGCCTCCGTCCAGACACACCTGTCAAACATATGATGATGATTCCTGAAAATTTTATCTCATCATATAAAAGAAAAGGTTCTTCCAATCCCAAAGGATCAGCCACATACCCAGGTCCAGTTATAACTTAGATCTTACCCACAATACACGCTACAGCCAAAGAGAGAGTGTTGGTTAAAAGATCCATATACATACAGGCTTGAATTCAATTCTTGAGGTCAGATACATAGTAGAGGTGAGCTTGTAGTAGCCAAAAGTCCTTTTAGAAATAGTCCATAGGTTACAGTCCAATGTCCATATTCAGGGTGTCTCCAGTCAATGACTGGGGATCTCAATCCTTGTGCTTAAGATTTCCCCTCTTGAAACCCAAAGAGATCTGAGATGAAGAAGGATCGTGTCCCAGGCTTCTTATACATTTCCAGCCGCCTTTCGACTGAGAAAAACAATAGGCTTAACTCCTTCCAAACATCCTGGCAATTAGCACAGAGTAATTTATCCATTAAACAGTTCAGATACAGGTTACCACAACCTTCAAACAGACACATAGACAATAATACTATTTCAACTCAAGTACATCTTAAATGCTAATATTCCTTTTTTGACCTTTGAATTAAAACTATAGCAATAGAAAGACTGTTTGCTGGCATCCCAAGACCTGAGCAAACATCTACCCTTCTACCTCTAACAATGCAGACTTGCATTTCAAAGCTCTATTCATTTACATATCTTCCTAACCAGTTGTTAAGGTTCACTCATGGGTCAGGTCAGTCGGTGAGGTGAGTTAATTAACTCTTTTTGGCCTGGTCACCTTTCAATGAGATATTATATTATACTCATAACGTCACAACTATAGAATACTATATTCTTGTGGGGGCCCCTGCGGGGCCTGGAGCAAATTGACCCACTGCCCCCCTCCCCCCGGGCAGCCCTGGAGTAAACAAAGACAGACAGGTGAGATGACATGTAGGAAAGAGGACTAGGTTTTCAGCATGGAGGTGTAAATAACTAGCTATATATGTATATATATACACACACACTCTACATACACATAGGCACCTACGTATAGTTAGTTAACTAGTTAGTTACATCAGACAGTGCATTGATATACAGGACAATCAGATAGTACATATCCACAGCTAGGGATATATGTACAGTACATGATGCTATGCAGAAACACATAGTTTTCCTTAGTCACTTGGTTGTACAAATTCAATGGCATAGCAAGACAGGTGAGAGGTTACATATACCACCACAATTTTAAAGCTGTAAATCCAGACTCCTCAATAGAGCCAAGCAAAAAGTTTTTGATGAAACTTTTTTGTCTAAAAAATGTAGATTCTGATCACCTGACACATGACACAAATGTGTGTCAAATTTGCTGAATTGTTTTGATCAGAAAAAAAAATCTAAGCATTTTCCTTCTACATTTTCAAAATAAAATGCTTTGATTTTTCAATTTGAAATGACTTGTCATTAATAATTAAGAAGTTAATAATTAAGCAATCAATTTGCAAACACCTAGAAGATAATGAGGTGATAAGTAACAGTCAGTATGGATTTGTCAAGAACAAATTGTGTCAAACCAACCTGATAGCTTTCTTTGACAGGGTAAGAAGCCTTGTGGATGGGGGGAAGTGGTAGATTTGGTATATCTTGACTTTAGTAAGGCGTTTGATACTGTCTCGCATGACCTTCTTATACACTAGGGACATACAACCTAGACGGAGCTACTATAAGGTGGGTGCATAACTGGTTGGAAAACCGTTCCCAGAGAGTAGTTATCAGTGGTTCATAGATGGAAGGGCATAACGAGTGAGGTCCCGCAGGGATTGGTTCTGGGTCCGGATCTGTTCAATATCTTCATCAGTCATTTAGATAATGGCATAGGGAGTATGCTTTTAAAGTTTGTGGATGATACCAAGCTGGAAGAGGTTGCAAGTGCTTTGGAAAATAGGATTAAAATTCAAAATGATCTGGACAAAGTGGATATATTGTCTGAAGTAAATAGGATGAAATTCAATAAGGACAAATGCAAAGTACTCCACTTAGAAAGGAACAATCAGTTGCACACATACAAAATGGAAAATGACTGCTTAGGAAGGAGTATTGCAGAAAGTGATCTGGGGGTCATAGCGGATCACAAGCTAAATATGAGTCAACAGTGTGACACTGTCGCAAAAAAAATGAACATCATTCTGGGATGTATTAGCAGGAATGTTGTAAGCAAGAAAAGAGAAATAATTCTTCCGCTCTACTCTGTGCTTATTAGGCCTCAGCTGGAGTATTGTGTCCAGTTCTGAGCACCACATTTCAGGACAGATGTAGACAGATTGAAGAAAATCCAGAGAAGAGCAACAAAACTGACTAAGGGTCTAGAAAACATGACCTGTGAGAGAAGAATGAAAAAAATGGGTTTGTTTAATCTAGAAAAGAGAAGACTGGGAGCGGGGGAGGGAGGAGAAGACATGATAACAGTTTTCAAGTACATAAAAGGTTGTTACAAGGAGAAGGGAGAAAAACTGTTGTTCTTAACCTCTGAGGGTAGGACAAGAAGCAATCGGCATAAATTGCAGCAAGGGCAGTTTAGGATGGACATTAGGAAAAACTTCCTAACTGTCATAGTGGTTAAGCACTGGAATAAATTGCTTAATGAGGTTGTGGAGTCTCCATTATTGGGGATTTTTAAGAGCAGGTTGGACAAACACCTGTCAGGGATGGTCTAGATAATACTTAGTCCTGCCTTGAGTGCAGGGGACTGGACTAGATGACCACTTGAGGTCCCTTCCAGTCTACAATTCTATGATTCATTTCAAATTTTTCTTCAAATTTTATTACTAAAAGGAAAGGTTAAAAAAAACTCAAACCCAAAATGAAATGTTTGTTTTGGGTCAAACAAAATGTTTTATTCAACTTGATTTTTTTTTTTTTTTTTTTTACTTTTCTGGGTGGCCAAATAATAATAATAATAAAAAAATCTGGGGTCATCCCAAAATTAATCTTTTGTGGGGATGAAAGATTGGCCAGCAGACTGAAAAATCAGTTATTTTTCACAGTAAGATAAGATGAGGTGATATAATTTGCCCAGTGTTTCTCAGTGGCAGAATTCTTGTCTCCCAAGTGCTAGTCGGGTACTCCGTCCACTAGGCCACACTGTTTGCCTTAGAGAGAACTCAGAATTCTTAGCCCACAAAAGGAAAAATCCTTCTTTAGTACCTTAGCAAATATGTAGTTAGCGAAGAACTTCACAGTTGTCACTATGCTCAGTATTGCCAACCGCAAGCATTCAGAAATCATGATTCGGGCCAAAAAATGTAATGAGATTGGCTTAAAAGACACAAGATTTTTTAAAAAATATACATTTTGGGTTCTTTTGAATTGCCTTTTAGTTATTGAGCCTTTTGAGGTCTCATTTTTAGGCTTTTCTTTACAATCACGAGGGCTAGAAATGAAAGCTTTTTAGATTAAAGCTGTGATTCTCATGTAATCACATGAGTTCGGGAGCTTGGCCCTTACAAAAAACTCCAGATATTGTTAGAGTTAACAAAACTGCAGACTGTGGCAACTCAGAACTTCAAGGCAGTTGCGGGAATACAACATGAATTCTCCTTCTAAAAGCAAACAATTTCGTACAACTAAGTTTTAGGAGAATCATGGACAACTATAGGGGCTGGTGGTTTGGGGCATATTGCAGTGGTTATGATGGGATTATGTTTTTATTTTGGGTTATATGAACATTGCTTAAATTAGAGTAGTTTTATATTCATTTTCGTACTAAAATCTTCAGGTTTTGTTGGGTTTCACCCTAATTTCAAAACATGCCAACCCTAAAATATACAGGCTGTGCTTCTCATTTATAATACACCCCTTTACACTGCTCTATCGGTACGAAGGTGCCTTACAGTGAATGCAAATGTAATAAGGCCCCTTTATGCTGTTTTAGGGTGACCAGATGTCCCAATTTTATAGGGACTGTGCTGATATTTGGGGTTTTGTCTTATACATGTGCCTATTACCACCCCCGCCTCCTGTCCTGATTTTTCACACTTGCTGTCTGGTCACCCTGTGCTGTCTGTAAAGGGACTTTATCTAGGGTTGATTTACTTTTATCCTAATGTCAATACATTCTAAATAGGTCCAATGTTTCTGATTCTCGCCTCCAGGGGGCTGTATGACACACGTACTAAGCATGCTAGTTCGTTACTCTACAACTAAAGAAAATAGTTCCTTTCCTCTGAGCCCTCACTCATTCAATCTTTCCAAACACTCAGCCCTCACCAGCTCCATCTGAGATTCCTGGTTTGCCAGGAATTTGGGAAAACTGACATATGTTCAGCCACTGATATTTACACGACTGGAATGTTAAAAGAATGGCTGCGTATGCTGTATAAACGCGAATACAGCCAAATCAGTCTGGGCTTAAATAGTTAGTTACTGACATTAATGTCTATTTAGCTGCATTAGAAAAATAAATGTAACATATCTTCCTGCCAGAAGGCTGCTTCACATAATATATTGCTCTGTTGATGGGTTTGAATAGCTTCCTAATATTGATTGGTACAGCAGAGAGGATGGAAAAACAACAACAAGGCTCTTCAATGAGTTATAAAAATAGCAAAGAAGGCAGCTCCACCACAGTGTGGAATTGAACTCCTGTCCTCACAAATGATCCTAACAATGTTTTTAAATCACTGGGCCGTTTAAGAAAAAGCTGACACGCCAACGAAACAACTAATTTCTTCATCTGCCATATGTCTTCGGCACCACATGCCCTCCCCGAGAGAACAGGCAGGAGAACTAATCAGTTTGGAGCCAGTCCCTCCAGGCTGTGCTTTTATATTTTGCCTGGCTAGCATATAGGAAAGATCTGAGATAAAGGCCACAGGGCAAGATCTGGATGGTTTAATGCCAGGGATCGGCAACCTTTGGCCCATGGCCCGCCAGGGTAAGCACCCTGGTGGGTCTAGGGTGACCAGATGTCCTGATTTTACAGGGACAGTCCTGGTTTTGGGTATTTTTTCTTATATAGGCTCCTATTACCTCCCACCCCAATCCCAATTTTTCACATTTGCTGTTTGGTCGCCCTAGGCAGGCCGGGATGGTTTGTTTACCTGTTGTGTCTGCAAGTTTGGCCAATTGCAGCTCCCACTGGCCGCAGTTCACCGCTCCAGGCCAATGGGGGCTGCGGGAAGCTATGCGGGCTGAGGGATGTGCTGGTCGCCGCTTCCCACTGCCCCCATTGGCCTGGAGCAGTGAACCACGGCCAGTGGGAGCCGCGGTCGGCCAAACCTGTGGACGCGGCAAGTAAACAAACCAGCCCAGCCTAGCAGGGTGCTTACCCTAGCAGGCTGCATGCCAAAGGTTGCTGATCCCTGGTTTAAGCTCTACATCAGGTATCTACTGCATGGCTGAGCTTGCTGTCAGGCTGCCTTGGAGCTTAGCTTGCAAATAAGAGCACTTGGTCTGTTGGCTGCTTTCATGCAAGAAGTGGCCCTTGGAGGACCTAGGGGAAGCCAGGCCTTAAGACTCCAATTCAACAAAGCACATGCTCATTATATGCTCTTATTATTATATGTTTCAGCACATGCTTATTACTATCAACTGTGTTTATTAAGGACGTGCCTAAGGGCCAGCCAAGAATGGGGCCCAGTCGTGCTTGGTGCTGTACAAACAAAGTAGTAGGCAGTCCCTGATCTGAAGAGCTTACAGTCTAAAGAGACTAGACAGACACGGGGTGGGGGGAGGGGTGGAACACACCGGCTGAGTGAACAATGGGGCAGTGGCAAACGACACGTTAGTGCCATGATTTCAGCGGTGGGTTGGGGTTTCTTAGGAGGGGATCAGCTAATGGGGGAAATAAAGGGAAGGAGGAGACAGTGTGGAGTGAAGCGGAGGTGAGGAGGTTGTGAGGGAGGAGGTGGGCTGAAGCAAACAGCCAACCAATGCAGGGCAGAGGAATTCGGAGAGCACTGTCCAGAGGTCTCTGCTCTGGCTGCTTCTGCCCCTAATGACTGGGATCACCGGCATGCTCCTCTCTGAAGATTTTCCCCAAGGCCACATGGGAGGGGAGAGGAGGTATTGCCTGATTCCTTGTGCCCCTAAATTGGGGAAGAGAGGTTTCCCCTACACAGCACTGGATCCAAAGGGGTGCTGTGGACAGGGGATACTTAATTGTAACCTACGAGTAATGTCACAGCCTTGCTGAGAAGGGGACCCAAAGTACACACAAATGGGCTGCATCACAGGTCCTAAAGGAGGCAGTGTGGTCTGCTGGCAAGGCCACAGTTTGGGCATCTGGATTCTAATCCCAGATCTGCTACTGACTTGCTGTGGAGAAGTCATTTTTCCTCCTACCCCTTGTCTATTTAGACTATAAACTCTTCGGGACATAGACTACGTCTGTAGTGCAATGCAGTCCTGAACTCTGAGTGATGCTGTAATATTAACATCCCGCAAGGCCTATCATCGCATTTAAGGCCAGAAGGCCCCACCAGATCATCTGATCTGACCTCCTGTACATCACAGGGCACTAGCACCCGCATCCAAAAGCCAGCAATTGAAATTAGACCAAAATGTTACAGTCCTCAGGAGATCAGACTGGTATATGTGCTGCTGGCAGAGACTGGGAGGGACAGAGGTGCATCATTGCTTGAGGCCTCTGCAATGGCAGGGAATTGATTAATTGAGATATACCAGCCTCCTAATGTCTTTGCTCTTTGAGTAAAGGAATGTGCATGGTCCGCAACAGGCCAGGATGGCTTTGAAAAAATGTGAGATTGTTTAGAGGTGGAATGAAAAGGTGGGAATTTGAATGAATATTTGTGGGGAAAGGATTCTGTTATTTGCATAGTGTGGTAGGAAGAGAGCCTGAGACATAAGCCCTTGTATCAAAAACCTGGTATGAGGCAGGACCTGCTAACAGAATCTGGCAAGAACAGGGCTGATATTGCAGAAATACACATTTCTTAAAAGTGCCAGTCACAGAGTAGTTACGCAAACATATCCCGATACTAAAACATTCCTCAAGAATAACAGGAACACACTGACTCCTCCTAAAAGATAAGGGCAGGATGACAGTATGTAATAGAGATGTTTTAATCGAACCAAGATGAACAAGGTTATGGGTGATAACTCCCCACTTCAGGGGGCAGTAACAAACTATGCCAGAGGGGCAGTATGTAACTTATTTATAACAGGTATAAAAATGTATCTCAGAAGGAGTATCTTTGTCTGGCCTAGGGAGGAATGGAAAGTCCTGCTTTTCACTGAGCTGGTCCATTATTATGGGCATGCATATATTAGTGGTCCGGTAGAGTCTGTGGGATACTAGTACTGTGCTTTTTCAACAATAAATCTGGCTGGGCATCTTCATCTCTTAATGGATCTTGTGGTCATTGGGCAGTTTGTTCAAGGTCTGACGTGCCAGCTGTCTGCACAGGGCTGGGGTGGCACCAGGGCTGGTGCAACCATTTAGGTGGACTAGGCGGTTGCCTAGGGCACCAAGATTTGGGGGCGCCAAAAAGCGGCGCCCCCCAATTTTTTTTTAAATGGTTGAGCAGCCGCTGCTGCTGGGACAGAGAGGGAGTCTGAGCTGCCAGTGGCAGCGGCAGCCGGCAGCCCCAGGGTGTCCCTGGGTCAGTGTGTCGCCACGGCAGCTTGCAGCGGCAGCCCAGGCCCCCTGGGTCAGGGCACCACCACGGCAGTGGCAGCCCAGGGGTCCCCTGGGTCAGGGTGCCATCGCAGCACCAGAGTTCGGGCTGCTCGCAGTGCGCTGACCCAGGCGGAATCCCTGGGCTGCGGCAGAGGCTCAGAATCCTCTCCCTCCCAGAGCAGGGCTCCAGGCTATCCATTTTCTCTCATTGCCGGCGGGGCGCCGCAGCTGGGCAGAGCTGCTGCAGCTCTGCTTGGGCACGTGGCAGAGCCCTGCGAGGGCGGTGGCGACACCAGGGCTTCTGGGGAAGCGGGGGCTCCCCTGCTCACCTCTACGTCAGCCCCAGCGAGGGGCATGAGAAGAAAGAGCCTCAGCGGTGGTCTGGTGGAGTGGAGGAAGAAAGAGGACCCCGATGCTCATGCGTTGGGCAGATAAGCGAGTGCTTCCCCACAGCTTGGCCTTCAGGTGCCTGCTCCTGCCCCCTTGATCCTTGGCTGGTCCCTGCTCCTGCTCCCCTTGTGCCTGGATGGCTGGAGAGAACAGCAGCCTGCAGAGCTGAGCGCCCCCAGGCACCCCCCTGACCCCATCCCCCCAAAGCCCTGACCTCCAGCTCTGAGCCCAGTCCCTCTGAGCTGGAAACCCCCTCACCCCATCCCCCCCACAGCCCTGACCCCATTCTTCAGACAGTACTTGCCCTAGTTCTTCTACAAGGCAAATTATAAATCCAGCCCTGAAATCTTATTCACATTATTATTATTTGCATTACACTCCTGTGCCGAGCACATATTAGGATCAGATTCCAATTATGCTGGGTGCTGGACATTCATGTAGTGCAGAGACAGTCCCTGCTCCAGGTCCTGTTTCCTGTTGAAATCAATGGAACTACTTACAATGCTTCATCTGCTGATGGGGTTCCTTTCAATAGTGTATCCATCTGCAAGTATAATCGCACAGATGCCATACTGTCCTCAAACTTATCAATGAAAACTCTCTATAGTTGAGGTCTATTAGTAAAATTTCTGTTAATGTACAACACATCGCCCCACTGACACCAGGGCTCAGCAAACAAACCGATGTGGTACAACTGAAAAGTGCTTTAGTTTTCTCAAGATAAGATGATTCCTAATGTTTGTCTTCTGGAGCCCCTGATCATATAACATCAATGTGCAGCAGGACGGAGTTTATTCAAAACACAGTAGTAAGCATCTATATTCATATGGATATTCTCAAGTCTCTGTACTAGGTTCCTGTCAAATTACATATTGATTTTAGAGTTCTTTTTGTTCCCATTCAAGGACTGAAATTATTGTGAGCCATTCTGTCTTGGGGATTTTATTATCTTTCATGGTCCCACCTGAATATTGCACTCTGAGAGCATGTCTACACTGCTGTTAGACACCAGCACCTGGCCTATGCCAGCTGACTCTAACTTGTGGGGCTCAGGCTAAGATGCCATTTAATTGCAGTGTAGACGTTCTGGATCAGGCTGCAGACCAAGCTCTGCGACCCTCCCATCTTGCAGGGTCCTAGAGCACGGGCTCCAGGTTAAGCCCAAATGTCTACACCGCAATTATACAGCCGCTTTGCCTGAGCCCTGTGAGCTGGAGTCGGCTGGCACAGGCCAGCCCTGGGTTTTTAATTGCAGTGTGGACATTCTCTGAACCATTAAATTATTTGGTTTTCCATGGTCCTAAACTTGAGCCAAAGGGAGCCAGGGCATTTTGATGACTATGGCCTCATCTGTGGATTTGGCAGCCTAATGCAATTAGAAGTGCTCTGTTTGTTACATCCTACAAGACAGGCTAATGTCAGAGAATCAGCGACGTGGGCTGGAAGGGACCTCGCGAAGTCATCAAGTCCCTCCACCTGAGCTGAGGCAAGAGGAAGTAAATTTAAACTACTCTTGACAGGGGTTTGTCCAACCTGTTCTTACAAACCTCCTGTGATGGGGATTCCACAACCTCCGTTGGAAGCCTTTTCCAGAGCTTAACTAACCTTAAGTTATCTTCCTAAATCTTTCTTGCTGCAGATTAAGCCCATTACTTCTTTTCCTATCTTCAGTGGACATGGAGAACAACTCATTAGTGTCCTCTTAATAACAGCCCTTAACGCATCTGAAGACCGTTAGCAGGTCCTCCCTCAGTCTTCTTTTCTCAAGATTGAACATGCCCAGTTTTTTAAACCTTTCCTCATAGGTCAGGTTTTCTAAACCTTTATCAATCTTTTTTTGCTCTCCTCTGGACTCCCTCCACTTTGTCCACATCCTCCCTAAAGTGGTGCCCAGAACTGGATACACTAATCCAGCGGAAGCCTCACCATTGCCAAGTAGAGTGGGACAATGATCTCCCAAGTTTTATGTATACAACACTCCTTTTAATATACCCCAGAATGATATTATCCTTTTTTGCAACTGCATCACATTATGGGCTTATATTCAGTTTATGATCCACTATAACCCCCAGATCCTGTTCAGCAGTACTACTGCCTAGTCAGTTATTCCCCATTTAGTACTGCATTTGATTTTTCCTTTGTAAGTGTAGTACTAAGCATTGGTCTTTATTGAATTTAATCTGGTTGACTTCAGACCAATTCTCCATTTGTCAAGGTTGTTTTGAATTCTTATCCTGTCCTCCAATGTGCTTGCAACCCCTGCCAGCTTGGTGTCATCTGCAAAGTTTATAAGCACACTTTCCACTCCATTATCCAAATGATTAATGAAACATTGAGTAGTGCTGGATCCAAGACAGACCCTACGGGATCCCACTAGCTGCACCCTCCCAGTCTGACAGCGAACTGTTGATTACTTTTTGAGTACAGTCTTTCAAGCAACTGTACAGTTGCCTTATAGTAATTTCATTTAGAACAGATTTCCTAGTTTGCTTATGAGAATGTCATGTGAACAATGTCAAAAATCTTACTAAAATCAAGATACATCAAACCTACTGCTTTCCCCTATCCACTAAGCCAGTAACCCTGTCAAAGAATATGTTTGTTAATAAACTTACAATTAGTGGCACAAATTCTGGATCTAGATTTAGATCCAAAAGTCACAGAGTTTATGAGTATTTGGAAATAGGATATTGATCATGCTGTTAGAGAGGCACTCAAATATCTTGATGATGTGGACTGAGGAAAAACGTATGATAGATAAACAGATATTCAAAGAAAGCACCAATCACAAAATCTAGGTCTGGATCCAGACCCAGACTTCTTCAAGGTTTGGACCCACTTGGTTCAGGGCTCAGAGGGGTAGCCGTATTAGTCTGGATCTGTATAAACAGCAAAGAGTCCCGTGGCACCTTATAGACTAACAGATGTTTTGGAGCATGAGCTTTCTTGGGTGAATACCCACTTCATCAGATGCAACAGGCCATCTTTCTTGATAATTCTACAATGGTTAATTAGATTGTACCCTGAACTTTTGAAGGACTCTTTATCGATACAAGTTGTCTTTAGTCTTATGTAGCAGCTAAGCTTAAAGACAGTCAAATAGGAACTGTTATCTTTTTTTAGGCCAGTAACTAGTGAGCAACATAATCACAAACATCTGATTCCTTTCAACAGAGAATACATATAAACCAATCCATGACAGCAGCTAGTTTTCTTTGGCTCTCCTGACTCTGAAAGGCTTCTTCTGATGTCCCCTGGAGTCAATGAGAGCCGTTCGATTGATTTTAATGGGCACTGAATTGAGCCCATAGATCACTGTCTCTGTAGCTTAGCTGGCTAAAGCAGTTACCTTTTGAAGAATGAGGGTTAGAGTCTTAGAGTTGCCCTTCTTAGGGATTCATATACCAAGCTGCTGAACATGGTGTAAAAATCTGAATAGAATAGAACAGAGCTGGCAGCTTAGCATGAGTCACTGAAGTCTTGTTCTGCACTCACAAGCAAAACACATTAAATCACAATGCAAAACTATCGTTGGCAATATAAAGCACCTGAAAAACATGGCTGAAAGCTGTTTTAGAAGCATTATCATTTACCAATTTTACTTATTTATTTAAGATAAAGAAATGGGAATCTATAGGCCTCATGGCATTTTTATTCAGCACACTGTCATGTGTATTAACAAATACTTATTCTATTCATTTTTCCTCTCCACCAGAGAAAACATAAATGATGCATGGCCATTAGCTTTTCAGATCAGAGGTGCTTGCTGCTGAGCCATATAAGGATTGCTCTTGCTTTCCGTCCATGAAGGTTGTAGTTCCAGCTTAGGTTTTTTTTATGCTGGTGCTTGCACTTCTAATGTGTGTCCCTTGGATTTATGTGGATCTCAGTGAGCAACTGCACTGAAATATCTCATAAGCTTCTGTTTTTCCATTTTATATTTACTATCAGTAATTATACGCTGTGCATATAACAGAGGATCTAAAATCAATTGTGCACTTTATATTATACTGGACACTTATAATTTCAATATCCATCTATCTCATGGAGTGAATTTAATTGGCATTTCATGCATAAGTAAAAGTATATTTTTGGGGATGCAAGAGTAATCTGTTAGTGACAGTTACAGTTACTATCTCAATGTTAGGTGATGCTTTGACCTGAAACAATAAGGAAATATGGAATGATTGATGTTGCACTTTACTGTATCCTTGGAGAACTGACCTGCAGCCTAAATTTGTTACTTCCACTTCCTACATTATGAGTCCCAGAGCAACACATTCTCAAATGCTGTTATGCAATCAAATTTGGCTGCACAGCTTATAAAACAAGAATCCCATTAGAATCATAGAATATTAGGGTTGGAAGGGACCTCAGGAGGTCATCTAGTCCAATCCTCTGCTCAAAGCAGGACCAACACCAACTAAATCATCCCTGCCAAGGCTTTGTCAATCCAGGTCTTAAAAACCTCTAAGGACGGAGATTCCACAACCTCACTAGGTAACCCATTCCAGTGCTTCACCACCCTCCTAGTAAAATAGTGTTTCCTAATATCCAACCTAGACCTCTCACACTGCAACTTGAGATCATTGTTCCTTGTTCTATCTGCCACCACTGAGAACAGCCAAGATCCATCCTCTTTGGAACCCTCCTTCAAGAAATTGAAGGCTGCTTCAAATCCCCCCTCACTCTTCTCTTCTGCAGACTAAGTAACCCCAGTTCCCTCAGCAGCTCCTCGTAACTCATGTATCCCAGACCCCTAATCATTTTCATTGCATTGCAGGGGTACAATCTCCCTGAAGAAAAGTCTATTTCTATTTTCTTTTGTTACAGCTGAAGTGGACTCCTAGACACTGACACTACATCACCAATACTCATTTCTTATAAAACTGATGAGTAATAAGGAAGATAATCCACTAGCACTGCATGCTAAGGCTATTGATGCAAGCAGTTCCATCACTGACACATGGTATAGCATGGCTGGAGAAGATGGTCGGTCTTGTGGCTAAAGCAGTAGGCTGGAAATCAGAAGATCTATGTTTAACACCTGGCTGTGCCACAGACTTTCTTGGTAACCTTGGACAAGTCATGGCATCTCTCTGCGTTCCTCTCATCTGCAAAATGCTATTAATACTTCCTTTGTCTGCCTTGTCTCTTTAGATTGTAAATTCTTCAGAGCATTGACTGTCTCTTACTCTGAGAAGATGTCTACACTCATGGCAGTGTATCGAGCACAGAGACTGCATGCCCAGCTAGCAGTGTAGATGGTGATGCATGGCTTAGCAAGACCAGAGGGTTGGGGCCAGCCCTGCCCACAGCAGCTCTTAACCTAGCTACCACCTCTCCAGAGTGTGGATTTACCACAGCAATGGAAAAACCCCTTCTGTCACTGTAGTAAATGTCTACACTACAAAGGCATGGCTGCAGTGCTACAGCTGTGCTGCTGTAGTGCTTGTAGTGTAGATATGCCCCCGGAAGATCCTTCGTGTCAAGTGGTAAGATCACCGCACTAATACCAGCATCCTCGCTAAAGCCAATGCCACCAGCACTGAAGCAATTATCCTCCTGCACCAACTTTCCTTGGCTGGACATTGTGTGCGGATGTGAGACTCTCACCTCACAAAACAAGTCCTCCACTCTCAGCTCACCCATGGTTGGAGATCCCATAGTGGTCAGAGGAAACTCTGCAAAGACACTTACAGAAAGGGTATCTTAAGAAAACTTATGTGGCCATCACAAGCTGGGAAGAGCAAGCCACCAACTGACCCCAGTGCACCATATCCTCCATTAGGCAGCGGCCTGCTTCAGGGAGAAGTGTCTTGCCGTCGAAGCTGAAAAGACAGAGAGAAGGAAGAAAAAAGAAACAACTTTCTACCAGCAGACCGCTTGCCTGCCACAAAATGTCTGTACCTACTGTGGATGGATTTATATTTCCAGGATCGGACTCCTGAGTCATCTCAGGTGTTACCAGCTTTGCCTGTTACTTTGGGGTATGCTCATTTATTAGGGTTACTCTTCTGGGGGGGGGGGTCTGTACTTCTATCGATGTACTGCTTGTGTCACTTGTGTTCTCATATGGAATTCTACTCCCTGCTTCAAGTTCCCTCTCAATTCAGCTATTCTGCAGCACCTAGATTCCCCAGGGCTGGGTTCTTCTCACCCCAGAATTAGATGAACACAAACACACACATATTAAGAAAGCGTGTCTGAGAGGTTAATAAGCACTCTCAAGCTGACCCCTTATGTGACCCTGGACTCAGTGGGCTGGGTCGAGCGGCACCTCCAAACTGTCACTCTCATATGCCATGGGCACCGCACCAGAATAGAGTACGCCTGAGCAGGCTGGGTCGAGCACCACTTTCAATCCACCACCCTCATATGCCTGCGGACTCAGCAGACTGGATCAAGCAGAACTTTCCAGCTGCCACTCTCATATGTCTGAGGTTCAGCACGTTTCTATCCCCACTTTCATGTTACACTTGTTCTGCTAGTAACCCATTTGATGAGCAAACCCCGCAGCAATTTTGTGTGCTGCAGGGATCTTTTAGCTTATGTATGAGGCGCGTTGCTGCAGACTGAATGAGGAAACCAAAAAACACGCATGAGGGAGAGAGAGAGAGAGAGAAGCAACCAGCTTAATCATGAAAGTTATTTATTGCCAGGTAATAACCATAAAGGAACCAAACGAACAAAACAGTTATAATATTAAAGCTAACTTAAATTTGATTATAAAAGTCAGGTTTAGAAAACTATAACTGATCACACAAGTCAGGGTCACAAAGCTATACCTAGAGAGAGAGAGCTGGGTTCTCACCACTTTGTGAAGCTTGAATGAATTGTGGGTCCCAGGTGGTGGTGGTGGCTGAGGGTCCCGAGTGCTGGTGACAGGCAGAACCCCCAGCACGAATAGCCAGGAGAAGATGAAGTCTCAATGGAACTGATGCAGATTTTGGATCCAGGCATCAGAGCACTTGCTTGAGCAGGGTAGGGGTTTTTGTAGAGAAACAGTGGTTCAAGGAAGAACATTAGATTTGTATATGGGTAAACTGATGGCTCAAGCGAGTATACCAAAGTTGTTTTGTTCAGGCTAAACAATGGGAACTGATTATACCTGGCTATGGGCTGTGTTCCTTGGAGGGAGCTCACAATGCAGTTAAGGAGTGTCACTATTTTGGATACCAGTAAAGAATTTATTACTAGAACTGGTCTGATAACTGCTGAGCTGGGTGTGTGCAGGCGTGTGTTCATTAACAGCTGGAGCAGAGTTCCCCCATCATGCAGTGCTTCCCTGCTTTTCTGGTCCCAGAGTTCAGTGCTGTTCTTGACTTGGAATCTCTGTTCTCTGTTCTGAATGCTAATGGAGATGCCTCCTTGTCCCAGCTTCGATGCAAATGAGGCCAGGGGAGTTTCCTTAATCCTGTTACCCTTGTCTGGAGGGGTTTAGGTGTGTCTCCCACTGCCTTTTCATTGCCTTTTGTAAGTCTTTCTTCTGATCAGTTTTGGTTCAAGTAGAGGCGAGGGGCAGGGGGAAGGTCTTTCATGAGTCAGACAGGCCGGGTACTGCGCCCTGGTTTCCCAAGAACACAGAGCTGACAGGTAACACAGGACCCCTATGTAAATCCGTGGTAGAGTTCATCCTCAAATCAAGGGTTTGCCAATCATCATGAATCATCCTCTTACAGGCTAAGGGAAAAGTCAACCTCTTCAAAGATGTCATTTTCCAATGACAATTCAGAATGCTAACATTTGCATTGATACAAGGCAGGAGAACAGAGAGAGAGACATCCTTTCATAGGGGATGGGCAGGGGGACGAATGCGGGGTCAGGTCCCTGCCTAGATTTCTGCTTGGCCTGCCAGGGAGGAGGGAGAGGGCTCGTCCTTCTCCCTCTGTGCCTGCCCCCTGTCACACTCTGTCCCTGTCCTTGACAGCCAGGCCCAGGTGGTGAACGGAGGGGGTAGGACCAGCCACTTCTCACACCGGCTGCTTCGGGTCACTGCTCTGTACTGACTGCAAGAGTCCAGCTTGGGAGGCAATGGTAGTGGGCCACCCCGGCTTGGCTGCTGGGGAGAAGGGCTGAGTAAGCTGGAGTCCCCTCTCTTGCCCCCCAGCATATTTCTGGTTCACTTGGCTTCTGTTCCTGGCAGCTGGGCCTGGGAGAGGAGCGGGCTGCTGCCACCATCACCTAGATCCAGAGCAGCCAGCTTCAGCCAGTGTGAAAAGTGGCTCTGTCCTGTTCAGCCCCTGTTCCTGGCAGCCAGTCCTGGGTGGGGAACATGTTACAGGGGAAGCGCAGCAGGGTAACAACAGAGGACACCCCCCCATGCAGGTCACGCTGGTGGGGTGAGGAAAGCGAGGTGACTAGGCACAAAGTGGAGGGGTTGCTGGGCAGAGGAGACATGTGGAGCAATCATGTGCCATCCCCTTTAAATTGTGCCCCCGCCCCCAATATCAGGAGGCACAAGTTTTCTTCTGGTCCCTACCTTGCCCCTCCTAGTCACACTCACCCCTCATCTCCTCTTACCCCTCCCATTCCCCACCCAGTCACAGTCACCCCTCATAATTATATGGAGATATACTTATCTCATAGAGCTGGAAGGTCATGAAGTCCAGCCTCCTCTAATAGAGCCAAATATTATTTTTCTCCCTTGATCCCAATGTGGCTCTTTCAAGGATTGAACTCACAAACCTGGGTTTAGCAGGCCTATACTCAAGCCACTGAGCTACCCCTCCCTTTCCCAGTCATGCTCACCCCTCATCTGCCCTTACCCCTCCCATCCCCCCTCACAGTCACGGTCACCTCTCATCCACCCTTACACCTCTCATCCCCCTCACAGTCATGCTCATCCCTTATCCACCCTTATCCCTCCCATCTTCCCTCACATTCACAGTCACTCCCCTTTTGAAAATGGGTCTTAGGCTCTTAAGTCACTTAGGTACTTCTGAAAATTTGTTCCTAAGCTCTTTTGAACAGGGACTGTCACTCATGCAGAGTCATTGCTTGGATAGGGTGAATCGGTCTGGGTCTTGCGATTTGGAGGCACCCGCGGACCAGTGCGATTGGCCAGTGCGGTCGGTCCCAGAAGAGACGAATCTGTCACTTCCCCCCAGACCCGCAACTCCCTAGGGACGGCCCTGATTCATGTAGGTCCAATTGGACCTCGAGCTCAGCTGGGGCCTCTGCATGCTAATGTAATGCTAAAATAATAGCTACAACCAATACACTGTGAGTGAGAATGTCACAATCTGGCTTTGTATTGTTAGTGCTCAGATAGTCACAGCATGCATCTCAGAGTATGACAAATGCCTTGTTACTTAGCTAGCCAAGCTGGCATTCGGCTCACTCCACCATGAGGTTCCTGAGGAGCAGATGCTGCACAGGTTCACTCCCTTTGTTAGAAAGCTCCTACACCTGCTGCCCTTTGGAAGAAATTGCTTTAAGATTATTCATAGAGCCCCTTTGGAGGGTTTTGTTTCAATACTAATTTGAAAAGGCTGATGGCGGGTTCTTAACAGATCCTTGCTCTGTTGCCTGAAGTGCCATTTCTGTACTTGTTGCTGTACATAGAAAAGCACAGAGAATATAAATGCATGGATAATACGTTCCACACATGCCATTCCACCCCAGCATGGGGCTTTAAAAATTTAGCAACGTTTTATTTTAAAGCTACTTCTGCTTTGACACATATTAAATTTGGAGCTGCTGGTTTCCAGCTGCCTTTGATCATGAAATTTTCTCCCAGTCAGTGGGGGTGGGGGTGGGAATGTCATTGTATTTAAAGTGCTGCAAATTGCATCATCTGAATAATGTACCAACACATGTAATGTTATTTCTGCCTTTGGAAAGTATCTTTCCCCATTTGACGTCCCTCTGATTGAGCTGGATACAAACTTAAAGCCAGCTATAATTTTCCCCCTGTACTGGGTGTGTGGAGATTAACAAGGCAACAAAACCAGTCCAATGATGTCTGGCCAGGGCTCAGAAACCTTTTGGGTGCCATGCCAACCGTCCTCTCTGCTTCCCACGGGTCTTTAGAGAGAAAGCTAATTTTGGTGTGTGTGCCACAAAAAAACCAGTCCTGGAGGGAATCTTGAGCAAAGTACCATGGCCTGGGGAACTGTGCAGGCCAGTCCCTGGGCTACTAGCTTCAAACATTTGCAGCCTAAGATTGGGAAAATCAACATAGCAGAGACTAGTAGAGTCAAACTGTCTTCTACTGGCAGCATATGATAGAGAGAAAGGGCTGGCCATATTGCAGCCTTGTATTTGTAGGTCTGCTGGGTGGTGTTTAAAGACAAAGGTAACAGGATGATAGGGAAAGCGGTGTTTAGGATTGAACGTGAATAGGCTACAGATGAGTAAAGATGGGCACAGAGCATGGAGTGGAGTGACTTGCCTACAGAGCCAGGGCTAAACCCCACGACTTCCTGCATGCCCAGCGAGAGCCACCATCAGACCATCCTTTGTAGCATTCGCTGCCCTCTATTGATGCAATCAGAATTTATTTTGTAGTGACTGCTAGTGAAGGACCCCCTCCAAGGAGAGTCAGCCTGGAGACAGGGTACATCAAGGGGAATTAGGTCCAGAATTAAGAGGAAAATTAGGCTCAAGTTGTTAAGAATTCAGGACTATCAACGTAATACCTTTCACTACCATTAAGCATCCAGCTCAAAATAATAATGCACACAGCATATAGCTATAGAAGGGTGATGTTTGCTTTTTTTGACTTATCAGACCACTATGATTAGAGATGAAGGAGAAGATTTGCCATGTAGTTGTAGCCATGTTGTCTGTCTCACCAACAATAAAAGACATTCTCTCATCCACCTTGTCTCTCTGAGGAAAACAGAAGCCTGAGGAAGGACAGAGATTGCAAATTCCACTATAGACTTTTCTATTGAGAAAAGGTACCCATAGAACACAGCTAATCTTTGGGGGTCCAGATCCAGACTTCACAGCTTGGATCTGTAATTTACTGCAAAGTGAATATGAGATCTAAAGGGACTCAAACACTCATGTGACTAGAACAACCGAATCAAGGGGAGCAGCAGGAGCTCAGCGCCTCTGAAAACTGGGCTATTTAGTTGGGAGTCCAGCTCCTTCTCTCCTTGGATGGTCTTACAGTGAACGTGTGGTGAGGTGGGATTCAGTTATTAGTTCTGCCACATTCCTCTGGGACCCTGGGCAAGCGGCTTAACCTCTCTGTGCCTCAGTTCTCCAGGTGTAAATTTGGGATAATAATAATTCGTTTCTCCCACCCTTTGTTTGATTTATGTCTTTAGATTGTAAAGTCTTTGGGGCAGAGCCTGTCTCTTTCGATGTGCATGTCCAGCACCTGGCAGAATGAGGCCCTGATCTCAGTTTGGGCCTCTAGTCAGTACTGCAAGACAAATGTAATTAATAATAATTTAAGTCATTGGTAGTTATGCCATTGACTTCAAAGGAAGATGCATCAGGTCCTAGCTTAAATTAGTGGAAGTAACTGGTGCCTGATCCACAGAGGAAATGAATGTTACACTCTCCCTCCCCCACAGCTAGATACCTTTAACTCAAGCTATAGTAGCTTGTGATTTTTCCTCTGGAGATCCCCTGTTCGGTTCATGGAGTCAGCCAAGATGGAGGCCATCCCATTAGCATGGTGCTTTGAAGGTGAAAAGTGCCAAGTATTACCATAGAAGAAATGCTGGGCTACATGCATATATTCCTATATGACTTTTGGGTTTTTTTCATCTGCTTTGTAATGAATCAAATTAACACAGTGCAGTTCAAATTGGTAAAGAAAGAACATGCCATATCTGTCTGGAAAATCAAACCAAGACTGCATGCTGTGGCAACAATAATCTTTTTCTAAAAGCATAAAGATGTTTCTGTATTGGACTCTCAGTGCTGATGACACCAAAAATAGCATTCTGACGAGACCTAGCTATAACAAATTTCACACCAAGAAGCTTTGAGTGCAATATTTTCACAGCTGACATACAATTTCGCTTCTGCTTCTGCCACACAATGACTTACACTGGGACTTACACTCATCAGTCCTGATACAATTCGCTTCTATCTCTGGGTGGAAGTGGGACGAATACCTGTGACAGGCTGATTTGAAATTGCTTCTTTGGTCCAGGCTGACATGCAGCCTCTGGCTTGATTTATACAGTAGGTTGTGGTAGCTTGTTTATAACATAATGTCATCCAAAGTGATTTCACTTGCATCTTATACAGTGCATTCATTCTCAAAAGCACTGGAAGCACTTTTCTGGCCCACAGGAGCACATCTGGACAATACCCTATCTCTTACTGTGTTCTCCCCACTGCCACACAACTGTCGATAGATCACTAGATAGATATGAAGGGCTTGGTGCTAAAAACACCACAAATTCCATTGACTCTTAATGCAAAACAGTATTTTAGTCCACATACAGATGCTTCACACCAGAGGTTCCTGCACTGAGAGAAGATTAAAGTCTGGATCCATATATGTGTGGATGAAAGCCCTGAGCTGGAAGGGCATTCAGAAACCAACAGATTTTGTGAATTGTTGTTCTAAAGAGATTTCCACCCCAGATTTTCTTGGGATTTTTGTTTTTGTTTTTGTTTAAGATAAAAGATGTTGAATGGGGTTCAGATAAACCAGGGGTAGGCAACCTATGGCACGTGTGCTGAAGGCAGCACATGAGCTAATTTTCAGTGTACTCACACTGCCCAGGTTCTGGCCACTGCTCTGGGGGGCTCAGCATTTTAATTTAATTTTAAAAGAAGCTTCATAAACATTTTGAAACCTTATTTACTTTGCATACAACAATAGTTTAGTTATATATTATAGACGTATAGAAAGAGACCTTCTAAAAATGTTAAAATGTATTACCGGCACGCAAAACCATAAATTAGAATGAATAAATGAAGACTCAGCACACCACTTCTGAAAGGTTGCTGACCCCTGAAATAAACCTTTGAGTTTGCTGTTTATCTGAATTTAAGCTTTTGTGTGTCACAGATTATTAATAAATTTTAAAACAGAGAGATTTCAAGTAACACACAGTCATTTTCAAACTATTATTTTTAGGAGAAGATTACCATGCTGTCTGTATGCAATGAGTGAAACTATGCTTTCACCTGCGATGGCTTTTGTTGTAGGTTAGAGGAAAATAAGCAAAAGATAGAAGGGAAACATAGATTCTCCTGGAAGGAGCACAGTGTGTGTCTCTCCACTATAACATACTGCGTTGCTTTGCCTCACAACATGCAGCGACCTGTGCAGACAGTAGACTCTTAATTGTAGAAGTTAAAGAATAATACCAAACTACAAACTGACACTACACTTTGGCCTTGATCCTGCAAGTGGTAAGGTGTGTAAAGACTTGCATTCCACATAAGTACAGGTGGAGATTACATCTGGGTGCAAGTGAGGTTAAACAATAGACATGGGGTGAAATCCTGCTCCACTGGGGTCAACTGAGCCAAGATTTCATCCATTGTCTGAGAACTAATAAATCTCTATTCACTTGTGTACCATCTCCCTCAGTTACAAATGCACAGGTTACAGAAATAAATAGGGTTCTCAGGCAACATGGTGGAAATACATAGTGTGAGTAGAGAATTGGTGTGTCACAAGAGATATGCATTTAAACCTAACCCTTCATCATGCAAATGAGGTTCTGAGCTACACACTCCCTTTTAGGCCTTGCTATGGGGCAGGAGCTAATTGACAGTGACACATCAATGCTCTCATTAAAGCAGGATCACAGTCCCTGCTTGGTGTGCTATAGGTAAGTTCCTGCGCCTGTGCTTTGCAGGATCAATGCCTCTATCAATGGAGACAGTAGCACTCTTTCCACACTGTTTCCCAGCTCAGTCTCTTTTGCCCAACTTAACCTTTGGTTGAATAGGAGAAATTAGCCAGTTTCCCAGTGCCCAGTCCTGGAGAGATTAAAACCTGAGCCAATTTATAAGAAAACCCTTTTTCGGCCCCTGACCGTGCATTATGCAAGGTCAGTGCTAGTTCTCCCACACAGCCTCTAACTGCCCTGATTAGCTCCTAGCTAGTGACATATCTTTTTCTTTTTTTTAATTAAAAATGGGAAAAGCAAATTTAGAAAGAGGGAAAAAAAGATAAAACTTGCTCTGTCTGTCTGAATTTAATATTGGTGAAACACGAAAGATCAACAGTCTTGTAGGTAAAATTCCTGGGTCTACAGAATGGGCAGTGGCATAGTAAATTATACTCCTGCTAGCTTCCCTCATGCTCCTCCCCCAATATGTGGGAAACATGCATTAACCTTTCTTATTTGTTTATTTGTATCACAGTAATGCCTAGAGGCCCCAACTGAGACTGGGGGCTGTCACAGTATACTTTCCTCAATCTGAACCTTAGAGTCCAAACATGAGGTACTAGCATGAAATCCTCTAAGTTTAATTACCAGCTTAGATCTGATACGCTGCCACCAATCAGAACTCTGAGTGTCTGATAAACTCTGGTCTCCCCAAAACCTTCCCTGGGGACCCCCAAGACCCAGATTCCTTGAGTCTCACAACAAAGGGGAATAAACCATTTCCCTTCCCCCTCCTTTCTTCCTCCCAGATTCTTCCCGCCCTGGGTACACTAGGAGAGAGAGACAGATTCAAGCTCCGTGAATCTAAACAAAGGGATTCCCCCTTCACCCTCCCTCCTTCCCCTCACCCAGAGGCAATACAGATTCAAGCTCCGTGAATCTAACACAAAGAGGAAATTTATCCTTCCCTTCTCCCCACCAATTCCCTGGTGAGTACAGACTCAATTCCCTTGAGCCTCAACTAGGGAAAAAATCAAACAGGTCTTAAAAAGCAAAACTTTTAATAAAAAGAAAGAAAAAAAGTAAAAGTTATCTCTGTAATCTAGATGGTAAATATTACAGGGTTTTTTCAGCTTATAGACGATAGAGAAAAGCTTTCTCCAGCAGAAATACAATTTAAAATACTTTTAGCCAAATACATGTTAAAACTCCACCAGCCAGATACACAGTTGCAAATACAGAAAAACAATTAAAAAGACTAAACTGTCTTTCTACCTTTGTACTTACAAAATTGGAACAGAAGATTAGAGAGCCTGTAGGTATGTGTGGTCACTCTCAGAGCCTAGAGAGAACAAAGCAAAACCCAAAAACCACAAACAAAGGCTTCCCTCCACCGAGATTTGAAAGTATCTTGTTTCCTGATTGGTCCTCTGGTCAGGTGTTTGGTTGCCTGTTTGTTAACCCTTTACAGGTAAAAGAGACATTAACCCTTAACTATCTGTTTATGACAGGGGCCCATTGTGCTGGGTGTTGTACATACCAGTGGTAAAGTGAGACTCTGCCTCACACATAGAACAATCCAAACAGGCAAAGGATTAGGCAAAAATAATCATTTTCATCCCCATTTTACAGATATGGAACTGTGGCCCAGAGAGATCAAATGACTTGCCCAAGGTCATACAGGAAAATCCCAAAGCTAGGACTTGAACCTATGACTCTCAAATCTAAATACTGTACCTTAACTAGAAGATCAGCTTTCCTCGCTCATGTGGAGGGGCCCTGCGTACAAAACTAGGGGCAGGGAGGAGGTGTGAGAATGTACAAAACCAGCAGCTGCGTTGAGGAAAGACATCAGCTGTATAGTAAAACATTAGGGGAACTTGTCCCTCTTCTTCCCCTCACCTGCTGGTTACCTTCTGCCTGGAGGGACCGTCTTTAGTGATAACTTCCTAATTCAGACTCCACAACCCATTTAGTCCTTGATCCTGTGCAGATATAGCCAAGTTCTCTAGGTGAGGGTGTTTTTGTGATGGGTACACTTCTCGCATAGGGAGTCATCAGAGACCCATAACTCATTACCTATGCCTGTTCCTGAATAACTCACATCTGTCTTGCCTGGAGAAGCATTTTTAATTGTTTGTTTCCCAGCCACAGCTAGTATATTTACTAATCAATCTTCATTTATATTTGCTGATCTGTATTTGCTTCCAGACTAATATTTTTTACTTATATTGTGCTGTCATTATTATTAATAATAAGGATTATTTGAGCAAGATTATTCCCATTAGATATAAATGTAATTTCCAAATGAGATATGAAGCTAAAAATATCAGCTTCATCAGTTTCTATAATTTATTATGAAACCTACACAATGGAACAGGAACCTATTAGTTCAAATTAAAATATACATATTCCAGCATCTTTCTTGAGCATAAAATGCCTGTTATTGAATGTCATGAAACTGAGCTGAATAATAACTGGATCATTTTAAGAATAGGTTGCTCTTTGTTATGATATGTGGAATCACAATTCTTCCTGAACTGATGGAGGTTTTTTTAAAAAGAAAATAGCTACAACTACAGAAGTAAGCAAACAGGTTTCCACACAGCTCCAGTTCCAGCTGTGTCTCCTGTTATATACCACACTCCCCTACACCCTCTCTGGAACTCCAAACAGCACACAGAGGCATCTTGTGGTTAGATGATATATTACAAGTAAACCTATAATTAAAGTCTCTGCCTTGGTCTACCCTACAGAATAACTTCAGGATAACTATGACACTCAGGGGTGTGAATAATCCAAACCCAGGAGTTATGTAGTTATACTGACCTAAGTGCAGGTGAAGACAGCGCTATGTTGGCAGAAGAAGACACAGTTATCACCTCTTGCGGAGGTGGATTAACTAAGCCGATGGTAGAAGCTCTATCCCGTTGGCTTAGAGCATCTTCATTAAAGCAAAAACAACAAGGAGTCCGGTGGCACCTTAAAGTCTAACAGATTTATTTGGGCATAAGCTTTCGTGGGTAGAAAACCTCACTTCTTCAGATGCTTCATTAAAGCAGCTACATTGATGCAATGTTTTAAGACTAGACCTGCCCTCTAGCTGATCTGAAGGCAAAGACCAAATAGAGACTCCAACTTGTGCAAAATACAGTGGCCTTAAGCAGGGAAACCTCTGAGGGCATAGGCATTCTCCATTTGATTCTGGGTCCTAATCTTTACAGCTTTCAATGAGTTAGAGACTAATTATCTCTGAGACCACTTTTCTATTCATGATTCACTGAGGGTATGTCTACACTATGGGATTATTCCAATTTTACAGAAACCGTTTTTTAAAACAGATTGTATAAAGTCGAGTGCACA
>NC_133770.1:294718904-294742942 GCF_003597395.2 Chelonoidis abingdonii
CCTCGTCGGGGAGGAGTACAGAAATCGGTTTTAAGAGCCCTTTATATCAATATAAAGGGCTTCGTTGTGTGGACAGGTGCAGCGTTAAATCGGTTAACGCTGTTAAATTCGGTATAAACACGTAGTATAGACCAGGCCTTCGACAGCCATGTTTGGCTCCATTACACAGAATATATTATGCGAGTCTCAATACAATTTTGTTGCCCACACCAATGTGGGTTTTAACATTTATATTGCAGTGGCATCTAAAGGCCACAACCAAGTAAGGGCTCATTGTGCTAGGTGCTGTACAAACATAATAATACATTTTAGTCCCTGCCCCAAACAGTTCACAATTGAAAAGTAAAATAAACTGTCCAGCAAGACAACTAACAGGCTAGAATGCAGTTCTGGGGAGATATTATGATAACCACCATAGCTAATTGGAACTGCCTGCGTTTGTACCAAAGATCTAAATACCACAGACTTGGGTTAAACTAGTGACCAGGTATGGGATAGTCTTGGCATACATAAAACCTCAGGCTTTGAGTTGTCATTCATATCTGTTCTCTCAGCCTGGGTGGGGTTAACCTGATGACCCATCCTCTCCCCTCCCTTTGCTTTCAAATGTGTGCTTAATATTTTATATCAATTGACCAAAATCAAGTTTAATATTTTCCCTCCCCAACTGGTGTAGTGTGAAGTTTAATTCGATGTTCAATTAGTTAAATGTGCACTTCATAAATATGAATTTGTCACCACAGGCATTTGCTACGTCTGGCCCAAAACAACATGAGGACTCTGAATGTCTAGAGCATCTTTTAGCCTTGCAGCTGTTTTTTTCTTTGCATAGGAAGTTTAGATAAGTCATTAGATGAATTGGTTAATTAAAACATAATCCCCAGATACATGGGAACGGATAATTGGGCTTGCTGTGTTACTTCTGATTGTTAGTTTAATAAACCACAAAAGATGATATAATTGTATTTCCTGGCATGCGTGGAGGTGAACTGATATTTTTTTAAAGCAGATTTCTACAGGAATATCACAGCAGAAATACTAATGTTGTTACATTTTAAAGTAAACTCATCCCTATTAGCTCAGTCTCTGTGGCACTGCACTTGGCTAGAAGAATCCCATCTGCCCTTGCATACAGAGCTAGATAATCATTTGCCAGTATGTTTTGATTTAATTTAGTAAACATCTTTATAATTATTTAACAACCGACCGCAACGAAAGCATTGGCACAAAGAGTGGCTTAGTGGCTTCTTCGCAGTTATGGTAATTGTCCCCTTCATGATCTGGCTGTATCCATCTTCTCCAAGTTGCAATCTGACCAGAATCTTGCCACTCATTTGATTTTTTTCTGTGGCACCTTAGAGACTAACAAATTTAAGGTCACTAAGGTGCCACAAGGACTCCTCGCTGTTTTTGCTGGTACAGACTAACACGCCTACCACTCTGAAACTTGATTTTTCTCTGCAACAGTACTCAGCATTTCTATAGTACATTATGCATTTAAATAACTGTAATAGACATGAAATAATTAATGCTCCCAAAAGCCCCCTATGATGCAATTGGCAAGCAGTAGTATTGCCATTTTACATAGGAAAGAAACCAAGACAGGAAGATGAAGAGATGTTCCTAAAGTCATATATCAAGTAAATAGCAGAACAAAGTTTAAAAATCAGGACCGCTTAACGCCCACCTACGTGTTTATTCCCCCATACTGCAGATCCTTCCTCTGTTTCTCATGCCTTCCTCATGTAAACCATTCTGCGTGGGTCTTTGATGGTGCTCCTTCCCTTAGAAGACCTGTGTGGCTGACGCATTGTAGCAATTCAAAGTAAAGCTTAAACTTTTTTGTTGTTCTAATTCCTCTGCTTCTTAATTCCTCTTAGCTCTCTCCTTTCAAAATAAGAACAGGAGTACTTGTGGCACCTTAGAGACTAACAAATGTATTTGTTAATCTCTAAGGTGCCGCAAGTACTCCTCTTCTTTTTGCGGATATAGACTAACACAGCTGCTACTCTGAATCCTTTCAAATTATCTACCACGTACAGGGCTCTGGGGTATGCTCACTAAAGGCATGTGAGAGAGCTGAGGCAAGGATAACCCTTATAACATTCATATTACGACCAGATTTTTCCATCTGTGCCTGATATGGTAACTGGGTGCATAGGAACTTAGGAATTGCTCTAGTGGATCAGATCTGTGGTCCATCTAGCCCAGTATCCTGTCTTCTGCAGTGGTCAGTGCCCGATGCTTCAGACAGATGGTCCTGTGCATATTTTTCAGGGGCTGTCTTAAGCATATATCTGTTTGGAAAATGCGGTCCTATAGTAAGGTACACAAACACTGGGAGTGAAATTGTGGCTCCTATGGAATCAATGGGATTTTTTCCATTGATGTCAGTGGGGCTTGGGAGGTGTTTGGTCGGAAGCTGAATACAAGGTACCAGTGCATTTGCATCTAACTTGAGGTCCTTGCTCGTTTGTGGCTGAGGAAATCTCCTCAGGAAATGTTGCTTAAGGATTGGTTGAAAACCAGTGCCTCAGGATCCTCCCTTTGCTTAATCAGTGTTGGAGACATTTCTAAAAGATTCTAAGTGATAAAGTCTACATCATCCTTAAAGATTCTGCTTTGGAAGCTTCCAGTATTTCTCTTGGGGCAATTTCTTTCTGTAAAAGTTACCACCTGAGTATTTCATTGGTAGAATTCTGAGGTAGAGAGGAAGAAGGGTCTTGTGGTTAAGGACCTGTCTGGAACTCAGGAAATCTAGGCTCTGACTCTGCCCCAGACTTCCTGTGTAACCTTGGGCCAGTCACTTCATCTCTCTGGATTCAGGGGATACCAATACTTCCTTCCTCCCACATTTTGTCCATTTAGATCAGGGGTGGGGAGCTTACAGTCCATGGGCCACATCTGGCCCATTGCTCAATTTCATCCAGCCCGTGGCAAGTATTGGTCCTATGGGTCAGAAGCTCAGAGCCTTGGTGCCCTCCCTGCAGGGCTGGAGCTGTGAGCGTCAGCTCACCACATCATGAGCGGGAAGCCGCGAGCCTTGACACCCTCCTGTGGGGCTGTGTGTGGCCTACGATGGATTTTTTCTCTGGGTCTATGGCCCATGATATAAAAAAGTTTCCCCACTCATGATTTAGATTGTCAGCTTTGGTACAGGGACTGTCTTCTCCTATGTGTTTGTACAGCACCTTGCACAGTGGGGCCTCAACCTCACTTGGGGCCTCAACCTCACTTGGGACATCTGTGTTCTATTGTAATTCTAGTTCTACCAGCAGTTATTACACTGATGTGTTTCCCCACATAAGGAAGCTGTGAAAGGGGAGTGTCATATAATCACTTTTAGATCCTCACAATGAAATCAACAGGCATTTTCCTTTCAGGCAGGCAATTCTTCTTATATCAGAATGATGCAGCCCTGAACTTTTTCATTCTGAAACTAAGGCTCAGGTAACTCAACTGATTCTGTCTGATCCTGTCAGCAATTTACAGAGCAGTGTAATTTCAAGATCCAAGTCTGTGTTTGCTGATCTGTTAACTCTGGGTCACTTGATTATAGTGCAAGGCATGGCCATCACTAACCTTAATCATGCTCTTGCAGGGTCTGTTGCAGTTTATGTACTGGTGAAATTTGTAGTTGATGGATCAAGGTGGTCAGCTGAAAGGTGGTCAAGTGAAAGATGGGCTTTGCTTGCCTAGCATCTTGACACATTCTTTTACATCCTGACATAAAATATCTGACCTTCCTGCTACTGGTTTGCAGAGCAGCAAAGGCACAGACTGCATGTAAGCCCGAGTGCAACTTCCGTTGATTTTGGGCTCTAGTTACTTTTCTTCTATACTGACGTTAGGTAGGCTCATGGCTTTTGATCTAAGCAAAATATTAAACTCTTTAATTTAGGTCTTTTCTGCCTTAACACTTCCCACATCAAGTCTTTAGGCAGGAAAGCATCTTAAATCATAGTAAGGCTTAGAAGGATTACATGTCGATAAACGTTAATTGTTGATAAACGTTAATTTCACCATACACAAAGAAAAAGAGGATGTTTCCGTCCATAATAATAGAAATTTACAAAGAGGCAAAGTAAGAAAAATGCTGTTTGAGAATGTATTAGAGTTCGATTTAAGGCTAAAATTTTGACATATGCTGTTGACCGTTTGTGTTTTAACAGTTCTAAAGCTTTAAGTTTTGGAATTTGAATGTCTACTGACATTAAATAATTATTACCCACATAATTTCCTGCAACTGTGAATATTTAAACTGATAAAAATAGGAAAAAAATGCTTAAAAATAAATACAGATATGAGGAGCACGCATCATAAATGGAGCAGGGTGAAATTTTTATGCACAAAGCTCCTTTTCAGTGAAAAATGCTGATTTGGCAACATCTAAATATTTTGTTAAATCACATCAATTTCAATGACTTCTTCACTCAGGGGGAAAAAAACCTAAAAAAATCTGAAAAAATAAATGTTTCATTTAGACATTTTCAAAAAAATTGTGATTTTTCAGCTTGAAAGGTCTTTTTCTTTCAAAATTTCCTTCAGTTTTATTTAAAAAAATAAAAAATGTTTAAAAATTATTGACATTAAAACAAAACATTTTTATTTTGTCGAACCAAAACATTTCATTCAACCCAGAAGGATTTTTTCTCATCTTTTCAAAATAGCCAATAAACTGAAAAATCCATCATTTGGCCAGCTCTCGTCGTAAACATAGCAGCAGAATGAAACATTGATGGTCATAAGTCATGGTTACAAGCAACCTGCCAACTTGCTGAACTTTATAACAATTGAGTTCCACCAAGTCCTTTCACATAGGCCATTGAATATCCATCTTAGAACAGGTAACCAAGAGGTGAAAGCCACATATTCCATTACCAGCCAATCAGCAATCTAATCTGCCACCATAGTTTTCTATTGTGGTGTGCTATTAGACAGCTGCTGTGTTCCACCCCAGAAGTAGCTGTTTTTCTGTGATAGGTGAAATGACTTACATAAAAACATAAGAACGGCCATACTGGGTCAGACCAAAGATCCATCCAGCCCAGTATCCTGTCTACCGACAGTGGCCAATGCCAGGTGTCCCAGAGGGAGTGAACCTAACAGGTAATGATCAAGTGATCTCTCTCCTGCCATCCATTCCTTACCCATCCTGGATAATAGCCATTAAATGGACGTAACCTCCATGAATTTTCTATTCTCTTTAAATCCAACCTCCTCAGGTAAGGAGTTACACAAGTTGACTGTGCGCTGTGTGAAGAAGAACTTCCTTTTATTTGTTTTAAACCTGCTGCCTATTAATTTCATTTGGTGACCCCTAGTTCTTGTATTATGGGAATAAGTAAACAACTTTTCCTTATCTACTTTCTCCACATCACTCATAATTTTATAGACCTCTACCATATCTCCCCTGAGTCATCGCTTTTCCAAGCTGAAAAGTCCTAACCTCTTTAATCTCTCCTCATATGGGACCCGTTCCAAACCCTTAATCATTTTAGTTGCCCTTCTCTGAACCTTTTCTAATGCCAGTATATCTTTTTTGAGATGAGGAGACCACATCTGTATGCAGCATTCAAGATGTGGGTGTACCATGGATTTATATATATCTATATATAGCTATCATGCAAAGCTCTTTGGAATCGTTTGGAGTAAAAGAAGCTATATGAATATATCAGTTACTGAGATGTACTCCCCATGTGAGCTCTACTTTAATGAATTTTTTTTCTGGAAGTTAACATATGCATGAGTCTGTGATTATTAGTACAGCTGCTTCTGTTCCAACCATTTATTATTATACAATTCCCTCCCCACACTTCTCTTCTACTGCACGATAGATGTAGAACAATTCCTATAGTCTGATGGATGCTGGAGCAATGGAGTGATAGTAGTTCACTGTGACAGCCTTATTCTCTGCCACTATTCTGATAACCACTTTGATTCCTAAATTACAAACTGTGCTGTGCACGGAAGCCCTGAGGTGGAACGGGAGATTCTGATGCTCACACAAGAGGATGTGGGACAACAAAGCCGGTCAACAAATCAGCAGCAGGTTTGTTCCAATTGGCTGGACTTGCTCTGTTTTGTTCTGATTGGCTAATCAGAGTAGTGCTTATTTATGCACGTAAATTGTTTTACAATATACCGTACTCCTTGCGATGCCGCTAGCTTCTCATGGACTGAAGTTCTGCAGTGGCTAGATGCAAAGGGCTCAGTTCTGCTATAAGAAATATGAGGCCCAATTCACAGTTGCTCCCTTACTGTGCTTGGGGTATGGATTTAAACCACTTTTGTGATCTCCAGTAGTTTGGCTGATGCCTCTCTAGCCCTGGGTAGAACTTAAAACAGCTTCAGTGCTGCTGTGACTTTAGGCTCCACTTCCCATGGCTGCCTATGGGCCCGGGAAAGACGAGAACACCCTTAAAGCAGTGCTCTCCAGGCACACGCCTTTGGGATTGGGAGCAGCATGAGACCTCATGCCAACTCTACACAGGCTGTGAACAGAGGCTACATTTAGGAGGCTATTTTTGCCCGGTGTCGAGCTCCATTATACTGCCAGCAGGGTTTAAAAGGGCCCTACTGAGGCTGAGAATCAGACCCATGGATTTCAGGGAGAGCTGAAGTCTCTCGGCCTTGGGGGCAAACACAGGTCTGGGAGCCAGGAGTTCTAATCATACATTTTCATGCATTTCTGTCCTTCTTGGCCCTGGAAAGAGAAGTGTCCAAAGATAGAGGCTAGCAGTATATTGCAACAGTGATCACATGAGAGAGCCTGTTCTTGCAAGAGTCCTAGTCTTATTGTGAAGACTCAAGAGGCTTGACTCATTAAAAGTATAGGATAAATTTTTAAACTGTCAGTTGTTCATTCAATGCAAATCAAACTTCTAAAACCATTGAACACACAATATCTTAACAAGGCAGCATTGAGGTCATTGGCATCCCAGTTTGACAGTTTGGGAAATTGATGTATACAGAGGTTTAGGTTTACATTTTCAATAATGTCTGGTAATTATGGATGACTCAAGTTTTCAGTAACCAATCTAAGACAGCTATGGTATGATTTCCAGAGGTCCTGAGCACCCACAGCTCACGTCAGCTTCAACAGGCCAAGATTACATATATGCTGTCATGTTACTGGGTGCTGCTGTACTGCACCCCAGATCGGTCTGCATTTCAGTGGTGCCTAGATGTATATAGTTATGAAGCGCTCTCATATCTGTCAGCAAGAAACACATGGCAAATGTTGTCATTTTCCCCATTCACTAGTGCCAAAAATAGATCCTTCCTCATTGTCAATATGGCTTTATTTGTTGCCAGTGATGAGATATGGAAATCGGTGGTGGAATTACTGTAGTAGTAGAGGTTTGTGCTCTGGATAAACTGTGTGATTTATGTCCCAGAGAGAGGGATGCCACCGATTCCAGTGTTCTCACTGAACACAATTTACTTCCTAATTAAACTTTGCTGTGAAATTGTCCATCCTGTCATTTTTAATTCTGCAGCTAATATCCTAGACAACAGAATGCTTAGGCAGAATGCTTTATACCAGTGGGGCCCAAACGAAGAAAGATGCCAGTGTGTGTGTCTCTGAATACAAGGCAATAGTCTATCAGGGACAATAATTGGTAGGCAGGACACTTCTTCCTATGACATGCAAAGTGTATAACTTGGCCAGTGTTTGGTGACAATCGTCTTTCTTGCACAGAGTAGGGACTGGGAGCAAAATGGCTACAAACTGGGCATCTGCGCAGCTGTGCAAAACTTTTGTAAGAGACCCAGAAAAAAGACAAAAAGCTCACCTGCTCTGGCGTTTGTCTTACATGCATTTACATGCAGACTGGATTCTTTGAAAGGTTTGTTGGATCAAACTGGGACTGAATTTCATGTGAGCCAAGGGAGGAGGAGCAGTTTATAGGGGAAAGCATCTACATATATGGCTTCCATTTATTGTCCCATTTGAGTAGATCACAATACCCCTATGACACAGGGAAGGGCTATTAACCATGCTTCATAGATAGTCCTAGCTACTGGACCATTCAAAACCTCTGAGGTTTTGCCCCAAAACTAGACAACTAGAAAACTAGTGAGTAGTTTTGTTGGTTTCCCACCAAAACTCTTGGCTTTGTCCACGCCTGAGAGCCACAGCAAAACATGGGGCAAATGGACCTGGAAAAAATCTTTCCCGCAAATCACTGCCAATGGACAATGTCATGTTTCACCAGAGTCTAACCATTATTCTTGTGTCCCAGGAGAGCTGTTCCCCGGGAAGTGGTCCATAGCCATTGTGGTAGACCCAGGCCAGTTGAGCACAGCAGAGTAGTAGAAGGGAGATATACTGGCCACGGGATAAGCAGGTTTCTGTTCCCTGAGTGACCAGAGCAGAGGCTACTCCAGGCTAATGAGAACACCTGACTCCAATTAACTTGCTAAGAGTCAGGTGAGGCAATTAAGCACCCAACTCTAATTAAGGCCCCTCTGATGCTATAAAAGGGCTCACTCCAGTCAAGCCAGAGGGAGCTAGAGGAGAGGAAGTGCGTGTGAGGAACTGGGAGCAAGAGGTGTGCAAAAAGCTGAGAGTGAGTAGGCACATTGCTGGAGGGCTGAGAAGTACAAGCTTTATCAGACATCAGGAGGAAGGTCTGGTGGTGAGGACAAAGAAGGTGTTGGGAGGAGGCCATGGGGAAGTAGCCCAGGGAGTTGTAGCTGTCACACAGCTGTTCCAGGAAGCACTCTAGACAGCTGCAGACCACAGGGCCCTGGGCTGGAACTCGGAGTAGAGGGCGGGCCCGGGTTCCCCCAAACCTCCCAACTCCTTATCAAACACAGGAGGAATTGACCTGGACTGTGGGTTCTGCCAGAGGGGAAGGTCTCTGGGCTGTTTCTGACCCACAGGGTGAATCTGTGAGGTGAACAAATCCGCCAATAAGCTCAGGACCCTCTAAAGTAGAGGAGGAACTTTGTCACACCATATAAAGAAGAAGATTAGGTCATTCTCCCTATGGCCACACTTGGGAAATGTGCCTTAGAAAGCAGTTCCTTTCAAATCCCATTTTAAAACAGCAATTTTTGGTTTGTGAAAAAGGCATTTGAATTTCCACAAATCACCCCCTCGCTGGTTGTAAAGCTGGTTTCAAAACCATCTAGGACCCTTAATCAAGTCCTCAGTAGTTTAATTATTACTTATTTTGGGGAGTAATATAATTGTAATTAATAATTATACTACAAAGCCCTCCCTGGCTTTGTATTTATCATAGATCTGTATTTAACCCATCCATCCATCATGGGCTTCATTCTCCTCTCCCCGGACCAGCACCGTGCAGTCTCCTGCCTGCTAAACAATGTGCCCTCAGCCTAGGGGCTACTGAGGACTGCTGCTGTAAAGACTGCAGAAAACCTTGTCAAGGTGAGCGAGAGACACAGATAAGAAACAGCCTCAGCAAATCCGTCCCAGGTTTTAACAAAGGCATGTGTGCATTTGGGGCAGGTTCAGGAAGGTCTAGGGTAGCCATCCAGACAGTCAAGATGTACTCATTGAGGGCCTGATCCAAAGCACCTTACATCAATGGGAATCTGTCTTTTCACCGACATCAGTGGCCTACGGTCGTGGATCAGGGTCTTTCTTTCTTTTATTCTGAGTCTCAGGGATCATTTGTGACCCTTCAGCCCAGCGCCCGCCCGCCCGGGGGGAGAGGCAAAGAAGGAACCTGTTTTGGAGCTGTAGGATGGTGTTCTCTCCTCTCTGCGTCTGGCCAGCCCTTTAGCCAAGGCAGCAAGATGTGGGGCCGTATTTCTACCACGTTCCCCTCCCCATCCCTTCCTGCTTAGTTCCAAGTGGCTAGCGCTAATTGTGCGGCTAGCGTCTCGGTGTTGTGCTCAAGGGAATGCACAGGACAGGATTATGTCCAGCAGCTACATGGGTGCACAAGGGAACAAGGCTTCCTCCCTACTTTTGTCTCCAGACAAGGCCAGACACCATCATGTCCCTTCTTGTATTAATTCAAGTCAGTAAACTGCGAAACAACATGCCTCCCTGGATGAGGTAGCTGCAAACTTCTTAGAGACATAATGAGCTTTGATTTGGAGACTGCCTGACTTACAGGCCAGAGGGCACCACAACTTGAGGTAATTACCAGCTCAGTTGCTTTCTGTGCACATATTTTGTTTTATTATATATATTTATATATTTCCCCTTGTATCTATTTAGAGCTAGTTATTTTATTCCCTAGATCAGAGGAATGATGCACTCTGCTGTTATTTTACATGGCAACCCAACATGAAAGCTGGGGAGAGCTTAGATCTGTATGTGTCTAACTAGTGTACATTGTTGTTCCAATTAGATTCTTTAGGTGAATCCAGAAATATCATCTGACAGAATTAGTATCCCGTCAAGTCTCACAGTGATTAGCATCTCTATTTTTACAGTATTCTGATGAAGGTGAGCATTAAAAACAAACAAATAAATAAATGAGGATTTCTTTTCCTATAATATCATTCCCCTACGGTCATTTTGCTAACATGAAATATTGTTTTCCCTCCGTCGGAGTCAGCTACATTATCCTTTGTGTCTTCCCCAATTAAAAATTCTCTATTTCTTTCTTATGCTCCTAAAAAACACAAAACCCCAAACCTTCCTTGATTGCCAGCTCAGCAGGTTTTGGAACACTGCTTTTCTGTCTCCTAATTTTTGCACATTTGGGCACTGTATTAGAATGCAATGCTCTGGATTATTCTTTGATACCAAATCTTTCTCTGGTGCAGGAAGCCAATTCCAGTGAAGATTATAGGACAAAATCAACATGGGTGTAACCGTACTGACTCTGTCTGTGGGACCTAATGTGCCAGACTCAAGGAGAACATGTGGGTCGAGGCCTCCAGCAATATGGATTCTAGTCAACTGCATGGAGAGACCAGAGGGGGAGGCGGACTTTGTGTTCTCCTGCAACCCAACCCCATCCATAGCACACACCACGTTTAGCAGCTATGCTGCCATTGGCTTTAGGCACTAACATTCTGCAGGGAAGAGCAGTTCTGAAGGCTTCCCCAGTTTGGGCTGGCTCACTTTTCCTAGGAGGATTGGCAGCTGCCGAGATACTGTGGGAAGATGGGAAGTGTCTATGTAGATAGAAGAGGGTATCCATTTAGCCCTCCACATGGGCCCAAAGTGGCTTTCCCTGCAGATTTGCGCCCCTCTACACTGTACAGTTGGGGACAGCATGTGGGGCAACGATTCCTTCACCCCCCTTGTCACAAATGTCTTGTGCACACACAAAAACATACCATCACTGGGGGTTTAGGGTTTTGCTTGTATAGTCAAATTAAATATGAATTGTGGTGGCAGTAGATTAATCCCTGTTCTGTGTTTATTAATGATAGGGCTGAGTGTTACAATGTGTCCCTTTGATATTATGTTTAGCACAATGTTTCAGGGGAGCACACATTAGACATCTTCCCTGCTCAGTGAACTCCTACACCTCAGAGTTACAAAAAGCACTATAAAATGGATCCAGTAGCATTTCTCGGCCTCACGGGTATTGTGAGGGTGAATGCTTTAAAGATCATGAGATGCTCTGACACCATGATAATGGGGACCATGGAAATAACTAAGGAAGAGAGGTAGACTTGAATGACATTGCAACAGTGGTAAAACACAAAACGCTTTGTTGCAAACTGGAATATGACTGTGTAGCAATGGCAAGATTAGAGCTATTAGTTTAATTTACTTTTGTTTTAATTATCCAGAGAAAATTATTCTGCGCTAACAGATTAATTTATTTTCACTCGGGGCTGGTTATGATAATGCACATAAGCTCTGAGTATTAAGACACTGATGCTGTGAATAAGATAATCAGACTTATTAAGAGGGATAAAGTAAACAATAAAAGAGTGAAATTGGGAATGAAAGGAAATATTTAGAAACGTGCAGCAAATGCACAGAGGCAGTTTTGACGCAGCTGGTTTGAAAGACACCATCACTGCTTTAAAACAGTCAGCATCCAGCCATCAGTGTGGATTCCCCTGGTCGCGTACTGCTCAGGAGACAGCAACAATAGCACTAATTCTAGGGACCTGCTCAGCTTGGAGTCTGCCTGTCTCTCGAAGACATGCTGCTGTCTGACCTCTGACCCCCTTGGAATAAAAATGGGGCTCTCTATCGGGGCCCTTAACTTCAGAGTCACTTCACTTCCCTGCAAGGCACAATTTTTTTAGCCAGGTTTTGGGGAAGAAGCATTTATAGATTTAAGGATAAAAATCTACTTGGCAAATGACCTGGCTGGGCCCCAATGGTAGGGATTCTACCCCAATGGTAGGGAATCTAGGAATTGGTAGGCCAGAGTGGACCCAAGTCCTCTGACAGTGGCTGGAACCAGATGCTTCAGAGGAAGGTGTAAGAACCCCCTCAGAAGGCAGATGTGGGGTAATCTTCCCCACACATACACATAGGTCTCATCCGATTGTTAGAGACTGGGCTGACACAGGGTTTGGAGTCATAGATTTTAAGCTCAGAAGGCATCACTCTGATCATGTAGTGGCACCTCTTATATAACACACGCCATAATACCTCACCCAGTGAGCCCTGCCTCTAGAGCCGGACTTTGCGATGGAGTTGGGTGAGGATGGGGCAGCAACCTGGTGCATGGGAGTGAGGTGGGGTGGGGGAGAGAGAGTGGTGGGGGGGTGGTATAATGGCTGGCTGGCGGCCCCGGGCAAAGGTTGACAGCACTGTCATAAGAGCCACCCTTGCTCCCCACTTGCTCTACAGGGCAGGAGGTCATTTTCTGAGGACTCCTTGAAAGGCGGCGTTTTACCGTCCATCATCAAGGCTCCGCCCACTCCTCATTCCGGGCAGAGTGTCCCGTGAGAAGTCCTTGCAGGCTGCACTGGACTCAGCCCCCATGTCCAGGTAGCCCTAGTATGGCCATACAAGGGGGGGTGCGAAGGGACCTTACCCCCTGGCACAGCTCCTTTGGGGTAGTCAACCTATCTCTAGACTTTTCTCTTTTGCTTTGCAAAACTTCTCAGTAAATTCCCTTTCTTCTTGCAGTTCCTTATAGGAAAATCTGGGGCAGTAGCAGAGAAATGTCTTGGTCCCTGGATAAACCTTAACCTCCTCACTCGTACATCAGGCCCCTAAGGAAAAGGGGCAAGTCTTATTCCATCACTTCCCCGCTACATATTGGTTATGGTGCATACTTTGCCATGGCACAGACGCAGGTAACATATGCACTGTGGACATGTGGAAGGCAAGTGCCCTGCCCCAAGAGCCTACAATCTAAACTGGTGGGTTGCAATTAGCCACCTGCCCCCCATTGCCACCCAGCGGGCACAGGTATTCATCAGCACCCGAGAGAAGTATCACGCAGCTCACAGGAGAATGACTTGAAAGCGCCGTCACCCATAACTTCCCATGGATGAGCATGGCAGTTCTGTTACAGTCCTAATGAGCCACAGCTAGTGCCAGTTCTCACCTACCACTGAGTTCAGCTGATCATCTTGTTTCCTCGGAGGCATTAACTCTCTGGATGCATTCACATTGCAGGCAGCGATGGCTGCTGGAACTCCAGAGATAATGATGAAAGGAAAACAAATGAAGGGTGAAATGGGAAATTCCAGAATATGCATTGGATGCGTTATTAGTCTTATGTTAGTTAGCAGCAGCGGCACACTCAACTCTATACAAAATACAGGGGAAGACAGTTCATGGGCCAAGCACTTTCCATCCCTAAACTGCAGAGGCATGAGGACACCTCACTAAAGTCCTATCTCCAGGCTTCTGATCAGGTAATATGAAGGCTGGCTTAGTGGATCAGGAGAGGTGGGTTTAAATCCCAGCTCTGCCACACACGCACGCACACAAAAGTAGTATGTGACCTGAGGCAAGTATTTAATCTTTCTGTGCTTGAAGGCCCTGTCTATGAAATAGGGACAAAAATTCTTCCTGTCTGTTCAGCTCATCTGCTTTCCAGGCCAGACGCTGTTTCTCACTGTGTGTTTGTACAGCGGCTGATTAAAGGTCTAGAAAACATGACCTATGAGGGAAGACTGAAAAAATTGGGTTTGTTTAGTATGGAGAAGAGAAGACTGAGAGGGGACAGGATAACAGGTTTCAAGTACATAAAAGGTTGTTACAAGGAGGAGGGAGAAAAATTGTTTTCTTAACCTCTGAGGCTAGGACAAGAAGCAATGGGCTTTAATTTGCAGCAAGGGAGGTTTAGGTTGGACATTAGAAAAAACTTCTTAACTGTTGAGGTAGTTAAGCACTGGAATAAATTGCCTATGGAGGTTGTGGAATCTCCGTCACTGGAAATTTTTAAGAGCAGATTAGACAAACACCTGTCAGGGGTGGTGTAGATAATACTTAGTCCTGCCACGATTGCAGGGGACTGGACTAGATGACTCTCGAGGTCCCTTCCAGTCCTATGATTCTATGATGCCCCGGAACCTTGCAGCTGTAATATAATAATAATCTGACTTAAAGCCACTGTAGGAATTTGCATGTCCATTATTTTAGATATTTTCATAGGTACTTTCTCAATGAGAGCCCTTTTTCTGTGTCAGGGAACACACAAATACTATAGCCTTTCCAACTCTGATGGCAATCTGCAGCGGATCTTAATCGTTATTGTCCGGAGAGGAGACACAGCCTTCTTGCCTGGCTCCTTTGGCAGCTGTGATAAAGGAGCAGAAGGTTCTAGGGCAGAGTAAACAGCATGGGGAACACACCCAGATAACATCTCTCTGCTTAGGTGTGCACGGTCTCCCCCACAGAGCATTCCGTGGATCAACTCACTCTAAGCCCAGCTCCCAGATGGGAAGACATCTATTAAGATGCTAACCACACATCACACTGGGCATCTCCAGATCTCTGAACACAGGGCCTGATGGTTTTCCCCTGTGGGTGGAGTAGCTGAAAATCTGGTGGCTCCAGGTGAAAGGTAGGATGGGAGCATCATCTTCATCTTGTTGCTATCTCCATAGAAGTCCCATGAGTATAAGGAGGAGGCAGGACGGGATAGGGTTGGTAGGATTAGCACTATGGGGGGGTGCTACCATCCTCAAATCCTTATAAGGGTTTCCTGAGTAACTTAATGCTGGCCTTTGCTTTGGTTCCCCTGTAGGGTGACCAGAGAGCAAGGGTGAAAAATTAGGATAGGTGGTGGGGAGACAATAGGTGCCTATATAAGAAAAAGCCCCGAATATTGGGACTGTCCCTATAAAATTGGAACATCTGGTCACTCTACTCCCCTTTTCCATGTGACACTTCACTTGCTGAGAGGAATGACGCAAGTGGGCAGCCGGTGATGAGATCTTATCTACTGCAGTTGCCATGCTGCCATGAAGTTAGGTGGCGGACAGTACTCTGTACAGGTGGCCCTGGCCTCTGCAGATCTATCCATGGATCTGGAGGATGGCCCAGGCCATGAAGTGCTGAACTCCACCCCGACAGGAGATTGCAAAAACAGCTGTGTGACTCCATGCTCAGGAAAGGCCACATTGTGACTGTCTCCTATGCAAGTTCACTACATGTGCAAGGACCAGTCACAATCATCCTTCCTGAGCATGGGGGACCAACCATTCACCCCTAGAGGCACAAGCCATTCCAAAATAGATGGGGCCATGGCACTGCTTCTCCCACTAGCCCACAGTGTGTGTGGATGGTGGGGGGGAGGTAACAGGCTGCAAACTATGCACCTTGGAGCTTGGGGAAGGATTTGGCCTCCATGAAGAACAACCCCTTCCCTGGCATCCCACCCCCAGCACCTCAGCCCCAGCCCCGGTGCTCTGATACTATGGGGTGACTGGCGCCAGTACAGACCCTAACATAGCTCTCCCTGTGGCCACGTGGTTCTGCACCTTCACCCCTATTCAGAGCAGTACATGTCTGGCACACAGGGGCCTGGATTTTCCATGTCCCGTTCAAGCAGTAACCCATAAAGGGGCAACGTTTGTATTGTGGTTTGTCTTGTCCTCTAGTTTTCCAGTCGGATAAATGATGATTGCAAAGAGAAATGAATTCAGGCATGTGTGAACCGCCTGCCGTGATGTTTAGCCACCTGCATGTTTATGAAGGTTACGCCAGCCACCTGGGATAATCGGGGATCGCACAAAGCAGAGGCATCTGGAATCTGCAGGTGTCCAGCTAGCTGTACTGTTGCCACTAGCTAGAGGCAAAGCCAGCAACCGCACAGGTAAATGACTTTCTTTTTATACCAAAAGCAGCAGAGAATCCTGTGGCACCATATAGACTAACAGACGTTTTGGATCATGAGCTTTCGTGGGTGAATACATCGTCAGACACAGTAGTGGAAATTCCAGGCGTATTATATATGCTAGCAAGCAACTTAGAGTAACAAGGTTATTCAATCAGAGATGAGCCCTTTTAGCAGTTGAGGTTAAAACCAAGGAGGAGAAACTGGTTCTTAGTTGGCAAGCTTCACAGACTTTGTCAATCCTGAGCTGATGGTGTCAAATTGCAGATGAATTGAAGCTCAGCTGTTTCTCTTTGAGTCTGGTCCTGAAGTTTTTTGCTGCAGATGGCCACCTAAGTCTGCTATAGTGTGGCCAGGGCTTGAAGTGCTCTCCTATAGTTTTGTATATTGCCAGTCCTAATCTTGATTTGCCATTTATCCTTTTCCGTAGAACTGTCCTTTGGATACCAAGCGAGGGCATTGCTGGCTAGTATTGGTATATTACTGGTGAGTGCAGGTGATGACGGTGAGTATGGTGATCGTTAGGATCCTGGTGATTGTAGTGCTGGTGTAGATATGTGGGCAGAGCTGGCATCGGGTTGTTGCATGATTGTTCCTGAGCTAGAGCTACTATAGATCGGTGTGCAGTTGCTGGTGGAATACGTTTCAGGTTGCAGGTTGCTGTGGGCAAGGATTGGCCTGCCACCAAGGCCTGTGAAAGTGTGGGATCATGTGTCCAGATGGTTGTAGATGATATGCGTGGGGTTTAGCTGGGCTGTAGTGATGACAGTGGAGTCCTGTTGGTTTCTTCTTGGGTTTGTCTTGCAGTAGGAGGTTCTGGTAACGTCTGCTCTGTTGATCTGTTTCCTAATTTCCTCGTGCGGTTTGTAGTTTTGAGAACGCTTGGTGGATATTTGTAGGTGTTGGTTCCTGTCTGAGGGGTTAGAGCAGATGCGGCTTTCCCTCAGTGCTTGGCTGTAGACATGGATCGTGTGTATGTGCCGGAATGGAAGCTGGAGGCATGAAGGTAGGTCATAGCGGTCAGTAGGTTTCAAATGGGTGGTGTTATGTGAACATCACTATTTGCACCGGATCGAGAAGTGGACCTCCATGTAGATGTCCACGGAGGTTGATGGTGGGTGAAGCTGGAAATCGTGGTGGAATTTTCCAGAGTCTCCTTCCATGGGTCCAGATGATAAGATCGTTCCATGGTAGCGTAGGTAGAGAGGGCGAGTGGACGAGAGCTGAGGAAGCGTTGTTCCAGGTCAGCATAAAAAATTGGCATATTGGTGGAGCATGGCGGGTGCCATAGCAAGCTGCATGATCTGAGATATTAATATTGATCTCAAATTTGACAAGTCTGTGTAGTATTAAACGCACAAGAGCGTTTCAGCAGCCGTTTTCGTGGTGGCACTTCATCGGTACAATGTCCTGACAGCTCTGTTTCCACTGTGTGATGGATGTGTTGGCAAGACCTCTACCATCCCATGGTGGCTAGGATGTGGTTTTCGGGGTGTACCAATGCATTGTAGTTTCCTAGAAATCATGGTGTCACGGAAGATAGCGGAGTGCTGGTGCATAGGGTCTGAGAGAATGCCACATATCAGACAGCTCAGTGAGTGCCAACCGCGAGATATGGGCGGCCAGGATTCCGGGTTTGTGATCTTGGTAGTAGTAAGAATAAGCCTGTGCGGGGCTCTCAAGGTGTATGTTGATTTGTTCCGGTGTGTTAGGAGATTCGAATAGATGGTGGCAGTTCCTTAAGTGTATTCCCAGTGGGATCTGAAGGGAATGCTGTAGAATTTGTATTTGAGATTGTCTGGCAGCCTCTTTGTAGTCAACTGTTTCACGATAACCACAGAACCTCCTTTATCATCTCATTTGATGATAATGTCAGGTGTTTGAGCTTGGTGGATTGTGCCATGTTGCACGACTTAGTTATGGCAACTGGTGTTGTTTTCCCGATTTGCCTGTGCACGTCTCGGCGGAGCATCAATTATAGGTCAGCATGCATTTCTACCAAGAGATCCATGTGAGTTTCTTCTGTCGTGTGGGAAGCGGTACCTGTGTATCATTGCAGCGTCAGTGTTTCCGCACAGATCTGTGGAAACACATCGCTGCTAGCAATAATATAATAACCGCCCTGGATTCACTACATTCATCTGACGAAGTGGGTATCACCACGAAGTCATGATCCAAATCGTATAGTACTATAAGTGCCACAGGATTCTGCTCTTTTACAGATCAGATAACATGGCTACCCCTCTGATACTTTTTATACCAAGTTAGCAAACCGATACCAGCTTGAAGTGTATGGGACATGGGAATTCTGGATTGTCGCAAGAAGCTGCATGAGGAACTCTCCACCCAGGATCCATGTATCAAAACTAGTTAGAGCTGATCTAGCCTTTCAGAGAGCCTTCAACGCCAGGAGATGAAGAGGAGGTTGATGGAGCAGGAGAAAGGAGAAATGTGACTATCATAGGTCACAGATTAGAAACAAGAAACTTATGCGGCATCCACAGACACAGTTATTGATACAGTCTGTTTTCCTAGTACTGGGGAGTGTAAACTCCAAATGAAAGAACACCCACAGGGACTGGTGATTTTAGCAGCATATCTGAGATGCTTTAAAAGGGTTTACTTTCCAGGCACGGGGTCAGAGTGTTGAATCAGCCTTTAAGTTAAGTGGGGGATTAGGTTGGATATTAGGAAAAACTATTTCACTAGGAGGCGCGTCTGGAATGGTTACCCAGGGAGGTGTGAAATTCCATTCTTAGAGGTTTCTAAGTCAGGCTTGACAAAGCCCTGGCTGGATGATTTAGCTGGGATTTGTCCTGCTTTGAGCAGGGTGACTGATCAGTGGTTTCTCAAGCCGGTCGCTGCTTGTCAGGGAAAGTCCTGGCAGGCCGGCGGTTGTTTACCTGCGGTCTGCAGGTTTGGCTGATCACGGGTCCCACTGGCCGTGGTTCACAGCTCCAGGCCAATGAGGGCTGCGGGAAGCGGCGTGGGCCGAGGGACATTCTGGCCGCCCTTCCCACAGCTCCCATTGGCCTGGAGCTGTGAACCAATAGATCTTTGAAGTTAGCACCAGGTCACACCTGGCAGTAACAGGTAGAGTTGAATTTAAAACCCTACAGCTCCATCATTATAACTCCTCATGTGGACTCTCCGATTCTGCTATAAAAGGACCTTTTTCTGGGTTAGCTCATGTCACTTTGGAAGCGGTTTAAGCTAAGCTGAAAAAAGTCACGCTTATTCTGGAATAAGAATGTCCACATGGAGAAGTCATATCATCACAACTATCGTGCTTTAACTCTACTAGTATCATTATAATGGCGTCACTGGAATAATCTCCTGTGTAGACAAGCCCTGATTCTCCTGTCTAGTCATTCACATCCATGCAACTGGGGTATAAAATGCTACCTTCTGACTTGGCCGTCACTTACACCTGGTGCGCACTGGTATACGTGACTGCACAAGTACAGGACAATGGAGACTTTGACCTCTTACCATTAACATTCCCCTTCACATTAATTCCTTTTTTCTTCCCATCATTCCTAGTTACACCTCCTTCAACCCTCTGTGCAGTTTTTCTATCCTTTGGTACAATTGGCATCATCAACAAAGGAATGGATATTTCCTTCACCTTGGTATACCTCTCCTGAATAGAGAGTGTTTCCCATTGTGGAGTTTTCTGGACTTACAATGGGAAATACTACGACTACCATGGTGCACTGAGCTTTAAAAGTCCTAGATATCTAGTTTTCATGGAGATCAATGTATGTACACCTTTCAGATATGTGGTTACTTACACCCTTCATGTTATCATGTCCCCCAGTCATTGGTTAGCCAGATGCTATATTCTCTCCAAGGCCTGTTGCTGTTATCAGGTCCATGCTGAGGGGTGGAGGTGGGGCAGTCCTTAAACCTATTGTTTTCAGTGGGACTTTGCACAGATCATAATGCAAGATCAGGACTGAACACTGTCAGATCTGAGTAACTGGTAGTTGGCTTCTAAATAAGTACAATAGAACCTCAGAGTTATGAACACCAGAGTTACGAACTGCCCAGTCAACCACACACCTTGGTTGGAACCAGAAGTAGGCAAACAGGCAGCAGCAGGGACAAAAACAAAGAAAAAGCAACAAATACAGTGCAGTACTGTGCTAAATGTAAACTACCAAAAAAATAAACGGAAAGCAGCATTTTATTTCTGCACAGTAAAGTTCAAAGCTGTGTTAAGTCAATTTTCAGTTGCAAACTTTTGAAAGAACAACCATAACATCTGGCTCAGAGTTATGAACAACCTCCATTCCCGAGGTGTTCGTAACGCTGAGGGCCTGCTGGAGGTGATTTTCCAAGACACTGAGCCATTGCATTGACTTAAATGGAGCTGAAGGTATCTAGCGCCTCTGGAAAGCCAGCCACTTATTTAGGTACCTAAATATGAAGTTAGGAGCCTGGCTTTATTGAAGACCAGGATGTGACCTTTGTGAGGGGCAGATTATCCACAACTGCCTCCTGCCAGGATCCTGCACGTTTCTTCTGAAGTAGCTGGTTCTGACCACTGACAGAGACAGGATACTGGCCTAGATGGACCTTGGGTCTGACCCAGCCTAGTGATTCCCCTCTGCCTCTATTTAAGCACCCAAGACCTGAAGATGTAGCCTCACATCTTCGTTCTTTTAACCCTTCAGTTCCCAGGCCACATTCCTTGCAGAAAGGAAAAGGCAGCATTACACACAGCCTGGCTGCCTACTCCATCCTCCTCTCTCTCATCTGAAGGGATATTTTATTTCCGAGACTTTGGATTGATTCCCATATTGGTCCATATACAAATTCACCACTCTATACACATCATTTCACTAAAACAAATATTACAACCTTTAATATTTAAAAAGGCTTAGCAATAGCACAGAGGATGGAAAACACAAAACGGTAAAAATGCTCAGGGTTTCATAGCTCTTCCAGGGCTCATTTTCTATCTCCCGCTTTAACTTTGGTGGCTCTTCACATAATTTCTCTTGCAGACCTCCACGGCCACATGCCGTGCAGTAAGAATGGGACAGTGCCTTTCGCAGCCTAGCAAGCCCCTGGCTATTAACCATCACAGCATCAAACACCTTTTCCAAGTGATGTTGGGAAAACATGGACCAGAGAGTATCCATGCCAGCCCCCAAGATTCCTCACCCTATGACTTTCCTTTAGCCCAGTGTGAATGGCAAAGAAAGGTAACCACATAACACTGTTTAGCCCACTGGGACATCTTCAGTCCATGCATTATGCTTTGATGGGCCATTGGTTAAACAACCTCCCCACAAAAAGACAAAATGTGGGGGAATGTAGAAGGAAGAAAGTCATAAGCCCTTGTATCAAGGACCTGGTATGAGGCCTGAGGCCAGAACTAAAATAGTGGTTAAAACTTTGCTGATATGAAGCGAAGTCAGGTTGTGAGCAAGAGGCAGGACTTGCTCACAGAATCTGGCAAGAACAGGGCTGATATTGCAGAAATACACATACCTAGGAAGTGCTAGTCACAGAGCGCTCACGCAAACACATCCTGAGATCAAGGATGGTACAAAAACATTCCCCAAGGATAACAGGAACACACTGACCCCTCCCGAAAGATAAGGTCAGGATGACAGTAAGTAATAGAGATGTTTTAATCGAACCAACATGTATAAGGTGATGGGTGATAACCAGCCAGGTCAGGGGGCAGTAAGTAACTATGTCAGAGGCAGTACTAACTTGCTTGTAGCGGGATATAAACATGTATCTCAGAGGGAGTGTCTCTGTCCAGCCAAGAAGGGAATGGAAAGTCCTGCCATCCACTGAACTGCGTCCATTGTCACTGGCATATGTCTTAGTATCCTCGTAGAGTCTGCCAGGTGCTATTGGCGCCCTTTGTCAAACCGAGTCTGTGGATTTATTGGGCAGTTTAATTGAGGTCTGCTATCTCCGCTATCTGTGCAGAGCTGGGACAGCACATTGAATGAACACACAGAGAGACACTGAAGGTGGCACTTAGACATCCTAATAATAATAGCAGTGGTGCCATTCACATCCACCCAATGATCTCAAAGCACTTTATAAAGCTGAGTAAATATCATCCCCACGTTACCGCTGGGGAAACTGAAGCACAGAGCAGCAGAGAGAGCTGTTGGCAGAGTGGAGAATGGGAATTAGGTCCCCAGACTGCCAATCCTCTGCTAGACAGAGCTACCTATCTGATTATACGTTTGAGTGACTATGTGACTGCCCCAGTACACAAGGTGCTCACCTGGGATGACTTGTAGAGAGATAAACAGGAGTACTTGTGCCACCTTAGAGACTAACAAATTTATTTGAGCATAAGCTTTCGTGGGCTACAGCCCACTTCTTCGGATGCATAGAATGGAACATATATTAAGGAGATGTATATATACATACAGAGAGCATGAAAAGGTGGGAGTTGCCTTACCAACTCTGAGAGGCCAATTAAGTAAGAGAAAAAAACTTTTGAAGTGATAGTCAAGATAGCCCAGTACAGACAGTTTGTAGTGAGATTGCTAGAGATACAGTCCATAGCATCATAACAGAGTATCTGTTCCCAGTAAGAGACAGTGATGCCTATTAATCTAAACAATCTGTAACTAGATGTGGGCAAATGCCCTAACAAATAAGAGGAACACATCCAAATTGACTAGACTTGTGTTTAATGTAGCTCATTTCATATTCCAAGTTTCCCGAATGCCTGTGCAATAATGAGCTCTGTGTATATTGCTTCCTCTGTATTATCTTCCTAGGCAGACAGAGCAGCTACTCTGCATTCAGCAGTCACGACAGTCATGGGCATTCAAATCTGTTTTACTCAGAGAGGGGATGTTGGCCTGGGCAGGGGAAAATATACTGCTGAGATCTTTAGCTACCAACAGAACAAGCCTTGCTGAACAAGGACGAAAGGGACCTTGGTTTACCATCTCACTGGAAGGACAGCACTTGAATAGTAGTGCAGCATCAGCGCTTCTGTGGGAGACAAAGTCCTGGGGATGCAGGGGTTATGCAGCCACAACCCTCTCTCCTGGATTGAGCAATGCTTGAAGAGTTGCTTCTCTGAAGCTAGCTGTGGGCTAGATCCTGAGAAGCGATGAGTACATGAAACTTCAATGACAGCTGTGGGTGTCTGGCCCACTGTTAGTTACACAGAAGCATCAATCGCTTCCTGCCTTTATAATTTTGAATAGGCAAGAGGCAAGATTTGCTTCCATCTGAGTCCGCCTTTTTCCTCTTCTTCCAGTGAAATTTCCACTAACTTCTGCAGAGGAAATGTTTTAAAAATGTTTTGATTTTGATATGTTGCACTATTTTCCTTTACTTAGACAACTCCAGTCCCTACTCCCCCTCCTCACATGCCCACACCCCATCTTGCTGTAGGGCAATGTAGCAATTTCAAAATTAAATCCATCTAGAGCTGTTCCCCAGATGCAGGGCCAACCGAGGTGGTGTTTTGTCAAAACTGGTTGATGGAACTATGTTTCCTCAATATGTCTGACATCGCATCCCTGTCCCCTACAGCTCCCAACTCCATCAACCCCCCCCAATAACATGGCTCCCCTTAAGATACCCATTAAAGCCCCTGCCCCAGTCCATCCATGCCAGACCCCCACAGTCCCATTCCCCAGCATCCTTATGTGGATTTATCCATACTTACATATGCACTATATGGTTAAGTATCAGAGGGGTAGCCAACAACTTCCACCCCACCATCAACCTCAGCCTGGACCAATCTACACGGGAGGTCCACTTTCTAGACACCACAGTGCAAATAAATGATGGTCACATTAACACCACCCTATATCGAAAACCTAC